>NC_092873.1:437734783-438050894 GCF_028372415.1 Notamacropus eugenii | reverse complement strand
TCCTCATCTATAAAATGAGTTGGAGAAGGAAATGGCAAAATACTCCAGTATCTCTGCCAAGAAAACCCCAAAATGGGGACACGAAGAGTCAGATATGACTGAAAAATGGCCAAACTTCAGCAACAGTAGACCTACAACTTTGTGTCTCCAGCACAATACAATACAAAGATAGAAGTGACCAAACAGTCTCTACCCTCAAGAAGGTTCTATTTGAATGTTCAGTCAACTGATCACCCATCGCCATTGCCCTCAGGGTGGTCCAACCTCACAACTCTTCAGCAACCATTGCATCTTGGAAGTGGAACAGTCATACCAGGGAAGAGAGATGGTTCTCCTCATCATCCTCTCTCCTCTTCTTCACTCCCTACTCTAAGCTGACAGAGAACTGTCCTTAGGTGTCCTGGTGGCTACTCTGTGATCTGTGAGTGGGAGAATTACATCACGAAAATCTTCCCTTCACACACACACACACACACACACACACACACACACACACACACACACACAATCTTTAGTGCTCATGTAGCGGGCAACAAACCTCCCAGACTTTAAGCCTCCTATTAATGAATGGATTTAGGACCTCATCAATGAGGAAATTCCTTTCATTGGTGTGAATTGCAGGCCACTCATTCCCTTATTTCCAGTGTGATTTTTGTCCACTTTATTCCACTCAATTTGCTCACTGAAGGTTTTACTCTGATTCATTGAGTGTTTTGTGGATGCCAGCATAGTATCAAAGCTGCTCATCTGTAATCTTTCACCTTTGCTACATATTAGCCCATTTCCTTCTCCCATCTTGCATGCCATAGATGATGTCATTCATACTACTTTTGGCACTCAAGTCATCACCAATAATGTGTTAAGGCTGACTACAGCCCACTCTGTGTGAGTCTTCCAAGACTTAGTGTTTTGTGGTTCATAACCAAATTATGAACCATCAGGAGAATATCGGTGTTGAAAGGATAAGCTTTTGTGTCATGGAGTCTCTTTCTTTTTAAGTTCTGTGCAGTTTTCCCAGTTTGATCCAGCCTGATCTCTTAATCCTATTCAATCATGCACCCAGATTGTCACCCATCTGTACCATCTATCCAAGAGAGATGTACTGATGGAATAACTCACTGAGTTGTCCATCTTTTTGCATGCCACACCCTGGAGAATGTGGATTCTTCTGCTTGGTTTTCTCTGGATAGATTGCTTGGCCAATATCTTTTGAGTGACTATGGATTGTATTTAGTAAGCCCTAAATCATTTCATGGCTTCATGGAATCAGCATAATGTCATTCGAAAAATGGAGCATCTTTAGAGCCTTTGTCAGTAAGAAATTCCTCTTCTATTTGGGACATCAAGATACTACAACCAATCTTCTCGTCCCTTATCCCACACTCACTGGATTCAGGGAACAAGATAGTGGGACAATGTGAGATGTTTCCCTCTCACCCACTCCCTCTTGGGATCACAGACTATCATAATAATAATTCTTGTTCAGTTGTGTCTGACTCTTCATGACCCCATTTGGGGTTGTCTTGGCAGAGACCCTAGAGTAGTTTGCCATTTGCTTCTCCAGCTCATTTTACAGATGAGGAATCTGAGGCAAACAGGGTTAAGTGACTTGCCCAAGGTCACACAGCTAGTAAGTATCTGAGGCCAGACTGGAAATCATAAAGATGAATCTTCTCTACCCCAGGCCCGACACTCCATTCACTGTACTACCTGGCTACCTCCATAATAAGAATAGCTAACATTTATATATTAGATGGTATCTCTGCCAAGAAAACCCCAAATGGGGTCATGAAGAGTCAGACACAACTAAAAATGACTGAACAAAAATATTCGCATAGAGCTTACTATGTGCCAGGCACGAAGCTACATGCTAAGCATTTTATAGTTATTATCTCGTTTGATTCTCACAACCCTGTGCAGTAGGTACGTTAGTATCCTCTTTTTATACATAACAAAACTGAGACAGACAGTTTAAGTAACTTTCCCAGGGTCTCGCAGCTAGTAGTAGTAGTAATAACAATAGCTAACTCTATAGAGCATTTTGTTCTAGGCACTGTCCTAAGTGCTTTATAATCATTATCTCATTTGTTCTTTAGAACAACCCTGGGAAGTAAGAGTTAGTATTATCATCCCCATTTTATAAATGAGGAAACTGAGGCAAAGGACTTGCCTAGAGTCACATATCTAGTACGTATTTGAAGATGGATCTGAACAGAGGTCTTCCTGGTTCCAAGCAATGCATTCTATCCATTGCACCACAGGGCTGCCTCTATCAGATTTGGAAGGGGCTATCTAGTCCAACCTTTGCCTGAAAAAGAATTCACTAAAAGTGGGTCCTTCACCTTTAAAATGAAGATCTCTAATAAAAGGAACCCCCTATCTCCCAAGGCAACCCATTCCCCTTTCCCTACCTTGAGTCCCCACTCAAATCTCACCTTCTGTAAGAAGCCTTTCCTGATCTGCCTTAATTCCAGCCTTCCCTCAGAGATCATCTCCAGCTAAGCCTGTCTATATCTTGTTTGTGTTTTGGGGAAAGGGAGACATTTTTGGCCTTTCTTTGCATCACCAGCACTTGGTAAAGTGCCTGGAACAGAGTAGGTCCTTAATAGATGCTTTTTGACTTTTGAAACAGGCCCTTTTTTCTACTTTGTTATCTTTTCAGATAACCCCTCTTCCCCCTTCACCTTCATGTAGACTTGGATCATTTTTTCTCAAGTCCCCAAATAGAGGCTGCTGGGGAGAGATGAGGATGCTGTCAGTATCATGTCAGTATCATGTCAGTATCATCATGGGGTGATACTTGTTACAACAGGCTGCATCCTTAGCTTGGGAGATGAGTTTTTGTCTCTGATATGCTGCCGTATGTCTGCCTTAGGCTGGAAGTTCACAGGTGGCATAAACTGGGTTTATCCAGCTGGTGAGATCCAGAGCTTACTGTGCTACCCCCCGAATGTTACAGTGAATTACATTTTTACTGATGCTGTTCCACCCTCTTCCTCTCAGGCGTTTGGATGCCAACCTCATCTCTGTGGTCCCTGAGAGGAGCTTCGAGGGGCTCTCCTCCCTCCGCCACCTATGGCTCGATGACAATGCCCTCACAGAGATCCCTGTCAGGGCTCTCAACAACCTTCGCTCCCTGCAGGCCATGACCTTGGCCCTCAATCGCATCGGTTTCATTCCCGACTATGCTTTCCAGAATCTTACCAGCCTCGTGGTGCTGTAAGTTACTCCTTTCTCTCCTTGTACCCTGGAGAACTGTTCTTGGGCTGGGTTGTGTGAGTTTGCCTTAGACAGGGGTTCTTAATCCTTTCTGTGTCATGGGCCCTTTGGCAGACTGGAAACACTTATGCCCCCCTTTTCAGAATAATGTTTTAAAATATGCAAAATAAAATATGTGGAATGACAAAGGAAATCAATTATATGGAAATATCATTATTGACATTTTTTGAAAATCCACAGATCCCAGGTTAAGAATCTCTGTTCTAGAGTCTAGTTATAATTTTGGCCAGACAACAGACATCTGAGTTCTAGCCCATTCAGGCAACTAGTATTTAGCTCAGCTGGGCACCTTGGGTGAGTCAATTAAGCTGTATAGGACTCAGTTTCCCCTCAGTTAAATGATGAGAATCATCACCTTCTTGATCTACCTCCAGATTTTTATGAAGACAAATGAGAGGTTTTATGAGGAGGTGTTTTTTTTTATGAGGACGAATGAAAGGGAAGTTTTTTAAAGTGCTTTGAGCTCCTTGAAAGACAAGAGTTACTCGAACAGAAGGATAGCATTACACTAACATTTGGCTGCCAGACAGTCTAATTCAGTTACTGAGGAGAAAGAATAATTACACTAAACTGATTTGGGCATAAATTAAAAAGTGAAACCTAATGCCTCTCTAGTCCCTCAATTGCTGGAAAGGTCTGAGCAGAGGCTGTAGGGAAGGGGTGTGTGTGTGTGTGTGTGTGTGTGTGTGTGTAGGGTAGATTCCTACCTGGATGTGTAGATGAACTATGAGATCTCTATGGAAGTAAGGAAGGGACAAAATAAGCATTTATTAAATGTTCACCCTACTGTGAGGTAGCTCAGTGGATCCAGTCTTAGAAACTTTCTAGCTGTGTAACCTTAGGCAAGTCACTTAATCTCTATCTGTTTGCTACTGGAGAAAGAAATGGCAGACCACTCCAGTATCTTTGACAAGAAAACCCAATGGACAGAGGTCCATGGAGTCATGAAGAATTGGACATGACTGAAACAACTGAACCACAGCCCTACTATGGGTCAGGTACTATAGTAAATGCTTTAAAAAGAATTATGTAATTTAATCCCCACAACAACCCTGGAAAATAGGCACTATTATTGTACCTAATTTACAGTGGAGGATAAGTGACTAACACAGCTATTAAGAATCGGGGGCTGAATTTGAACTCAGATCATCTTGACTTCAGGATCCATGTTTTATTTCCTGCACTACTTAGATGCCTCAAAGTGAGGCTTTATGGTAAAGGAAGAATTCTTTCTCTCCTAATAAAATACTACATCCCAACAATATTTGAGTGAGAAATAAGCCTTTTTCAAGGCTCCATCCTGGAGAAAAATTCACCTTCTTTACTTACGAAGCCTAAAGAAGCAATGCAAAGTCATCCTGTCTAATTACATGGCAAAACCCATCAGAGTAATTACCTGGGAGATAGCATCCCTGGCAGGAATTGGGGACTCAGGGTTAATTTTGGTTTCTCAGTGGGAACTTTAGAGTGCAAATTAGTTTCCAACTAATTGCTCTGAGTGATTGGTAAGTTCATAGAGCAATTACTAAGGGTTTGGAGGTCATGGGTAATTACTTTCCCACACATGCTAATTGCTGAAGGAACATGGCCCCAAAGAACTGTCATTAGTGGCTTTTTCCAATGACCACACACTTCTGGGGGTGCCTGACTCAAAGGAGCCAATGTTTGTGACCAAGCCCATGACTAGGTCAGGGCCTGGGAGTGATGTTAGATCTTGGGCCTATTTGAGAGATGGAAAATCAGAGTTGATGAGGCCAGAACCTCTACACTAGGGGAAAAAAAGGTAGTATTGCTGAGTGGAAGTGATACCACTTTGGGAAATGGGTAGTTAAGTTTTGGACATGTTGGGTTTGAGATGATGAAGATCTGAGTAGAGCGATAATGTCCTCTAAAGAGAAGAAAACAGGGCTGTACTGTGGGTAAAAGGCCAGGATTAGACTATAGATTCCTAAGTCATCCTCTTAGGGAGAAGAGTTGAAGTTATGAGTAGACAAACAGAAGGAGTGTGATGAGGGGAAAGGAGAGGATTGAGGTCAGAGCCTTGGGGGACACTCCTATGTAGACAGCCATAGAAAGAAGAGGAACCAGCAAAAGAATGGTTAGAGATGTGGGGGAAGATCATAGGATTGTTGATTCAGAACTGAAAGGAACTTTAGGGACCATTTAGTGTAAGTCATATTTCATAGATGAGAAAACTGAGACCCAGAGGCTTTGATGGTACAGTCAATGTTGTACAGACAGTAGCTGGAAGAGTCTGGATTTGAACCCAGGTTCTCTGTGTCCAAAGCCAGTGTTTTTTCCATATACCATACTGCCTCTCTGGGTCTCTACTCCCCTCTCTGTAAAATATGGGAACTGAACATACATGATTTCTTAAGCCCTTTTCAGATCTAAAGCTACGTTCCTATGATCTGCTGGTCATTATGATGACAGGGCTAAGAACAACTTAAAACATTTCAGTATCTTGAAAATTAAATGTGTAGGTTCAAGAAGTGGGGGATCGTCAGTGCTTCAGAGAGGCCAAAGTGAGAAGAAGTTCTATAGGTGACCTTGCCCCAAGCTGGAAGGCCAGAGATGTCCCCCATTGAACTCTCAGTTCCCTATTGAACCGAGAACTCCCCAAAGACAGAGACAATATTCCCCTTTTCCTTTGAACTCCCCCTGTCCCCAACCTTCTCCAGTGTCCTCATGCAGGGCTCTGCATACATAAGGTGCCACTCAGTCCCAGTGTCACGGTAATAGAGCAGGCTGGGGTTGGCCTCTCTCAGTTAAGACTTTCTTTCAGGAATGAGTAAGATTTCCAGTCTCCTCTACTGTCTTGGTCAAAAGAACCGAACTTAGACCACTGCCACCTTGTTTTTGTATAATTTTCTGCCTCTTGTCCTCAAGCTGATGCTTTAGGCTGCTAGTTGGTCAATCAACAGACATTTATTAAGCATCTACTGTGTGCCAGGCACTGTGCTGAGCATTGGGATACAGAGAATGGCAAAAGACATTTAGGGCTAAGGTTAAGGAGTTCACAATCTAATGAAGGAGACAACATGCAAACAACTGTGTGCAGACAGGCTATATTCAGGATGAATAGGAGATAATCCACAGAGAGAAAGAGAGCACTAAGTCTGCCTAGATTAATGACCTCCTTCCTTCCTCCCTTTGGGCCTGTACACAACTTACCTGTCTTTCAAGGCTCATTTCCAGGTTTGCTCCAAGTGTTGATCTCCTGCTTCCCTGAATTCCTATACAACTTACAGTCTGTCCTACATAGCTTAACACTTAATCATAGACTGTCTTTATTGTTTTGTCATTTCATTTGCGTAATCCTTGACATTAGATGTGATGGGTACTGAGCCGGACAGGCTGGTGGATGGAGAGAGAAGACCTCCATAGAGGGAGCCTTCAGTTGTATTCTGGCAGACATCTCACTTCTCTGAATGGACAGCTGTGGGAGGGCCTTGGTTGGGGGGCGGAGAATCTCTTCTCCTTTCTTCAGGAGGTAGTATATTGTCAGCCCCCCCCCGTAAGGCTGTTACTTTCAAGAGAATCCCTCCATCAAATGGGCCGGTTGAAAAGTCACCAAGTCCTCTGTCTTGGTGTCTGGGGGAAGGTTATGTTATCTATACATAATCCCTCTCCCCTCTACCACCTCTGCCCCTCTTGTTTGGTACAGATAGAGGAGGGGGGTCCTGATATAGCCATCATGTTATTCCCTAGCTTTTTCTATTCTCTGAGCCTTGACCCTAGGTAAATGGGACTTCATACTCCATGTTGACAACTCTTTTTCCTTCCTATTTATAGGCATCTTCACAACAATCAAATCCAGCATTTGGGTACCAATAGTTTTGAGGGACTGCACAATCTGGAGACACTGTGAGTACTTGGGCATTGACTGGGCTTCAGCCCCTGTTGGGGGGAGTTAAGAGTGGGGAAAGTGAGGAGCAGAGGTGAACTAAGTCGGCACTGGGCTCCACTCATGGGGCCAAAAGTTTCCAAGCATCCTTGCCATCCTTGCTACCTCTGGGAGACCATTGGAAATAAGGAGTTGGTTCCATCTTCAGATAGCATGGCAGTGGGGACACCTGGATTCTTCCCAGTTCCAGCAGAAGCCAACTGAAATAATGGAAGCTATTTCTCCCAAAGAAAGGGAGTAGCAAGGAGAAGCTACAGAAACTGGGATTATATCTTGAGAGACTGGAGGGAGGGACAAGTCAACAACATCGTCTTCCAGCCTGGGAAGAGTAGTTAGACTCCACATGACTGCTGGGGGAGGGGAGGGAGCAATAACCATGATGATGCTAAGAGAAAAGATAAAGTGATGAATGAAAGATGGCCCATTCAGTGCTATAAAAAGGGCCTGAGCTGTTGACTCTTAAAATAACTGTATTATTTGCACATCATCTGCATGGAATTCATTTAAGGTCAAAATAAACCCCATTCTTCTCACCCATTCCTCTGGGTGTCCGCCAACCCCATGGAACCAGGCTGGGCTTGTCATGCTTAAAAGAAGTGGTTAGGTTTCTCTGAGCAGCTCTCCCACCTCATCTGGGTCTTTCATTTGTTCATATGTGGGAGTCTGCATACCACCCCACAACTAGAGATCTTCTGGTAGAAAGAGGAGGAGAGGAGGAGGGAGCCCCCGCTTCCTCTACACTAGGGATGGGGATCCTGCAGCCTCGAGGCCACATGTGGCCTTCTAGGTTCTCGGGTGCAGCCTTTTGACTGAATAAATCTTTTTATTAAGAGAATTTGTTCTGTGAAGTTTGGATTCAGTCCAAGGACTATATTTGAGCACCTAGAGGGCCACATGTGGCCTCAAAGTGCCAGGTTCCTCACCCCTGCCCCACACTCCATGTCCTGATGCTGGACAGAGACTCAAAATAATAGTCATTCCTTCAACCTAGAGTGGTATAGGCCAGCATTCTACACCTAAGATATAAATTTGAGTTTTTCTCTCCTCATTGATACTTGTGAAGTAAAGGTTTTTCAAGGATTTGAAACAGCAAAAGCTGAAAGACAAGATTCAACAAGTCAGAGAAGTTTGATTTTGGCCTGTTTTGTACTTCATCTTATATCTGGGGTGATAGGGAAAAGAAGAAGTAGCAGATTGAGATCAAGTTTGGTATGCCCCTATCCTGCGGATGGGACAATCGTTAGACCTGGAAACCCAGGAGAGTGAAAATGGCCTTGGAGTCAGGAGACCTTAGTCATAAACCCAGTGTTGCTGCTTGCTTACAAGTATGATCTTAGAGATTAATAAATGCACTGAAGCCCTCCCTCACTCAAAACAAAGTCAAGTGCAAGTCATGTCATCATTTCTCTGATAGCATGGTCTTCTTCAGCAACAAGGGAGAAACACAAGAACAAGACCTTAGAGAGCTCATTCAGTCTCTTCTGGTCTCAGCATCCTCATCTGGAAAATGAGAAGAGTGTGTTCAGAGACCTCCAAAGTCCTTTCCAACTTGAAATCTTGTGACTTGCTGAGCCCTCAGAAGCTCAGCCCAAAGTTGGAGAGCCAGATGAGGCTGGACCTATGTCTCCTTCCATCTCAGAGCCTTTAGGACTCAGCCGGCCCAGGGCAGCAGAGGAAAATCCTAGGGTATCTCACCAAAGTCCTTGTGTTTCCATTTCCTTGGTACCCCAGTAGCCAGCCTGTCTCCCAGAATAGAAGTCCTTAGAATAAAGTGCCATGACATCAGACAAGTAGGAAGGAGTCCAGTCCCAATCTCTCTGTTGTCCTGAGGATGGGGGGAGAGGTGAGAAGGAGGAGGGCCATATAAGAATATATTGGATGAGGGATTGCAAGTTCAGTAAGCCATCCACAGCAGCTGCTTCTTAACATCTGGGGTCCACTGCCTAATTCTCAACCAATTAGCCTCTGGATTGGTGCTCCTAGTTGGCAGCACTAGTTTAATTACAGAGCAATCGCCCCACGATTCCTTTCATCTGGGGCTTTCAGATGAGCCCCCGCCTCCACCCCCATCACCCCCACATAGCTCAAGTACTGAACCCACTTTTCAGATGGGGAAGTAGAGGCTCCAAGAGGAGAATGATGTTGCCCCCCCATTCCTGACCTTGAGCCTCATCATCTCTTCCACCCTTCCTCTAAATCTTTCACCCTCACTAAACCTTCCTTTCCCACCCCCACCCCCAACCTACACTTTCTCCCTCTCTCCTGGCTTTTGACGCTTCAGTGCTTTTGATCTCCAAGAAAAAAGGAAAGAATTTGCTCCTTTTCCCAGGTTGCTTGGGGGCATTTGCTGGGGCCCCCAGCAGCCCTGGCAGATGTGGAAAGAGAGCAGAAACAATGTTCACACTTTTAAATTGTTGCCCAATTACCCCAATTCTCTTTCTCCCTCCCTTTCCCCGTCTGTTTCTCTTTCTCTTTCCCTCTCTCTTCCCTCCTTCTCTTTTCTCTCTCTTTCTTTTCCTCTCCTTCTATTTCTCCTTCTCTCCCCCTCCCACTCTCTTTTCTTCTCTCTCCTTCCCTTTCTCCCTCTTTCTTTCCCTCTCCCTCCCTTTCTCTTTCTCTCTCTTGCTCCCTCCCTTTCTCTCCCCACCCCCTGCCTTCAGTTATCCCTCCTGAAGCCTTCCATGTGATCACCTCTTTGCTCCTCCTCTGGCCCAGGCTCTAACATTTCTACCACTCACACATCTCTCACCCCAACTCCAAGAGGGGAGGATCAAACCCCTGAGGCCCGAGCTGCGGTTTGGCTTCCCTTCCAGCCTCCTCCTAGGAGCCAGAGAAGGCACCCACCAGCTATTCCACCTCAGGGTGGGGTGGAGGAGGCTGGAAGGGGTCCTTTGCTTATGCACACACCCCTCCCATGCATACATACACTCAATCACTACCCCCCTCCACAAACCATACACACCCAACACACACAGACTCCCAGAAACACATACCACACACATACCACAGACACATGCATACCACATAGCGCTCCATTCAAAGGACACCCACGTACAACACCATACATACAACATAGACACATATGCCCACCCCCACCTACCTTCCAACTGAGGCTAAGAACATTAACGTTTCATCTATTCTTCTGACAACAGAAATAGCATTGATTCCCCATTCTTAGACGGGAGCACAATTGCCCCCTTAAGGACATTGACCCTAGAGAGAAAGCCCAGGTGGACTTCCTAGCTGTGGGGCTCGGGGTTTTCTCCCAGAAATCTTCCAGTCTGTCCCAAGAAATCTATACTTATCATTGGCCCGGGGACAAATTTCTCCTTCTCTCTCAGCCTGAAAGGGGGTTAAAACCTGCTCAGTTTGGGAAAGGGGGTGGTCAGACAGGACACATAACCTCTTCCCTCTGAAGGGAGGTGAGCTCAAGGACCTAGCTATGAGATAGATGGTAAGCTCCATGAGGCAGGCACCAGATTTTATCTAAGGCTTTTTTTTAATCTGCCTCAGCCTCCATCCTGTACACAGTTCTGCACCCAGTAGATGCTTAATAATTATTAGATTCAAAAATTGCCAAATTTTTGAAAGAGAACAAAAAAAATCAGTAAATGTCACCCCTCCCTCCTCACTCCTGTCCCCTCCAGGATGGCCCTTTGAAGGATATCTACCTCCATTTCTTCTGGGAAGGGGTAGTTCAGAAGAGAGAAGGTCCTCCAGAAGACCAGTGAGAAAAACAGGAGGTGGAAAAGGAGAGACCAGTGAAGAGGCAAAAGGATGCCAGTCTGGCTCTGTTCTTGACAAAAGTAGACAGCAATGCTCATGCCAGCTGTGTGCACCCTCCTCCCCCAGGGAAAGCAGCTCATCCACAACATGCAGGCTTGTAGGTAAAGGACAAGGAATCATATAGATCTGCTGGAAGGGATCCTAAGACATCAATTGGTCCAGTCCCCTGCCTCACAGCAGACAAAATTAATAGTAATCAGAGCACTTATGATTATACATGTGTAACCTATGTCAAATCACTTACCATCTTAGGGAGGGGAGAAAGGGAGAGACAGACAATTTGGAACTCAAAATATTTTTAAAATGAATTTTAAAATTGTCTTTATGTGTAAGTGTGAAAAATAAAAATTTTTAAAAAAAAATAATAAATGTATAAAATTATAATAACCCCTTATATAGTACTCACTGTGTACTAGGCACTGTGGTAAGCTCTTTATAAACTCTGATCCTTTCATCAGCCCTGGGAGGTAAGTGCTATTAGGATCCCCATTTTACAGATGAGGAGAAAGAAGCAAACAGAGGTTAAATGGCTTGACCAGGGTCACACAGCCTGAAGCAGTTGAGTCACATTTGAACTCAGGTCTTCCTGGCTCCAAGCCCAGCACACTATCCACTGAGGAAACTGAGGCCTAGACATGTTAAATGACTTGCTCTAGATTACACAGTTAATCATTAGCAAAGTGTTATTAGCAAGAATAAAAACCTGGTCTCCTGTCTCTTATCTATTGTTCTGTTTTATATTTAACTATATTTATGCTGTATATTTTTACCTTTGTCTCCTCCATTAGAATGTAAGCTTATCAGATATAGGGGTTGTTTAATTCTTTCTACTTGTGTGCCCAGCACCTAGCACATATAGCCCATGCTTAATGAATACTTCTTGATTGATTGATTGATTACTGATAAGTGTAGTCTTTCCCAACCCCCCAATATGACATCTGTGACCTTCGGGCCTCTGTGCTTTATTATGTAATATTATATGTGAGAGTCATCTGTCTTATCTACCTACTTGGCTTTAACTCCCAGAGGGTAAGGTCCATAGTTCATCTAAACCTTCTCCCCAGCACCTAGTACAGTGCTCTGCATACAACAGGTGCTTACTAAGTGTTAAATGAATGAATGAATGATAACTACTAGGTTGGACTCATGGCTTCCCAGTACCGACACTGGGAAACACTAGAGAGAGTGGTAAAGATCCTAGAGTATTTCTGACAGCCAGGGCTCTGTGGGCCCTGCCCCACTCCCAGTTTGTCTGAGTGGGGAGAATTGTGTTGTCGTAGCTGTGATTCATCCTTCATTCTGAAGGAGGACCAATAACTACGGAAGAGTAATGTATTGATTTACAAGTGAATTGTATTTAAATGGGGTAGGGCTATGCAAAGTTACCAGCCTTAGTCCCTCCTCCAGAGTCATCAGAGCCCAGGGACAAGACTTCAGTCTGGATGGCTGGAGATGGTTGCTGATGCAGTGGGAGATCTTGACCTTTTTAAGCAGTGGTCTTTCCCAGGTCTCACTTTGTCTGAGGCAACACCCGTTCAGTGATTTAAGGCTAGATAAGAATGAGGCAAAAGACAGCCTAGTTTGCGTACTATTAAAAAACAAAACAAAACAAAACAAAACAAAAAATCTATCTGGGAGGGGAAAACCTTCAGGGTTTCTGGCCAGAACAGAAAACAATTGCTATTTACGCTGTGTACAGAAGTAGGGGAATTAACAAAATGGTCTTGGGATAGCCATTTCTGCCAAACAGTTCTGTTGCTCAATAATGTTGGCTTTTCCCAAGACTATCTAATGCTGAGATCAGGACAAAAAGATCAGAACACAATCCCCAACTCTGTTCATCCCACCTTCATTCCTGGGCGCCCATTCCTAGACCACAGGATTGGAAGTTTGATGTCCATTTCTCCACTGGAGGCCTGGGATGGATGTCCACACAACAGTGGCACACATCTATTTAATCCACCCTTCTTCCCTGGTCAGAGGGCCTTGTTATAGCCTTGTTAAACAAATCCAGCTCAATTGGAACCACATTGGCAGCGAGGCCTTCCTTGCTTAGAGAATGAGCCCACAGCCTAGTGAGAACAGAGGAAGCCTGGCCCCCACTCTCTTTCTAAATTGGGAGCAGTATTTGTGTGAGGGCACTGGGAAAAAAGAATGGCTGGGCAGGAATTTATAGAATCCTTTATTATAATATAATAATGTACATTCCATGTGAAACCTTCTCCCATGACACAAATACCACCCTCTTCACCTAGTGATCCATTTCCATGAAACCAAATAGTTCTGATGGGAACATTCCCTTCTCTCAGAACTACTGATCCCAGAAGGCTTCACCTTATGCAAACTCAACCGATTTCTCCCTTCCTCTGTCTCTGCCCCTGGAACCATCTAGCAATGAGTGTGAGGATCTGTAGATTGCTGGGGCTAGAGCTAATTTGATCATAGAGCTATCAGTTTTGATACTGTTTTTCAGTCCTGTCTGACTGTTCATGACCCATTTGGGAGTTCTCTTGGCTAAGATATTGGAGTGGTTTGCCATTTCCCTCTCGAGCTCATTTTACAGATGAGGAAACTGAGGAAAACAGGGTTAAGTGACTTGCCCAGGGTCACACAGCTAGTAAGTATCTGAGGGCAGATTTAAATTCAGTAATAGGCATCTTGCTGACTCCAGGTTGGGTATTCTATCCACTGCACCATCAATCACTTTTATCTGAGGCTCTCAGACTATCACTTCTGGGGTATTCTAGAGAGCTCTGGTACTGAACCCACTTTATTTGTGGGGAATTAGAGGCCCCATGAGGAGAATTATGTTATCTTCCATCCCTCCCAGTGCCTGAGCCTCCACCCTTCCTCTAAATCTTAACTAGTCCTTCACCTCACTGAACATATTTAAGAGGGCAATCTCTCTCAACTTTTTATGCTTTAATATTTTGTTCTCCAAGAAAAAAGGGGGGAAATGTTCTCTTTTCCCCCAATTCCTTAGGGGCACTTTTTGCTCCCTCCATACTCTGTCCCCCCTTCCCCAGCAGCTCCTTTGGATGTAATGGGAGAAAGTCTAACAGAAAGAAACAATGTACAGACTTTTTAAGTGATGCACAATTGACCTGATCCCCATGCTTCTAATAGAAATCCTAGGAAAAACCCAATAGCTCTCAACTCAATAAACCAAGCAGATCCCTACAAGACTAGGCCACCGATATGGTCATCCTAATTGGTGGTACACTTTGTGATGTCACAAGATGGTGGTGCTAAGAGAGGGATTTCTAAAAAATAGATCATAGACCCTTAGGATTGGAAATTACAAGGTTCCTTCTAGAGACATCTCTTTACAGTTGTACTTCCTGCTCTTTGGTTTTTTTTTCCTAAGTAGAATCTCCTTTTACAGAAGGAGAAAGTAAGACCAAGAGCATTTTAGTGATTTTTCCCAATGTCACACAGGTAATGAGTAGCAGTGTGGGGAGTGGAGTCCATGCCCTCTGATTACAGTCTAGTTCCTCAATGTTCCTCTTCTCCCTTCAAGTAAAGCGTGGCCTATTCCAGGAATCAAGTCAATAGCCTACTAATAACCATTTGTATTTGCAATGAACTTAAAAAAAAAATAACCCTTCTCAAATTCTTTTTCTTTTCTTTCCCAACTGCAGTCACATCTCTTGCCTCATTAATCTTAACCATTTCCTGAGGAAGGCAGACTAGGGAGTAGAAAGTGAGTTTACTGTCTCTAGATGCTAATTTTTCCATTCCATCACATCTGTGGCCTTTTTCTCTGTAGGGATGGAGACTGACCCTGTGATTTAATTTGTATAGCGAATTCTTGCATTAGGAAACTCCTTCTACCCATGTAGGTTAGTGTTTTCTTTGCAATGAATAGTCATAGAATTGCCTTGAGGGTATTGAGCATCGAGAGGCTAAGGGCAGAATTCAAGTCTTTCTGACTCTTCATTCATGCTTTTGGTGTTGTTAAGTTGTGTCTGACTCTTCATGACGTGATTTGGGTTTCCTGGCAACAATACTGGAGTGGTTTGCCATTTCCTTCTCCAACTCATTTTACAGGTGAGGAAACTGAGGCAAATAGGATTAAGTGATTTGCCCAAGGTCACACAGCTAGTAAGTGTCTGAGGCTTGATTTGAACTCAGGAAGATGAGTTTTCTTAACTCTGAGACCAGCACTCTATCCATTGCAGCATCTCCTAGCTGCCTTTATTTTTACTGTATATATTAAATGAATATTTTTCTCCCTGATGATTGTCAGCTTTTGGCAATGTGTACATGTTAGAGCTGATTAAGTTCAGAAAAATATTTAACCATCTAATTAAGATAGTGCCTTCTACAACGTATTTCCATTGAAATGTTCCCAAAATTAGTTTATTCCATGGAGTGCTTACATTTATTTCTAAACTGGATATGTTAATTATCTGTAATTAATTGCAAATATCTGTAATATGATTCCTAATATACATGATATAATATCATAGCTATCTGAGATTATGTCTTACAAATAAATAAAAAACATTTATAAAGTGTTGTTTTCATGTGAAGTGCTATGTTATGTGCTAGAGATACAAATGTTACAAATAGAAAAAAGTAAGATGTCTCCTGCTCTCAAGGAGCTTTCTGTCTAATGGGGAGTAAGGGAATGGAGAGGAGATTTCAACTGCAAGTCTTCTTACTAGTAGGGCAGTTAGGTGGTGCAGTGGATAGAGTGCCCAGCCTGGGGTGAGTTCAAATCCAACCTGAGACACTTACTAGCTGTGTGACCCTGGTCAAGTCCTTTAACTCTGTTTGCCTCAGTTTCCTCATCTGTAAAATGAGCTGCAGAAGAAAATGTCAAACCAGTCCAGTATCTTTACCAAGAAAATTCCAAAATGGGGTCACGAAGAGTTAGATGTGGTTGAACAACAAAATCCAAACTTGTTATTTGAACCCTCAATTTACAAATAAATATGCTCTGTACACAAGCCATGTCACTGTTTATACAAGGCCATATAGACTGTAGGAGAGCCAGAATTAGAACCCAAGTCCCTTAGCTTCTAACTGGCATACTCCACCCTGCAGACCATGCTGCCTCGAGTCTAGCCCTCTGCCGAGACTGGAATTATGAGAAACTGTTTCCCCTCCAGTTCCTAATCATCATGCCTTTGTGGCTTTATTAGCTGCAAATTTGTGGGGTTTTTGTGGCCTATGGAGGAATTTATTGTTCCATATAAAGGCGCTTTTTTTTTTTTCTGGCTTCCCCCAAGGAACCGCTAATGACTTTTAACAGGCAGAAAATTGAGCCACCCATTGAGTTTGCCTTGTGCTTTGTGACCATGATGAGTTATTAATAGTTACACTCAGTATGACATTCCCTTTCTCATAGTACTGGCACCAGGGGGAGCCAAGGTCACCCCTGCAATGCTATTATCCCATCCTCTCCTACTGGCCAGAGGGTCTACAGCTTTCACTATTAACCCTCCAACCTCAAAGTCATCCCATTCAGCTTGTTCAAGAAGAGAGGAAATGGGACTGACTGGGAGGAAAGAGGTAGTTAGGGACAGTTCCCTTAGGTACAGCCCTAAGGAAATGGATATTTTTTAACGACAAGTTTATTTTCTGCCTTATTTGGCAGTACTCAAGCACGCTCTCTATCCATATTTTTGTTTCTTCAAGATACTCAGAGGTATGGTGAGAGTAAGGTAGGGAATGGACCTTTGATTTCATTGGTATTGGAAACCTACTACCAAGGCAATTTACAGACTTAAAGATCTGCCTGGATTCTTGATCACTAAATCAATTACCTTGAGAGGTTAAGTGATTTTTTTTCACGGACAAACAGCTAATATATATAGGATTTGAACTCAGGTCTTTTTGGCTTCAAGGTCAGCTCACTACCCACCTACAACTCCATGTTGCTAGATACTGGAGATGCAGGGCAAAAAATAGTCCAGGTCCTCCAGGAGCCTACTGGATTGAGAACTGAGACATCAGAGCTAGTCCCAAGTCTGACAACTGTGACCTTGGACAAATCTGAAGTTCTCAGTGTCTCAGTTTTCTTCTTATCTATAAAATGAGGAAGGTGGTTTAAATGACTCCAGAGAGGCTTCCAACTCTAAAGTTCTACACTCTATAGTCTGCCTCTCTTTCCTTCCTGACCTGTTTGTCCTGGCAAGTAATTTCTTACTGACTCAGGGATTTTGCCCTTTGCAGAATTCATGAATCCTATATTTAGTCTCTTCTTGCCTCACCTTATGTGTTGGGGGAGATTTTACACTTGGTGCTGATCTACCCCAGGGAGCTTTTTCTTTTCAAGACTACCTCAGAGATATGGATCCAAGTGGCTTCAAGGCAGATGGTATGGATATTGTGAAAGGGGCCCTGTAGCTACAGTCTCCATCAATCAACCAATATTGATCAAGCGTTTACAACATGCCAGGCACTGCACTAAGTAATGCAGATACAAAAAGAGTCAAAAGTTAGTCCCTGCCCTCAAGGAGCTTATAATCTAATGGGGGGAGGGCGTACAAACAAATATTTACAAAACAAACTATATAATGGAGAAATAAGAAATAATTAACAGGGAAGTCAGGGAATTAATAATTCATTAATAACTAATAATTAACAGAAAGGGCGGCTTCCTATAGAAGGTAGGATTTTAGCTGGCACTTAAAAGAAGCCTGGGAGGTCAGTAGTCAGAGCAGAGGAGGAAAAGCATTCCAGGCTTGAGGGAAGAGCCAGCCAGAATGCCCAGAGTCAAGTCTCCTTATCTTTACTTCCTTACCAAAAACATCTAGTACTTAATAATAATAGCTCACATTATATAACACTTTTTTTGTTTAAAAGTCCTTTTCGACCATTTTCTCATTTGATCCTTCCCATCACTCTGTGAATTAAGTAGTGAAAGAAAATTTACAGAATTTCAGGATCTGCTAATCCAGCCCAAACCTGATCAGGGACCCTCTTTTACTAAACACCTGGCTAGATCATCCAAACTCTGCTTAAAGAATATTAGTGAAAAAGCATCCCATATCGATAAGCTTGGAGACAGCTCTTAAGTGTTCAAAAGTCTTCCTTTACTTGAGCCACCTCCCTGAAGAGATCTAAATCTCTGCAGATTCTGTAGAGTACTCATTCCTAGCTCTGTCTTCTGGGACTGAGCAAACATGTCTTAATCCTGTTCCAAAGGATAGTCCTTCAGTACTTCAACAGCCATCAAGGCTTCTCTTCCCCAAATTAAACATCCCCAGTTCTTTCATCTGTTCTGTTATGGCATGGTGTGTAGTCAAGAGTATTCTAATGTCCTGGTCACTCTCCTCTGGAGGGTCTCCAGCTTGGCAATAACCTGTGTAAAACATGGCATTCAGAACTGGACACAATATTTCATAAGATCTAACCACAGCAGAAGACAGAGTTTAGAGGAACCTTTCTCATTTTGATATCCATGTCTCTTTCAGTGCTCATATAGCTTTTGGCATACTGGGGGTCGAGGGCCATAAGGGGCAGCTAGGTGGCACAGTGAATAGAATGCTGGGCCTGAAGTCAGGAGGACCTGAATTCAACTCTAGCCTCAGATACATTCTAGCTATATAACACTGAGCAAGTCACTTAACCCTCTTTGCCTCAGTTTTTTCATCTGTAATATGAGCTGGAGAAGGGAATGGCAAAGCACTTAAGTTTCTTTGCCAAGAAAACCCCAAATGGAGTCACAAAGAATTGGATGTGACTGAAAAATAACTGAGCAACAACAGTTATTATTGTTCTATATCTGTAATCTCTACTGCTGGAGAGACTGAGACTGGTGGGTCACTTAACCTCTGGAGTTCTGAGCTTGCAGCAAGTCAAGTTGGGCACCAGCATTGTTAGGGGTAGAGAACCTGGAGCCTTGAGGCCACTTGTGGCCCCCTAGGTCCTCAAGTGTGGCCCTTTGACTGAATCCAAACTTCCCAGAACAAATCCCAGCATGTGGCCTCAAGGTTCAGGTTCCCCACCCCTGTTCTAGTTTGTCAAGAGCTTGGATCAATCATTCAACATTCTAGCTATTCCTATTATCTTGGCATGAGGTGCAAATTCTGTAAGTATGCCATCTATGTCTTCATTCAAATTTGGTTATCCTTATTTTAGAAATGAGGAAAACTGAGATGTAGAAGAGTCTTATCTTTTGTCCAATGTCCAAGCAAGTAATTCATGAAGTCTGGGATCGAACCAAGTCTCCTGACTAAGTCCAAGGCATCTCCTACTTCACCACATTGTCTCGCATGTAGATAGTGGAATGAATGCTGGATTCAAAGTCAGAGGACCTGGGTTTGAATTCTGGTTTAGCAATTTATGATCTGTAAGTCACTTTCGGCAAATAGTTGGACCTTTGGTCATCTTTTATTCTGCCTTTTGATGCCTCAGATCAGAGTCTCTTCAAAACCAGTGGCCCATCCTTAACTTATGATGTGAATTTTTTTTCCTGTCAGGTGTGACACCAACAATCCTTATATAATTGTCCCATAGCCCTCATTGGTTATTTGATTTATAATTTCTCAGTTATAACCTTCAACATTCTGAAAGTATTCATAAGTCAATGAGCTGGTATACCACAACGCACTGCCACCATCTTTAAATTAGTCAGTGTTCTGCCTCAGATCAGTCCTCTTAGTCCAGTCTCTTCCTAAGCATTTTTCTCTGAGGGTCTGTGTTTCTTCTCAAGCTGATTTGATCAGTGTTCTCACACAAATGTTCTTTTATTTCATCCCCTTCAGCAATCAAAATGTTCACATTACACATAGGCAGTAATTTACAAATGGATTCTCTATGGTTATTTTATGGAAACATAGGGACAAGAACAGCACAGAATAAAGACCCAAAGGGATCTCAACAGGTGGAAATTATGAACCCAAATAAACAGAATGGGATTTAATAAGGATCTTCCTCTTTTCTTGTAATGATCATCTTTCTCTTAGGTTTCTATTGATTTACTCATGTTTATTCTACCTTTTCTAGACTGAAGGTCATTCAGGTTGACAGAGGCAGGAAAATATAAAATCCTGCACTTAGGTTGAAATAATTACACAAACATTTTTGAGTACTTACTATGTTCCAAACACTGCTTAAAAAATAATAACTAACATTTATATAATACCTACTATGTTCCAGATACTGTGCTAAGCATTTTCTAATTATTGTCTTATTTGCTAGTCATTACAACCCTGGGAGATAAGTGTTATTGTTATTGTCCTTTAGCAGATAAGGAAACTGAGGCAAACAGAGGTTAAGTGATTTGCCCAGGGTCATACAGCCAGTAAGAATATGAGGCTAAATTTGAACTCAAGTCTTCCTAATTCCAAGTCCAGTCCTAAAATGCAAAGAGAGGTTGCCCTCAAGGAAACCACAATCTAATAAGATGATGGAACCATTGAAATTTGGCAGGGAATACGAAGAGAAGGGAAAGGGATAAAGCCCTTATCCAAGGCTGAACATAGAATGTTAACAGACAACAGAGAACACACAGCTACTCAACTCCTACTTTGCTTCTTTCTCCTCTGTCAACTTGAATGAGCTTCAATCTAGAAGGCACAGAACAAACATGAGTAAGAGATATGAGAAAGATGAAGAAATAATAAGAAAACATCTGATTGTACTAGTCTTCAGGCCCTGATTAATTACATCCAAGCATTAAGAGAAGTACATGGAACCATTCTTGGTGACCTGGGAGAAATCATGGAGAATGCTAGAGTTGTCTATGAAACTGGAGAAAAGGAAATATTGTCCTGATTTTCAAAAGTAGGACAAAAGTGGGTCCTGGAAACTAACGACCAATAAACTTGATATTAAACCCTAGGAAGGGATTAATCATGGTAATCATTAGGAACTAGTATAAATTCACTAAGAAAAAAAAAACCATGCCAAATTAATTTCATTTCTTTTTTAGATGGGGCAACTAAAAGAAATAGAGTGGGGAATGCTGTAAACATGATATAACTTGATTTCATCAGGGCATTTGATGAAAATTTCTAATGATAATCTTGTAAAAAAGATGAAGAATCCTAAGCTGGGTGACTCAAAGCTGACTGAGAGTAGGTGTTGATTAGTTAAGATGGATGCTTACCTGGGAGGTAGGGAGGAAGTTCCTAGTGTTGTGCTACAGGCCCTGTCCTTACCTGCTCAACAT
Source organism: Notamacropus eugenii (assembly GCF_028372415.1). Taxonomy (NCBI): domain Eukaryota; kingdom Metazoa; phylum Chordata; class Mammalia; order Diprotodontia; family Macropodidae; genus Notamacropus; species Notamacropus eugenii. Next base: position 438,029,793 of record NC_092873.1, on the reverse strand, counting down.
TTTTATTAATATCTCAAATAGAAATATTACTGGCAAGCTTGTGAACCTTTCCAAGGACATGAAGCTAGGAGGAAAAGGTAGTGCATTAGATGCCACAATAAAGACCCAAAGGGATCTCAACAGGTGGAAATTATGAACCCAAATAAACAGAATGAGATTTAATAAGGATCTTCCTCTTTTCTTGTAATGATCATCTTTCTCTTAGGTTTCTATTCATTAACTCATGTTTGTTCTACCTTTTCTAGGCTGAAGGCCATTCAGGTTGACAGAGGCAGGAAAATATAAAATCATGCACCTAGGCTGACATAATTGCACAAGTACAGGATAGAGGAGACACTGCTTGGTTCAGTTTTGTTAAAATTGTCTTTGAATGCCTACTATGAATGTATAATAGCAAGTCATATTTAAAAAAAAGTCTGAAGGCTTTAGGTGATTACAAGCTCAATTGAACCAGCAATGAGATCAGGCTATTGTTCTGTGGAGACTGACTCTACATGACCCCATAGACAAGTCCATGGGGTTTTCTTGGCAAAAATATGGATTGGTTTGCCATTTCCTTCTCTATTGTGTTCCCATTTTACATATGAGGAAGTGAGGCAAATAGAGATTAAGTGACTTATCTAGGGTCACACAGTTAGTAAGTATCTGAGGCTGGATCTGAACTTCTGCCTTCCAAATCCAAAGCAAGACTCCATCCACTGCCACCTAGGTAACCTGTGATATGACTACCAACAAATAAAACAAAGCAGACTTATGCTACATTTATAGAAAAACAGCGTTCAACTCAAGGGAGATAATAGTCCCATTGTATTCTACACAGACCTCATCTAATGTCTAATTATGGTGGCCATATTTTAAAATTTGTGTTTTTCCTTTTCTCCTTTTAAGTAAATCCTAGAGAATACATTCTTGTGGTCTGGAGTGCAGGGAGTTAGGGAATAGAAGGGAAAGAGGGGATGAGTGCCTGAACCAAGCCCCTAGAGACAGTGCTAGCAACAGAAGGAAGGGGACAGGTACAACAGATGGTGAAATCCAAAGGGTGAGGGATTGGAAAGTCAAGGGACTTTGAAGCTTAGGTTGGGAGTCAGACATGGTGTAGTGCAGCTGTTCTCAAAGTGTAGTCTAGGGTTTCAAAGACCCTTTACAGAGATCTACAACTTAAAATCCATTTTCATAATAATAGTAAGATGTTTTAAATTCTAATATGGTAAGCACTGATAAAGATAACTGACAGAAACAAAAACTTTTTGGGAGAGTTCTCAAAAAAGGGGTCCAACAAATTTCAGAACCACCAATAATGGATAATAAGGAGGCTGTGTTACAGTGGATAGAGTGCCAGTGGATAGAGACTCATTTTTCTGACTTCATATCTAGCCTCAGACACTAGCTTTGTGATCCTGGGCAAGTCACTTAGCCTTATTTGCCTCAGTTTCTTCATCTGTAAAATGAGTTGGAGAAAGAAATGGCAAATCACTCCAGTGTCTTCACCAAGAAAATCCCAAATATGGTCAAGCAGAGTCAGACAGGATTGAAATGACTGAACAACAACATTTATCTAGTGCTTACTATGTGCCAGGCAGGTTGCAAAGAGTCGGACATGACTAAAAAAAAAACATGATTAAACAACAAAAATAATGGATAGAATGTTGGATTTGGAGTAAGGAAGACTTGGATTTAAATTCTGCCTCAGATAACAGTTAGCTGTGTGACTTTAATCAGGTCACTCCACTTCTTAGATTGATTTACCTCATCTATAAAATGGGGCTAATAAAATACCTACCCCACTGAAGTGAAGATCAGGTAAGATAATGTACCTGAAGCCCGCTGCACCCCTTGAGGCAACACATAAATGTCTGCCAATTATTACAATAATTCACATTTACAAGTGCTGTGAGGTTTACAAAGCTCTTTCTTCACAACAGTCTTGTAAAGTAGAGCTCAGCAAAAATTTAACATCTAGCACAAGGTGAAATCTCTAGGAATGAAAGCAAAGATCCCCCTGAAACAGTTCTGAAAAATAAATGACCACCTAGAAAGCAAAGTGGATTTTCTAAGGCTCAAAGCTGGATCCTTTGACTGGTCGTCATATAGAAGAAGAAATAAATTCATTCTGTGTTTCCCTAGAAAGCTGAATTAAGATCTATGATTGGAATTTAAGGGAAGGCAGATTTCCAGTTTATTTTACTATTTTTTTTTTTATCAGACCTATGATTTCCTAGGGAATGAACTCGAGTGAACCCAGTAAGGAATTCCAATGCACATAGGCATTAACTCTGTAGTGTGAAGGTTGAGAGAAGTGACCAGGAGCATTGGAGGGCTAAGTGACCTTCCTCGACTCATACAGAACTTGAACCCAGATCCAGCTGATTCTGAGGTCAACTCTCTATCCTCTGGACTGAGTTTCCTCTCTTTAGCTCCACATCAGGAGCATTTGTAATAGCTAGAACTGTCCAGTAGTTGAATGACAACTTTGCAAAGGGAGCAGATGTTAGAGACGGAATGTTGGAGCAGAACCTGAGTGGCTGCCTGTTAGGAATGTTGTGAAGAAAGTTTCTTCCTGCCTGGGAAAGTAGGTGGACAAAAGGAAAAGAGGAGTGACTGTGAGGTGGGAAGACCTGGGTTCAAATCCTGCCTCTGTTGCTCTGTGTAACCCTGGGCAAATAATTTAACTTCTATGAACCTCGGTTTCCTCATCTATAAAATGAGGGGATTGAACTGTTTGACCTCTGAGGTCTTTGCCAGGTCTTGATCTATGAGCCTGTTATCCCATGAACCATCTAGACAGATGGACTAAACCAGGGGGAGGATAACCAACCCATCTCAAAGCTGTCTATGAATTTGCTGTTGTTTTCAGTCATTTCAGTCATGTCTAACTCTTCGTGACCCTATTTGGACTTTTCTTGGCAAAGATACTGCAGTGGTTGCCATTTCCTTCTTAGGGGGATGTCTGCCATAAGCCTGTGAAGACTTCCCCTGTCAGAATGGGTGGATGAGAACAATTTATTCCAATGATCACAAAGGCAGCTAAAAAGCAGGCACTATGAAACTTCTAGAGCTTGGTCAGACATCAAAGATGCCAAGGTCATCCACTGCATCCTGGACCATCACCACTCATCTTGATTTTTTTCCTGCCACTGGACTTTGACGAATCTGGAAGAGATACTGAGGCTGGTGACTTTGTGCAGCTCTGCCTCACTTAGATCCAATTCGTGCACAAGTCAAGACATCACCCCATGATGTCTCTGATCCTCTTCAGAAACGAAGAATGAATACCACCATCTTCTGTTCTAATATTCTATGTTTCTAAATCCATGTTTGAAGTAGAGTGGCAATTAACAGCCTTGTTATCAGATAGATGTAAATTATCAGAACAGCACACAGAAGAATGAAAGTGGAACTTTGGGTCTCAATTTCAAACTAATAAATATTATTAAGTACTATCTTTATCAATGAGTCATCCCTGTGTAGACTTGGAGTCTGATGAAAGCTGCGCATCATAGCTTTTGTTCTAGGTTTGGCAAGGTGATCCAATCTGAACGAGGAAACCCTTAGGTGTAAGACATATTCCAATCTGTCTGTAAGAGAGAAACTCTATTAATAAATTAATAAATTGTTTTGCTTACATTTTTATTCTTAAAGCTAATTGTTCCTTAATTACTTTTTTAAAACAAATATTAGTATCCTCATTTATCCATAAATCTATTGGCATATCTTACGTTTTGCAAGAGGGAAGCTAGGTGGTGCAGTAGTTAGAGCTCCAACTCTGGAATCAGAAAAGTTATCTTCATGAGTTCAGATCTGGCCTTGGACACTTACTACCTGTGACCCTGGGCAAGTCACTTAACCCTAATTGCCTCAGTTTCCTCATCTGTAAAATGAGCTGGAGAAGGAAATGGTGAACCACTCCAATATCTCTGCCAAGAAAGCACCAATTGGGGTCAAGAAGAGTCAGACACAACTGAAAATGACTAAATAACAAGTTTTTCAAGTCACACTAAGAAACTTGAGTTTCCCTATATTTTCTAGTATTCATACTGCTGATCAAGGCACAAAACATGTAACCAGTCATGAGAATAGTAATACAAACAGAAGCCTAGGTAATGAATTTCATAGCTGTTGTCACTTGCTACATCTGAAAACCTAATATAGGTGTGAACTTCTGTTTTTTTTTACATAAGTGAAGGTAAGAAACATGAATTGCACCAAAATAAGACATCTTGTCCAGTCATTTCAGTTGCATCCAACCCCATTTGGGGTTTTCTTGGCAAAGATACCAGAGTGGTTTTTCCTTCTCCAGCTCATTTCACAGATGAGAAAACTGAGACAAACAAGGTTAAGTACCCACAGTCACACCGCTAGTAGGTATCAGGCCAGATGCGAACTTATAAAAATGAGTCTTCTTGACTGCAGGCCCCACAATGCCACCTACATGACCATGAGTAAGACTAACAATCGTCAAACCTTATTTATATATTTAGTTCTGAAACAAAGGCAGAATAAACTACATCTCGATTCCCATTATTCTACCATCTTCCCTTCACAGCTTACTTCCTTCCTTACGAACTTACTTAAGTCTTCACCTTCCTTCATATTCTACCATGAATTCCTCTCTCTTCATAGACAGCCAGGAGTCCAATTAAGAAGTGAAGAAAGGAAATTCTGTGTGATGTAGTGAAATAATTCAGTGGACCTGAGTTATAATCCTGCTTCTCCCACCAACTTGCTATATAAACTGAGGAGTTGGACAGATGTCCATTCTGATTGACATTCTGTGATCCTCTGAGTATCTACCAATAAACCACAGGATGTTAAGAAAATCAGGTTCTGCAGAGAATGTTGGGGATAGAGAGCTGGTCTTGGAAACAGGAAGTCCTGTATTCCAGCTCCATTTTTAAAAATCACCCATTGGTTGTGTGACCCTCTACAAGTCAATTTACTTCTCAGTGTTATCAAGCAACTTTCTAAGGCTATTAGATACAGAATAGTTGGCAATCTGCATTACAAGTAGGAATTTCCTCACCAAGAGTTAATTCCTTAATTCCAATGGAATCATAGGTCCAGACCACAACCAATTTCTCTCTGTCTGTCTGTCTGTCTGACTCTCTCTCTCTCTCTCTCTCTCTCTCTCTCTCTCTCTCTCTCTCTCTCCCTGCAACCAGGATCAAGTGATTTGGCCAGGGTCAAACAGCTAGCAAATGTCCAAGACCAGATTTGAACTCCAGTCCTTCTGACTCCAGAGCCATTGCTCTGTCCATTGTACCACCTAGCTACTCCATCCCCATTCCGATCCCCACAACCAGTTTCTGCATGCTTTAAGTGAGTGTCAGAATGTACTTTGAATGTATCCTCTGATTATTTTTGTAGCACATTGGCTCAGGAATTATTTTGATTGTATGTGAGGTGAAATGGCCCCAAATACAATGTAAAGGGTTAGCAGCAAGTGTCCAGAAGATGTAGACAGTGGTCTGCTCAGGGGGTCAGTAGGTTGATTTCTCTCTCTGGTCAGATTCTTCTTGCTTGGACCCTTTTCCTGTTTGCACTGAGCTCTTGGGAACTGAGCAGAACAATTCACTCCACCATCTTTGAGTTTATTCTGGGCTATTAAAGATAATAGACTATAAAACGGCGAATCAGTTTTCCAGCTGGCATTCAAGACATTGTAAAACATTCTGGAAGGGAAGCAAGCAACCATACCATTTGCCAGGAAGGGACATTCCCTCAGCTGCTTCCCATCCTGTGCTCCAGTTTTCCCCAAGAAAGGCAGCTCTCTTCAACCAAAGCTACCAACCAGAGGAGTCAAGATGTCTCTGGTGGTGTTCCAAGCAGGTTCCACTCAGCACTCTCCCTGGAAAGGAACTATTTGCTCTCACCTATGTCTCTATGCTTGGAAGGATCTACTCCGGCTAGGTAGAGAGATAGGGGAGAACCCTTAAACAAAGATGGGGTTATGTATTAGGAAATGCTGCCTGGAAAAACCCGCTTAATCTGAAATTATGCATACACAACACCAAGGTAAGGAGAGTTTTCAAGATTACCTAGGACATTGAACCAGTGCAGATATTTAGATGGACTAATTCAGGCTCTCATTGGTGTGTAGTCTGCAATTCAATCAATCAATCAACGGACATTTATTAAGTCAGGTTTACTATGTGCTAGGCACTGTGCAAGGGGTACAAATACAGAGCATAAAATAGTCCCTATTCTCAAGAAGCTTAGTCTCAGGGAGAAGTCCACAAATACTTATAGAAATGTGTACAGAATGAATATAAAGAGAATAAACACAAGATAATAAAATAGAAGGTAGCATGAGAGGAAGGCACTGACAGGTGCGGGGATCAGAGGCGTTAGGTGGTTGGTGGTGAGATACTTCATGAAAGAAAGGAAGGATGGGATGAGGCCCAGGTAAGGAGAGAGTGTATTCTAGGCACGAGTGACAGCCAGTGTAATTCTTTGCAGATAATTTCCATGGTCTTAGCTTCTTAACTGTATGTACAAACATCCTCCCACTATGTGCTCTTTTCCCATCCCAACTCTCAGTTGAGTTATTTCTTCAGTCTTCTCCCTCCCCCCAATCTAAAAGATTACTTCTAGAAAAAGCACCTGCTTCAGAAGAGCAGCTAGGTGGCACAGTGGATACAGCACCAGGCCTAGAGTCAGGAACCCTTCCTGAGTTCAAATCTGGACTCAGATACTTACTAGCTGAGTGACCCTGGGCAAGTCACTTAGCCTTATTTGTCCCAGTTTCCTCATGTATAAAATGAACTGGAGAAGTAAATGGCAAACTTTTGCCAAGTACTTTTGCCAAGAAGACCCCAAATGGGTCACAAAGACTTGGACGTGAGTGAAAATGACTGAATAACAACCAAGGAGAGTAAGAGAATTATCTAATGTGTGTGTTCATCCTTCCTTGTGGAAGAAGACCATGCCATCAGAGAAATGATGATGTGACTTGCACTTTGTTTTAAGTGAGGGAGGGCTGTGCAGGTCACCAGCCTCACTTCTCCTCCCAAGACATCTGAATCCAGTGACCAGATATTCATCAGGATGACTGGAAATGACCCAAGATGAAGCAATTGGGGTTAAGTGACTTGCCAAAGGTCCCCAGCTAGTGAGTGTCAAGTGTCTGAGGTGAGATTTGAACTCAGGTCCTCCTGACTCCTGCACTGGTGCTCTATCCACTGTACCACCTAGCTGCCCCCAATTATCTAATTTGGTTATTGAAACAAGGATCAAATGAAATAACTAAGAAAAAGGAACATTGGCCTTGCCCCAGAGAGTCAGTCCTATGTCTTCTCTACATTGGGTTCTGTCACTATAGTGGTGCCAGAGCATAGGTTGCAGGAAGACATGGTTTTCTCTTTGAGATCACTTTCAATAATTTAGAGATAACCCTTCCAAAACATCTTAAATTCCCATTAGACATTATGAATCTGTCATCCATGAGTTTAACTAAGCCTTCTTTGAATTTGTTTAGATTTCCAGGCTATTGAGGGGCAATCACTTTTCTTCATAATTTTTTCTCTTCTTCCATTTATGTGTTGTTTTTTGGGGTGAGTTTTAATTTTCTTGTGAGAATCTCCAGCAATTTTGTTCCCTTTTGTCCCATCTATCATTATTCTTAGGGGAAAATCATGAACAGTCATCTTTGCCAAAGGTTCTCTGGAAGTTGTTATTAAGTAGGATTTACCTGGAGACTTAGGAATCAAAGAATCACAGAATTTCAGAGAAGGGACCGCAATAATCACTGACATTTACATGGTTCTTTATAAAGCACTTTTCTTACAACAAATTCCCGAACGTGTGCAGAGAACAAGAGTTGTTATCCCCATTTTGAAGGGGGCTGGAAACTTGAGGCTCAGAGAATTGAATTAATTTGCTCTTGACCACACAATGAGCAGATCAGAACTTGAATCCATGTCACCTGACTGACAGTAAAATTCTCCTTCCCCATGTCTCTGTCTCCAGGTTCAGCTCCTCTCAATTCAAAGCATACCAATGTCTATGAACAGGGATTTCCTGTTCCTTTTCATCTCTCCCACCCCAGTAACCCAATAACCCAGTCTAGTCTCCAACCACCTGTGGTAACGTGAAAAGTTCTTTTCTGTTGTTTAATATTAATCCCTGTGGTGCATTGAGTACTCCTTTCCTGGGACGGAGGGTCAGAATGAGGTAATGGAAAAGATAGTGAATTTATTTCCCAGCCAGAGAATCTGTTCTTCTTATAGCTGGTGTGACCTTGGTGCAGTCATTTAGCTTCTCTAGGTCTTAATTTCTCCATGGGTAAAATGAGTAAGTTGACCTCTTAGAGGGATGACCTCTAAGGTCCCTTATAGTACTGACATTCCATGAGCCCATCATGTTCTGCTGTATGATGTCCCTTCCTCTTCTCAGACCATGGAATATTTTTAGAAATTAAGTTCAGAACACAATGGAACAAGGAGTTGGTCTTGGTGGAGAACAGAGGGAGCAAAAGGGGTTATGCAATGCATATACATGAATGGCAGAGGAGGGATTCTTGAGGGTAATAGATTAATTAGTGAGAGGGAAGTTAGGGGACAATGATGCAGCCATTGGCTGGCAGTCAGACTTTGTCTGGATTCTCTCAGCCTTGGTGCAGGGTTGCCACGAATTACCTGCAAGACTATTAAATGTAATGACCCAGCAATCTGGAGGAGTCTGTCATTATCGCCGTGTTAACATGGTATTTATACCCACAGAACCTGCTAAGGTGCCCTGTAATTAAAGGGCTTCCACGTTGTCCCAATGTTCTAGCCTTTTCTGAGTTGTCAGGTTAGGTGTGGCTTTAGGAGGTTGACCTGAGAAGGTAAAGAATGGTGTCATCCTGAGGGCTGTAGACAGCCACTGGCTCTGACCTCCTCCGCCTCTCACCATTCATTACTCCCTCCTGAGAGACAGCTCTGAGCACCTGGACTTCACTGGGCACCTCTGACTCATTGTCTCCTGCAGGAAGAGCCTGACGGGGGGGGGGGGGGGGGGTGGGGGGGGGTGGCGCGGAATTTGGGGCTGGATGCTGCATAGGAAAAGGAAGGGAGGAAAAGAGGTTGAGCAGTCTAATTACTGAGGGGGGCACCACAGTAGCAACCGGTAGGAATCATAGATTAAGGACCCTGAGAAATGACAGGAACTTCACACATATGAAGGCACACATAAATCTTACAAACCTGCAACATGGTCTATTTCTATAACAGGACCACAGCACAAGCTGGGAATGCCAAAAGAAACTTCTAGCAGGAGCAATGGTCCTTCCCGACATGGTCAAGCTGGCAACAGGGCATTAAAATGAAAGACTGTGGTCCACCCCTTCCCCATTTTTCCATCTCCAGGAATAGGTCAATGCCTGCTGGAGTCCAGCCTCTGATTTAGGGGCCATTTGGGGTGAAGCTAATTCATTTCAGTGAATCTCCCCTCCCCCCAAATGATCTCTTTTTACAGGAAAAAAAAAATGCATGCCTGATGATTTGGGGAGCAGGATGGAGTGTGAATATTTTAAAATTTGTTTCCAGACGTTGGCAGCTAGATCCCCAAAGTTGGAAAACCCATCTCTCTGGTTGAACCCAGAGCCAAGTTTCCATTTCTCCAGGACCCTGACATGCCCTGTTAAGCCTCCCTTCTAATAACTGCTCTGCTTTTGCCTTCCAGAGACCTGAATTATAATGATTTGCTGGAGTTCCCTGTGGCCATCCGGACCCTTGGCAGACTCCAGGAATTGTAAGAGCCTCTGTAGGTTTCCATGGGTCTTCTCTTCTTAGGAGAGAGGTCAGCTGTCTGCAAGGGTTTGGGACAGAGGCAGAGTTAGCCCCTGCTTAGGGGTCTTCTTCATCCCCTCCCCGTTCACATTCCTTTAAAGTTGCCTCTGCTCCCTCGAAGCTTAAGAATAAGTGCTCACAGACCTCATTAGCCCAGCTTGAAGCATTTCTACTGTGTTTGTCATCAAGAGAAATGACTGTTGGCCTTCCCTGGCCTTAGACTGCCTCTCCCCTCAGATACATGGCCTGGTCTTTGCCCCAGGGCCCTCACCACATCTGAACCTCATGCTGCCAGGAAGAGGAAAGAGTTAGAGATGAATCTGGATGATGAGGAGAAGGTTCTATTAGCAGAAATCGCAAAATCAAGACAAAGAACTGATTTAGGAAAGGCAGGAAATGAGACAATTAACCAACCAATCCATAAGCTTTTATTTCATTTAAAGACATTTTGAATTTGAGCTGATGTCACGGTGTCCAGGTAGACATAGAAGGTAAGGGAGCAACGCAGAGTAGAGATGAAGATTTGGAGATCGTTGCTTTAAAAATGAGAGTGTAAGCCATAAAAGTAGATGAATTCTCTCTGGGAATGAGCGTAGACAGAAATAAATTCAGGACAGTATTGGGGTCATGTATTTAGGGGGAAAAAAGAGGAAAAGAAGTCTCTGCAGGAGAAGGAAAAGGGATAGTTATAGACACCCAAGGAAAATTGGAGAGAGTCACATCACCAAAGCCAATGGAGAAGAGAATTTGTTTTGTTTTTAAGGAAAGGAAATATCCTGGCATATTTGTAGGCAGAGAAGAAGGAGCTATTAGAGAGGGAAACACTGAAGATGCAAGATAGAGGGGATGACTGATAGATCAGGACCCTCTAGGAATGGAGTGAGGAGATGGGATCAAAAGCAGCAGTGAAGAGATTAGTTTTGGAAAACCAGAGGGATATTTCTTCTGCTGTTTCATGAGTAAATGAGAAGGAAGGTAAAGGGACAAAAAAAGATTTTTAGTTGTCTAGAAAGAAAGCTGAGAGAGCTCATTTTGGATGGTCCTAAGCTCAGGAAATTAGCTGCCTAGGTACCACTGACCTCATTTCTTCCATAGCTCTATCCATAATCTCATATGCAAGCGATATCTTAACCTGGTTTACTCTTCTTCATGAAGGCACAGCTACCTAAGGGTTCTCAGACAACCTTTTCGATCATCATTAGAAAATATCCCTCCCCAGTTCCCCTGGACCATGGTGGCCCTGATGCTGTGTTTCCACTCTTTTTTTTTAACCTGCTCATCCTTCCTGAAAAATCATCCTGCCTCCTATGGAGATCTCCTATAGAGCAAGAACCCCACATATGGGACCTGAACTCAGCATTCACCCTTCAGTTCTGGAGAAGTCCCCATTGCCTAGAAGTTCTTCAAAGACAGCCCTTCTTTTCTCAGGGAAAAGGAGAGGTACTTGGTTTACCACAAAGAAAAGTTTTAGACAAGATTTGAAATTCAGGCCTTTAGGTTCAGAAACAGATCATGGGATCTTAGGCTCATGGGTTTAAGGCTGGAAGAGACCTGAAAAGATCACCAAAGGTAGTGCTCTGATCCGGGAACACAAAGTTAAAGGGACTACCCATTTCTCTCATTGTACTAATTCTCTCTTTCATTCCTTCACTGTCTTTGATTTATTCTCTCCTAGGGGTTTCCATAACAATAACATCAAGGCCATTCCTGAGAAGGCATTTGTGGGGAACCCATTACTGCAGACTATGTAAGAGCCAGTATTCTCCTGGGCAGTAAGGGATTTTTTTTTCCTGGTAGTGGTAGTGGGATGGGGGGTTGGGGTGTAACTACCTTTCCACAAATCCCAAAGAGAAACAGAGAAGGGTTGTATCCTTACAGTCTTTCTGCACTCATTTCTCATTGGATTTGTAGGAGAAAAAATTTGGGAGAATCAAGTTAGTACTGGGTAAGAGGGCTTGGGAAGAACTGGTGTAGTTGTACAGCTGAACTGGGAGTTTGGGTCTTCTCGTTCCAGCCACTTTTATGACAACCCAATCCAGTTTGTGGGACGGTCAGCTTTTCAGTACCTGCCAAAGCTTCATACACTGTAAGTTGGTCCAAGTGGACTGGGATAGCTAGGATTTCTTGTCTCCACTCTCCCCCAATTCACTTTTCAACCTTAGCTTTTCGTAAGATTTCCTTATTCTTGGCAAAGATTCCATTGATTAAAATTCTTAGGCGACATGAGAATTTCCTTGCAGAATTAGCAAGATCCCATTCCAAGATAAGTCTTGAATTCCCAAGGGTCACTCTACCTTTTGGAACTTTGTTAGGTTTCCCCGGATCTGAAAATGGGTGAAATGATCTCTTGTCTTCAAGAACAGGAAATACTTCCATTCCAAGAATTTTTCACCAGTTTTCATCAGCGTCCTGTTATGTATGATGTGTCCATGTATAACAGTATAAAGAAAGGGACTGGCCAATGTAGAGCAGCTAAGTTGTGACCTGAGTTCAAATCCATCTTCAGATACTTACTAGCTTACTATATTGACACAGTCTCTGTTTGCCTCAATTTCCTCACCTATAAAATGGGGATAGCACCTCCCTCCCAGATTGCTGCAAGGAGCAAATGAGGTAATATTTGTAAAGTACTTGGCACAGTGCCTGTACATAGAAATTAGTTTTCTACCTTCTCTTTATTATTATTATTAACAAGAACCTAGTTCTTCACGCATGCTCAGGATTTTCTGTTCCTGGTGGGTTATAACAGGAGTGTACTGGGATTCATCCTCACCAGTCACCAGAAATGCTGTTAAATTTTCATCATGAGCATTTACACCTTAGAAATCAATAACTCCTACAAATCAGAGCTTGATTTGTTGTTTTACTGATTGTCCAGAATTAAGAGATAGATAAAATATTAATAATGTTGATTAAACTTAAAAGTATATTGTACATACATGGGTTTTTTTTTCTGAGACACAGTTGTTAAAATTTTATTGGTATGTCCCTGGTTGTATAGAGGATACACAGTTATAGTCCTTACTTGGTTCTGTGTGTTGAATTGGAACCAGACAAGAAATAACTTCCCCAGGGCCAAAGTAATTAATCATTTGGAGTCCTTGGAAGAAAGTTGGTCCTTGTCTCCTGACTTAGGTAGTCTTTGAGAGAAAGGCATCCTGGAGAAGGTTGATCCTGGCTTCATCTACACCCTTTCCCTAAGATCCAGCTCATCTACTTTCTCTGTAAGTCTTTACTCCACATGACCTAGTTCATCGTGGCAGTCAGTACCAACAAGCATCTATTGAGCACCTGATCTATATACAATGATACTGAGGGGGATGCAAAAAAGGATAAGACCTCACCCCTACTCTTTAAGAGCTTAAAGTTTGAGTGGAAAGAGATTCATAATTCCAAGCAGTGTGCCATCATCCCATCTGCCTAGAGGCTCAGCAATCAGGTGATCTGTTCTACATGCCAGGGGAGCAGAATTCCCTAGGGATATCAGGTGAGGGAAAAGGTCAGTCCTCCTAAAATAGGTCTAGATGTTTAATATGATTTTATAGGAGAGGCAGTTTAATTTAGTAGATATGAGTGGGACTTGGAGTGAGGAGGACTTGGGATCAAATCTCTCTTCAGACATACCTACTTACTCTGTCACCATGGGCACATCACTTCATCTCTGTCAACCTCAGTTTCCTTGTCAGTAAAATGGGAATGACAGCAGTTACCTCACAGACTTGTCATGATGATCAAAGGAGATAACAGAAAGTGCTTTACAAATCTGAAACTGACACATAAGTGTTTGTTATTATTGTTATTGTTGGGTTTTTTATTATTATGTCAGGAAAGGGGGACGTGCCTAGCAGATAATTACAGAAAACTTAGTAGCGTGATGAAGTGTTAGCCTGGATCTCCTTGGTGCCAAGTGATACGAGAATCATAAGAGAAATGAAACTCTGGAGTTCTTTTATAAATTACTTGTCATAAATAATTACTCATATTTTAATTAATCAACAGACATCTAATAAGTTCTGCTCTGTGCCAGGTACCATGCTGAGGCCATGAATACAAGAGTGAGACACTGTCAATCTCATAGCTCTTTATCTTTCTCTTATAGGATTTTACCATATTCTAGTTTGTATTGTAGTGCTCTGTAGGCATGTCTTATTTTCCCATATGATATTGTAAGCTCCCTGAGAGCCTGGACAGTATCTTTTCCTTTGTATTTCCCAAGCACTTAGTACAGTTATCCTGTACTTAGTAGGTCTATAATAAGTGTTCTTTGAATGGATGAATGAATACACAATCCCCATCTGAATACTGTAGATAGAGCCTCAGCAGGGAGATGCAGAGTTCAGAGCAGTTCTAAGGAAATCAGATTCTTCCTTGGCTTAAATGAATATTTGTACTCAGGGTTCCCAGGACCCCCAGTTCCTACCAGATATCTGGATGACGGCCCGTATAAGCCTGTTCTTAGTGCCAGCATTGTAGTTTTTGGATCAGCAGTACCTGAGTTGTTGACTTTTTTAAAAAACAAATTCCAACTTTCATGTCGCTTGTTTAGTTTTTTTCAGGGTCAAAATGCACAGGAATTCCCCCAGCATTTACTGTACTCTTGTTTGTTTGCTCCTCTTTTCCCTGTCCTGGGTGGGGCAGGCTGACACCCACTGGAGGGTCCCACCCTACTGGCTATGGTTGGCTTAGGAGAGATTGAATCTTAGAAGGTGGAACCCCTGAAAGAAGAAAGATAAGGTTTGAGGGGTTGGCAAGGAGGATTCTCAGCTCTTTCTTTATCAGAGAAAACACTTTGACCCCTACCTGCCCACCCCCCAAAACCATCTCTTGCTCTTCATTCCTAGGTCACTGAATGGTGCTACTGATATCAGAGAGTTCCCTGATCTAAAAGGCACCTCCAGCTTGGAGATCCTGTGAGTAGCAGTGCTCCCTGCCCCCCACTTTGAGGACCTTTATTATGTTCCCCATGCCTGTCTCCCCACCATACTACCCAAATCTACCCAAAGGAGATCTCCTTTCTCTTGAGGCATCAGGGTACGGAGGAAAGCATGTTACACTGGGAGTTCAAAGATGGGTTCAAATCCCACTTTGCAACTTATTAGCTGTGTATTCTTGAGTGAATGACTTACCCCCTCTGGACCTATTATGCATATAACATGAGGGATTTGGACTAAAGGGTCTCTCAGGTCTCTTTGAGCTCTAAATCTCAGATTCTGTGATGAAGTCACTCCCTGCCAATTGGCCTGTGCCTGGTCCCTCCCTGGTCTAGACTCCCCTGACTTCTGGCCCTGACTCTGGTCATCCAAGTGGGCCTGGAACCAGCTGAGCTAAGGGAGAGGTCTCTTCTTAGTGAGGCTTGGCTCATGGGCTAGCACTTAGACCTTTTGCCATTCAGAGCTTCTCTAAGAGTTTGCCACTGCTGGCCACATGAAGCAGGGTGTGGGGCTAGGGCTTCCGTCCTTTTCCTTTGCTTAACTCCATCTGATGAATTTTTCTAGTTTGATCCTTCAACTTGCTTTGCTCAAAAGCCATGGGGATGCTCTAGTGCCAGCAGAGGCAGATGGTTAGCCAGACTGCCTTCTTTATATTTCTGCAGGGCTTTTGCTTCTACCCGCACTTAGCACAGAGTCCAGCATATAGTAGGGACTTAATGAATGTTTATGGATTGATCATTGGTTCTATTTTTCTTGCAATAGCCTTATAAAGTTAGGAATGGCAAGCCTGATCCCTATAACACAGGTGGGAAAAGTAAGACCCAGAAAGCTCTGGTCATTTCAAAGTTCTCTCTACAAGACTATCCTGTCTCTTCTCTCAATTAATTAATAAATCAATAAACATCATTTTTTAATTTAATTTAAATTTAATTAATAAAAAATAATTAATTTAATAATTAAGCACCTATTATGTGCCAGCCATTGTGCTAAGCCCTGGGGGACACAGAAACAGACATAAGACAATCCCTGCCCTCAAGGAGCTTACAACTTAAAAGCAAGCACCCCAGCATACACAGGTAGGGCTGCTATACAGGTTCTTAGATCTGCTTTTCTAAAAGGAAAGCAACTTTTGAGGGGTCAACAATCACTTTAATCAAATGATTTCATTCACTTAGTTCAGGGGGGAAAACCAGCACCCTGAACTTCAGAGAATACGAAGAAATCGTAATCAACAGACAAGGCTTCCAATAGTCTGACCATAAGCAACACATACATCACAGATCAACCGTATCAACTGTACATACAGTTACCAGAGAGAGAAGCAGCAACAGCTGGGTTTTCAAAGCCAGGGGGCTTACTCTTTCGAAGTGCTTATTTCACCAGATGAAACAACACGCAAACAAATATACACAAAACAAGCTACATACAAGATAAATAGGAAATAATTATCAAAGGAAAGAAGGATTGGGAAAGGCTTCTATTCTCTATTTGAAAGCTTCCCAAATGGGAAACTGACATCAATTCCCTGGTCTCAGTTCTCTGCTAGAAGATACAACATCCCTATAAGTGCCAACACTCATTCTCGAACCTAACCTTACCTTTTACCCCACCTTGCCCTCTCCCTATGCACGTAACCATCTCCCCTTCCTGCCTCTTGACAACCACTATTCTGATTCCCAAATCTCCTTCCACCCCTTGTCAAGCCAAGTCAGCAAGCATTTATTAAGTGCCTGCTATGTTCTAGGCACCATGCTAATCACTGAGGACACGGATACAAACGATCCCCCCTAAACAGTCCTTGATCTCAAGGAACTTACTTTTAATGGGAGAAGACCACCTATAAAAGAGAGTTGAAAAAAAGGGAGGAGGTGAAATATTGATGAAGTCTGGTGAGTGAGAAGCAGAGCAAGGAAAGGAATGAAAGATGGTGGCCCTGAGCCCTTCCTCAGAATGATAGTTCTAGGAGGGATGCACCAGTGAAGAGGGGCCAAGAGGCTGGGGAGATGCTCCAGGATGAGAAGGGACTTCAGTGGAGCTCACACAGCAGTGCTCCCAACTACCTTCCCAGAGAGAAGTACAACTCTGCCAAGGAGGTGTATCTGTCTTCTGCTCTTGGGAAGGACCAGGCCCTGGGACAGGATAGGGATAGGAGTAAATGTTCTCTGAGGTCCCCGGGTATTCAGGGACCATTCAACATGACTGAAGCATTGCATGCTCCCTCCTCTATGTCCTCCCTACTCCCCACCCCAGTCTGCTCTAACCCTGCATGGTCCCTGTTCCAAGAGACCTAATAGCTCAGTAGCAGTGGGGAGTGGGGATGCAGGGGGAGGGGGACAAGACAAATATACACATGGAATCTACGGAAATATATAAACGCAATAAAAGAGAATGAGATGAGCTGACATTGTCAGCTGAGGAATGGGTGGGAAGCCTTTCTTGAAGAACTTGGTTGTGAGCTAAACTTCAGATTATTCTCACCCCTTACCCAAACAAATATGTCTGTACTTTCTTCTTCCCCCAACCAGACCCCTAGACTTTTGTCTCTTTCTTGTTGCCTGGTTGTATTGTTGGCTCTGTCCTCCCACATCAATGTCAGACCCAGAGATCCAGAGAGGGGAAGCTGTGGGGTGAAGTTGGAGGGAAGGGGGGGTCATGGGCTCTAGGCAAGGTGCCAACATTATTTGTCTTCTCCCTCCAGGACCCTGACGAGGGCAGGCATCCGGCTGCTCCCCTTGGGGATGTGCCAACAGCTCCCCAGACTCCGAGTCCTGTGAGTAGCTCTTGGGCCTGCCCCAGCCCTGACCTCATAGTCCCCTTTTTCCCATGGCCTTAGAAATGCCCATCTTACTCCTATCCCACTAGGCCAGATGGTGCCCCTGATGGAGAGACACATCCAGTCCCTGCTGAGAGCCTGCCAAAGAAGGGCCTTCCTCCTCAGCTGGATTTATACAGGGGAAATAAATCCCCCATGAGACCCCAGGGGCATTTATGAAGCCCTGCTCTCTGTGAAGCCAAAGGGACTTTTGCTTCCTCCTTGTCTCTGGTTTTGGCTCTGAAGGCATTCTGTTAGGTTCCCTGTTACCAAAAATGTCTGAGCAGATGGCTTCAGAGTCCTTAATTGGAAAGATGATTATGTGCATAAATCTGCATCAGCTGACATAATGGTAATCCTGCTCGTTTTCTCCCACCTTGGGTAGTCCCCATCTCTGTTCATTATTTCTCCTAGTTTCTTTCCCTCCATTTCTCAGCACTTCTCTGCTCCCCTCTAGCCCCGTCCCTTCCCCTTATCTAGTGTTTCCCAGCCCCTGATCAATGAAGCTGGGCCAGGTCTCAGAGGAGAAATGTCATGCTGGATTCTCTCTTGGCCAGGCTGTAGGGATCAAGGTTTAGTAGAGATAAGAGGGGTGGAAGAGTCATGTCAGTTTCCAGGACGTGAAGAAGGAAATTAATGTCAGAGTGTGAGGTGTGTGAGCAGTATTGGGCAGCTAGGTAGTGCAGTAGATAGAGTACCAGTGCAAGAGTCAGGACCTGAGTTCAAATGTCACCTCAGACACTTGACACTCACTAGCTGTGTGACCTTGGGCAAGTCACTTAACCCCAATTGCCTCATCTTGAGTCATCTCTAGTCATCCTGATGAATATCTGGTCACTGGATTCAAATGGTTCTGCAGGAGAAGTGAGGCTGGTGACCTGCACAGCCCTCCCTCACTCAAAACAAAGTCAAGTGCAAATCATGTCATTATTTCTCTGATGGAATGGTCTTCTTTGGCAACGAAGGATGAACACACACACACACACACACACCCATGAGTGCATGCACATGTGTGTGAACAGTGCATCTGCCCCCTGGGACCTCCCAACTTTCCCACTGGGTAAAAGAGTCAGCTCCCCTCCACTACCCTTCCCCCAGATCAGCTTTCCCCATCCCTACAATACTGCCCCTCATACACATAGCCTGCTTCTTTACCACCTGTCTTGGCTTTTTCCCTCCTCCCTGCAGTGAACTCTCTCATAATCAAATCGAGGAGCTGCCCAGCCTACGCAGGTGTCAGAAACTGGAAGAAATGTGAGTCTAAGGGAGGGAGGCTGGGGAATCCAAGCTGGCTTCCCAGAACCTGTTGGGACAAACAGCAGAAAGGTTCAAAATCTAGTAGTGACTTTTTGCTAAGAGGAGGTTTTCCACATCTGTTTCCAGCTGCTCAGAATTGTTCAAGCCCTACAGAAGTGGGAGCTGCTATTGCTGCTATCACTGCCTTCGAAGGCATTTTGGAGCACACAGGGTCTGGAGCCCTGGAGGAGAAGGCACTTGGGGTTCAGAGTAAGGAGCAGGCAGCGTCCCTGACCCCAGTGATCTGATGGCTCAGTGTCACTGGTGGATGAGGGGAACAAGACAAATACACAAATAGCATCAACAGAAATATATAAATGCAAGAAAAGGGTATGACGTGAGAGGGAAGAACTATTCTCAGCTGAAGGATGGGGGGAAGACTTTCCTGAGAAGCTCGGTTGGAAGCTAAACTCTGGATTATTTTCACCCCTGTAGGGGTAGATAGAGACATGGGGAATTGCTGTGGGGAGAAGGGGGAGAAGCTGGGGAGTATACATGGCTCTGTAATGCTGGATTAAAACAGGTCAAATCTAGGAATCAGCCTGGAATTTCAAGGAGAAATGTCACTTTTAAGAGCCTTTGGGCTCTGTAAGCACTAAGTTGACCTGGGACTGACAGAGCTTCTGGGCCTCTCTGCTTCCATTAAGGTTTGAGACATCTCTGTCTCATATGGCTATCAGCATCAGGGTGTGGTTTGAGAGGAGGGTGGATTGTAAAGGAGAGAGTATATCCTGTTCTTAAAAATTCCTAGGAAAGGAGATTCTCTAGCATGGTATTCCTGAGGCTCTCTCCATATGACATCCACAAGATTCTTCAGGACTCCTGGGTTTTAGGGAGGAATGGGGCAAATACAATAGAGGCAGAGAGAGAACCTAGAGACATCTGTTCTCTAACCCAAAAACCAGGAAGTTTTCCCCAGCCCTAGCCACTCTTCCTAATTTAGAACAGTGGTTTCCAAACTTTTTGGTCATGTATGCTTATAAGTAAAATGTATTCTGTTCTCCTGATGGGTAAGCTGAGGGGGAAAGGTGGCATATGAGAATGGTGACAAGGGGTTTTTCCAGTGGCAACTCTACAGCTACTGTGGCTATCCAAATTGGGATAGCTTCTCAGCAGGGCAAAGCCTAGTCCAGAAGAAGGAAGGCTAGTAGATTGTATTAAAGTAGGAAAGAGTAAGGTGGAAGAGTGTTGGTTTATCATAGGTAAAGGACAGGTGTAATGTCGGAGACCAGCATCAAAACTGGCTCTCTAAAGAAGGGTGGAATGTAAGTACATGTCCCATGTGTTCATCCCATAGCTCCCTTAAGGTCAGCCACAGCCCCCCAGGGTATCCTGATTCATACTTTGAAGACAACTTTCCTAGAGCCCAAGGACTGTGGAGGGGCACCCAATTTGTCTATGGGCCTGTAGGATCCAACTGTTCTAGAAGCCTAGCAATCACACAAATCCTTGAAACTGGGAAAGATCGCTAATGATTCAGGGAGCATTTTAGGGGATCAATTAATCCAGGCAACTTCCCACTTCAATCAAATCATGGGTGGGGTGGCCTAACTGATTCAGGTATCTGGGGAGGATGGCTCATCCAGGGAGCAGGAGAGTCTAGTGACAAAGAAAGGACGGGGTTGTGATCCAGACCCAGTGGGAGCTCTGAAAGCTGACTCCTCTGGAGCACACTGGTGGTTTTGTGGCTTTGTTTCTTGACCCACTTACCCAAGGCAACCAGATACCCATCTGTTCCACTTAATCCTGGTGACTTCCTCGGGCTGGGCCCTTTCTTCCTACTCCAGGAGAAACGGGGAGCTTCCTCCCTCCTCTTAGAGCGGTGAGCAGGACCAGAGCTTCCCCATTGGCCCCTTTCTTTTCTCACCCTGTTTTCTCTTGCTGCCTTAGTGGGCTCCAGCACAATCAGATGTGGGAAATCGGTGCTGATACCTTCAGCCAACTGAATGCCCTTCGAGCCTTGTGAGTACTAGATGGTTCCCTATACCTTGTTGCAGCTTAGGATGTCCTGGGGAGCTCTCAGGAAGGGCAATATGCTTCAGGTGAAAGGCACTGCCCCCCGCCCCCTGCAAGCATACATATAGTATAAGCATGCACACATACCCCATATGCAGATGCCATATAAACATGCAAAGTATATATATGTCTATATATGTCATTACATATAGATGTGTGTGTCTGTGTATATACATATACGCATTTCTATACAGACATGTGTGCTTATATGGATATACAGGCATTTAATACATGTATGGCAACATGTATAGCTAGATAAAATCTATACACATGCAATACACTTTCTCCTTCTTCTAGAGTCTGAGACAATTAGATAGAGATTGCCTAACATGTTCTCCCACCTATATACCCCTCAGCTACTGGCCTGTGCCAGCATTACAGATGATTCCCTAAATCATTGCTTTTCCTACCACCCAAGGGTCTGTGGGACTTTGGGCCTAGCTATTGCCTCTTCTGTTCTTTGGGGGACCAGATATGAACCTGGGGACGAGTGATACCTTCCTACTTGAGTAGATTGCAATCAGTCTTGTGAAGAGCCATGAGAATATTGGATGGGAAAACTAAGTCAGCAGTGTAGCAGCTTCAATCCCTTTCCTAACTTTACCTCTACTATTCCCTTTGGATGCTGTAGGGACCTGAGCTGGAATGCCATCCGATTCATCCACCCTGAAGCTTTTGTAACCCTCCACTCCCTGGTCAAGTTGTGAGTACCCAGCTTTCCCCTTTCTCTGGTTACCCAAGGTAGGAGCCAGCACTTAAAGCCAGTCCACCAGGCCCAGGAAATAGAGGGGATACATGCCCCAGGGAGTGAGTACTTGGAAATGTTTGATCATGCGTCACAGAGTGGTGTACTCCTTGCCTAATCATTCATATGAACAGCCCCTCTGACAGGCAGTAGGGCAAGATAGAGACACCCTTCTGTGAAACTGAGAACATCATCTGTGATGTCTCTCCCATCTTTCCACAGTACCAACTCTCATTGTGCACATCTACCCTATTTCACTAACCCTTCTCTGCCTTCCCCTCACCAAAAAACCCTCAGTGCATTTAGGATTCCTCCTGCTGGGATTTCTTCATAGAGATGGACACATTTTTGCCTATGTAGGAGCTCAGCCAAGGTGTCCCTAGAGGCCCACTGACTGGGACAGTAGCTTAGGGCATGTCATTTTGGGAGACAACTGGAGGCTGCCATTTTGATAAATTGCTTTAAATTCTTTTTTTGCGGGGGGGAATGTATATTTTAAATTATTTAAACAGCATGTGACAAAAGTCTTAGTGCAGTTTTAATTTTTAATGATTTCAAAAGTGTAAATGCTAATAAGTTCATCCCCAAATAATTTGAAATTATAATTATTTCTATTTCTTTACCACTTATTTGATTTTAAGAATTTTGAATAATACAATTTTCATTTTAACAAAACTGGACACCCTTCATTTTGCATTTAAACTTCTTTAAGTTCTAAAGAAGGATCAATCAATCTATCCACAAACATTTATTGAATGTGCTATGTGCTCAACACTGTGCTGGATGATGGGAAAATGAAATAATCCTCACTTGTAAGGAATTTACCTTATAAAAGAGCAAGAAAGGAGCTTAGAAGTCAGAGTTGAATTCAACCCCACTGTTTTCTAGACAAGAAAACTAGGGCCCAGAGAGGTTAGATAACTTATTTAGGATCACACAGCTCATTAGGGTCCCAGTTCGGACTTGAACCAAGATCTTCCAGTTGTCAAACCCAGCACTCTACCCACTATGCCATACTGCTTCTCTCTCTGTCTCCCTCTCTCTCCCTCCCTCCCTCTCTCATCTAGACCCAGACTTCATCTATGTAGGTAACTGCTCCCTGTGGAAATTCCCTCCATACTGCAAATCAGCAAATGTAAAGCATTCTCCAAGGCACATAGTAGGCATTTAATACATTTTATTGAGTGACTGACTAGTCATCCAACCATTGTGGGTCAGGGACAGTACTTCCTGAAGCCAGGGCTGACCTCCCCACTGTACCGCCCTGCCTCCACAGATAATCCATTACACATGGAAGGACCTTAGAAATCCCCTACAAACAGGTACTATCGGGCTGCGAGGTGAAATGACTTTTTGAACCAAGGACTATAGTAATGTCCCAGAGTTTTAAGATGCTTTCTGCTTTTCAAGGTGTTTTCCCAGGCATCATCCTATGTCACTTCCCTCCTCACTGTGAGGTGGCCACATAGGTATTCCATCCTTTCTTGCTGCAGGTGAAGGGCTAAGTTTAGAGACTTACCACACCACAAATCCATGGTGGTGGCAAGATCAAAGCCCATGCCACCAGACTCTTGAGTCTGGGGCTCTTCCCACAGCTCCAGCTGGCCTCTCAGATGGTCTGCGGTTGTGATGTTTGCTTTGGAGCTTCAGCCCCCTGGGTTTCTCCGGTAGAATAACATGGGTGTTCCTGGCTCTCAACTCTGTCCACCTCTAAAAGTGGCTGCAGCACACAAGGATTCCCAGACCGTTGACTCTGGATCAGGGCCTACGATGAGACCACAGACAGTGACCTCTTGTTCTGACAGAAGAACAAGAGGAGAGTCAGGAGGATGGGATGGAAAAAGAAGCGTTTCCAATTAGCCTGGGCTCTTCTGGGAAGGACAGAAAACCTCCAAAGGGTGTCTGGACCCTGCGGACAAGGGACTTAGATCATCCAAGGATAAGAACTAGTTTGCTAAACAACCACATGCCACAGGCCCGAGGATTCTGGAGCTTTGGAAAGGATGGATTCCCCAAGCCCTTTGACCCTCTCTGTCCCATCCTTAGCTGCCTCTTATTCTCAATCCCTGATTCCTCCATTCCTACTGAGCCTTTGTGGAGTCAGGGGACATTTTAAATGGCTTTCCATGCGGACAGCGGAATAAATCCTCTCTCCTATTTTTCAGAGCCCCCTGCCCAGCATTTAACCCTGGGAGGAGGTCAGGCTAACCCTCCCTCAGCACAGCCCTGCTCCCAGACTCATTTCCCACCGTCTTCCTGGTCTTGCATCTTGTCTTTCCTTCTGCCCACCACAGGGACCTGACGAACAACCAGCTGACCACACTCCCGCTGGCAGGGCTCAGCGGGTTGGTACACCTCAAGCTCAAAGGGAATCCATCCCTCTCTGAGGCCTTCTCCAAGGACAGCTTCCCCAAGCTGAGGTGAGAGACCCCTATTCTTTCCCAGTCAGGCAGGGATTTCCTCCAAGGACAGCCAGAATGCTCCCTAAGAGTCAAAGACTATCACAGTGAAAAGCATTCTTAGACATCATCGAGTTCATTTTACAAGCAAGGAAACTGAGGCCTCTATGGGGGAAATCATCTTGGTCAAGGTCACCCAGCTTGTTAGAACTCGATAAAATCCACTCTGAAGGAGTTTCCTCCTGTCCAGATTTCTTTTATTATCTCATCCTTTTCTGGGGTTTGGAAGTTTCCTGGGAAAGACGGAGAACAACAGGGGCCTAAAACTATGCTTTTTGTTATTAATTTTAGTAACATTTAGTTTTACATGATTTTCTGTGGATAAACTATATTGGATTGCTACGGTTTTAGGGAGGGAAGAAAGGAGGGAGGGAGGAATAGAATTTGAAGTCAAAACTTTTTTAAAATGTTAAAGAATTGTTTTAATATGTAATGGGGGAAAAATAAAATGCTACTTTAAAATGTTAATAACATTTACATAACAATACAAATAACATTATACATAAGTTACATTTACATATTGCTTCAACTCTATGAGATATGTGATATGAATACTGTTAGCATTATTTCTTAAGAGAAGAACCTGGAACTTCGAAGGGTTATGTGACCAAATTAAATGATCTTGGTCATATCCCGGGTCTTGGTTGAGGCTGCATAGAGTGGGATGAGAGGAATGGGGTAGGTAAAGGCTCATCGTACTTGATTGTTTCTCTTTAAAACCTACTACATATAGATGCCTCTTTTTCCCTCCTCTTCTTCCTGTTTCCTTACCATTCTGGCCTGCCCACTGATTACCAGCTCAGAGATGATGGCACTCTTCTGTGCTGGGGAAGCCCAGAGCTGTCCTAATGGGGAATCCCAGGGGGCCTTCCCTGATGTCCCATCAGCTTTGTGCTCTCATGCTTTCCATCCTCACCCTGGCCATGGCTGAGTCCTTGGAATCAGGATGAGAGCCTGGGGAATGGATGAATGGAAAACATGCTGAAAGCCAGTCCCTCAGTACTAATGACATCCAGGCCTCCTCCATACAGGGTAGGGCACTCTGTGTGGCCCAGGTCTTGTCTGTTACAAATTAATGAGGTACCTGCAGGGTACTAATTAAACAGTGAAGCCAAACAGTGCTGCTTGTAGAGGTTGAAAAGTCTGGGGTGACAGGAGGGCAAGGATAGAGAGGTAAGGCCCCTTGAGGGAGAAAGTCAAGGGGAGCTGAGAGAATTCTATCCTCCTCCATCTCCACCCTACCAAATGCCATGATGAAATTTTAGACTGGAGGATTGGGTGGTGAGAGTTCCTGAGGCCTCTACCTAGTGGTACCATTGTACTTCTCCCTGTTTCTGGGCCTGTTTCTATAGATAATAATGAGAGTCATTCCTAGTTCCCTATCTCACCTCTGACAAACAGAAGGACCTTTGAGTTTTCCAGATCCACAAGATTGTTGATTTAGAATTGGAAGGGTGCTTAGAGGTCACATAGTCCAATCCTTTATTGTACAGATGAGAAACCTGAGGTCCATAGAGGGAAAGTAATTCTCCCAGTCACACTGATAAGTGAGTGGCTGACTGGGCTTCACTTTTAGCTCCTTCGATTCCAAATCCAGAATTCTTTATACTATATTGGAAACCAATAGCCTGTAATGCCCATAGGTTCCAATTGATCCTCATGATGTTCAACAACTAATTATTTTTTAAAGGGCTTTGTATATTTATTTTTTTTGAGGGTGGAAGGCAAGGCATTTGGGGTTAGGTGACTTGCCCAAGGTCATACAGCTAGTAAGTATCAAATGTCTGAGGCCAAATTTGAACTCAGGTCCTCCTGACTCTAGGACCAGTGCTCTATTCACTGCACCACCTAGCTGCCCCTAACAACTACTTATTAAATACATACCATGAACAAGACACTCTGAAGAGCCTCAGACTGGAGGTGGAGCAGGTCATGACTGATGGGTGGTAGGTCCCTAGGCTAGAAGTCACTGTTTCCACACTTAGCCAAGTGTTTCCAAGGTCCCCACTGTTTCCTCCTCAGGGTCCTGGAGGTGCCCTATGCCTACCAGTGCTGTGCTTATCGTACCTGTGCCGGCTATTTCAAGGATCCTGGCCAGTGGGAGGCTGAGGATGGTCACACGGATGAGGAAGAGGCCATGAAGAGGCCCCCCGGTCTTCTTGACAGTCATACAGAGAGCCACTGTGAGTGAGCTGGGAAGCTGGAGATGGTACCTGTGGGGAACTGGCTGCTGGAGAATAAGTCGGGGACACACTGAAGGCAGCTCTAGAATCTGGGAGAAATCACTGGACTTTGTCCAGTTGAGGGAAGAATATCAGCGCCCTTCCCCTTCCTCACTCCAAAAGACAGAACTACCTGATGGTATCAGCCACTTGGTGGCTTAGCTGTTGCCAGTGCTGAATGCCACAGCACCTTCCATTGAAAAGGGTTTTGTAGGATTCAGAGCTAGAAGAGACCTTAAAAACCCATTTACTTCAGGGACTCTTAACCTAGAGTCTTTAGTATTTTGATAACTGTATTTTAATATGATTGATTTCTTTTGTAATTCTCTATATTTTATTTTATGCAATTAAAGCATTATTCTGAGAAGAGATCCATAGGCTTCCCAGAGTGCCCAAGGGGTCCATGATATAAAAAATGTTAAGAAACCCTCCTCTGGTCCATTTCCCTCATTTTACAGATGTGGAAACAGGCCCAGAGAGGACAAGGGAAAGTCACACGGATACTTAACAGCAGAGCCAATATTTGTCCCCAGATCCCCTGATTCCAAACCTAGAGTTTGCCCATCATATCAAGCAGGATTCCTCCTCTATTCCCACCACTATTGGTCTGCATACTTAAGGAAAACAGACTCATTATAGCCTCAGCCTGAGCCAAGTGAATCAAACTACACTGCTTCTCCTTCCCCCCACAAAGGACAAAACCCAAACAACAAGCCCCTGTCTGATACAATACATTGCAGAGCCAACTAAGAAAAATAAAAAAGCCAATTGTTTGCTGTTTGGGATGGTTGGTGTCCCTCCTTCCTATTCCTTATCAAGCGTCGTCTGGAGTTGACTTTGCTGCATAGGGACTATTCTTATCAGAGATAATGGTGAAAATGCCATGGATGGTGATCACAGTGAGAGCCTTTTAGCGCAAGTTAGAACTCCGCCTTTGGAGTAGTTGGGATGAAAGGAAAAGTTGGGTGGGGCCAGGGAGCTTGGGAGAAGAGAATGGTTCAGACTTTTTCATTGATTGGTCTCTGAGATCAAAGTCAGGCCTTTTCAGCCAGTTGTTCAATGACTTGAGAAAGTGTTCTCCCTTGGGAGGTAAGTGATTCTGCCAGGCAGGGAGCTTCAGGAGGGAGGGGAAATGGCACTTTCTCTCTTGAGTTTTGTTTTGTTTGGTTATTGGACCTCTCTACCCTCTCTTTGTGATAGAAAAAAAAACCCCCAAAGAAATCAAGCTCGGGACAGAACAAATGTGGAGATAAGATGATTTAAGAGAAACAAATGCCTTTTTCATTGAAGAGGATGTACTGGTGCATAACTTGTGATTATGAAGATTGTTGAGGGGGGGGGGAAAGGAGGAGAGAGAAGGAGGGGGAGAAAAGGAGAGAGAGAGAGAGAGAGAGAGAGAGAGAGAGAGAGAGAGAGAGAGAGAGAGAGAGAGAGAGAGAGAAAGGGTGTGGAAAGCACTTTAAAATGTCCTTTGCTGTTAGTTCAGAGTTCCTCCCTGGGCAGTGTTGAGGGGGGAAGGGGGGCAGGACCCTTGTCAGGCAGGAGCCCAGCCTCTCTGGCTCTAGTCCCAGCAGACGGCTGTCCACGGGAGGATTTTCCGGATGTCTGGTATACACTCCCTCCTGGGGCGGGAGGGGGGGGGGGGGCTGGAAAGAGGAGTGGAAACTTTCCTTCCCTGAGGGAAACTTTCCACCACTTTCTAAGCTCTGTAGTAGAACAAGGCTTCAGGCTCCTGTGCTCCTTGCTGCCTGTAAGCTTAGAGGCCTGGAGCTTCCTGGGAGAGGTAATGAGCCTCTGGAAGAGCTGGAAGCTGTTACTACAGCCAGGTTGGATTTCCTTCCTGTTGGAGGAAGTTACTTAACACCCAGGCTGTGACTTTCCTAGCTTCAGAACGAGTCCATTAAACTCACTTGTGTTTTCTTCTTGTCTTTTGGCTTCCAAGGATTGCTGAATCCACTGAGGGGGTGGGGAGGAGGGAAGTGGTGGTGGGAAGACCGGGAGAGAGAAGAGAGAAAAACGAGGGTGGATAAGGACGCAGCACATACCTGCTGGCTGCACCTCCTATGCTCCTCAACAAAGAGAGAACTTTAGTGTCTCCTAGTGGGTTATTAATAGATATATCAGAAGAGGAGAGCAGGGCATAGGAATAACTGACTTCCCTAACCTCAGCCAGCTCCTTTTCCTTGGGAAGAAGTGTGTGTGTGTGTGGGTGCTTCAAATGGGAATAACTAGACCCACTTATATTGGAAAGAGACCTAAGACTCAGCTAAAGAGAAAAAGACTTACAACTTTGTGCACAGATGGGCAAGGGCGCTCTGCCATAGATAATCCACAGTTGCAGCAATTGATGTTTGAAATTCCCTTTTCTTAAATTCTCAAACACACAATGTACTTTGTTTTGCAGTGGACTTACCTTCCTACTTGTATTTTACACTGATTGACAATATTATTCAATAGAAGCCTACCTCTAAATTCATGCTGAGTCTTCAGAGTTGGAA
The DNA here is from genome assembly GCF_028372415.1 of Notamacropus eugenii. Classification (NCBI taxonomy): domain Eukaryota; kingdom Metazoa; phylum Chordata; class Mammalia; order Diprotodontia; family Macropodidae; genus Notamacropus; species Notamacropus eugenii. The sequence goes on along the minus strand of NC_092873.1, from coordinate 438,001,047 downwards.
GAAAGCTTCAGGGTCATGGAGGCCATCTTTCCACCTAATGCAGAGATCCCTTCCGCAACACCCCTGACAAATGGCCATCCAGCCTGTGTATGGACAGTTTCAATGGTGGAAAAAGCACTACTTTTCAAAATAGCGTTTAAAATTTTCTGACACTTTAAATTGTTAGAAAATTCTTTCTTAGACTGGGCCGAAGTCTGTCTCCCCAGAACAGCTGCTGGTCCTGCTTTCATTCTCTGAAACAACATAGAAAAATTTTGTTCCTTCTTCCACTCAGCAGCTCCTCAAATATTTAGACAATGAATCCCATATCCCCCAAGTCCTTTCTTTTCTAAGCCATCTCTTACATGACATGGTTTTGAATCCCCTCATCATTCTGATCACTCTCCTTTAAATAACACTTCAGATTTTCCTTATAAAATGGGGTAGAGCCCAATACTCCAGATATGGTCTGACCAATACAAAATCCAGAAACCATTACTTCCATTCTTAAAGGCAGACTTTATTCTCCCAAGGGCACACTTCCACAGTGACTTCTGATATGATTTTCTTGAACAACTTGCTGAGTTAAGGAATACCGAAGCTTTGTTAGGATTCTGTGAGCATCTTCCTAAGGATGGTGCAGACTTGCTCAGATACTTCGTTGGGAGGAATAAGGACATCTCATGAATGCAGTCTGGTCAATTCGTTTCCTTTCAACTAGAAGCAGCTAAGTGGTACAATGTTGGACTTGGAGTCAGGAAGACCAAGTTCAAATCTTGCCTCAAACACTTTCAAGTAGTATGACCTTGGGCAAGTCACTCAACCACTCTCTCAACCATAGTTTTCTCATCTGTAAAACAGAGATAACAATAACACTTACCTTGTAGAGTTGCTGTGAGAATAAAATGAGATAACCGATTTTGTAAACTTTAAAGTACTATGAGAGGTGTCCTCAAAACCTTGGTTCTTTATTAACTTTAAACTGCATGTAGGCTTTTGGGACACCTTGTATAAATGCTGGCTTTTATTATTATTATCATATTTTTAATCAGCGGTGGCATTGTGGATAGAAAGACCATAGTGGATAGAGTCCTAGTCTTAGCATCAGAAGTCCTGGCTACAGGTCTTGCCTCTGAAAAGCAGACTTAAATGACTGGAAGCTATTTAACCTCTCAGTTCCTGGGCAACTCTGAGACTCTAAATTGCTGGCTTAATCTGGCAGAGAAGGTTTCCCACATTGATGAGATCCTAGACCTAGACAATGACAACAGTGATAGAAATTATGCAAAGCACTGTGGTAGGCTCTGGGGATACAAAGACATACACAAAAATTAAACAAAATATAGTACAAAATATCATGAAAATAAATAATATTAAAGTCTTCATCTTCAAGGAGCTTGTATTCTCCTGTTGGTATACAATATGACCCCAAATAAACGATAAATACAAAATCTATAACCCAAATCATTTTAAGAGGCATCAAGAACTAGCAGAAGATGGAGATGGGGGTGCTGAATAAAGAAAAGATTTGATTAATATCAGAGCTGGTCTCTGAAGGAAGCTAGGATTCTTAGAGGCAGCAGTAAGGACTGAGGGAACTCCAGACATCCGAGACCATCTGTATAAGGGCAGGAAGGTGGGAAAGAGTGTTTCCACAACAGCAACTAGGCTGCTTTGACAAGAATGGAGAGGACCCCAAGAGAAGTAAGATGAATTAAGACTAGACTGGTAGGTGAGAGCCAGATGGTAGAATGCTTTGAATACCAGGTTGAGGAGTCTGTATTTCATTCTTGAGGCAATAGGGGGCCACTCAAGATTTGTGAGAAGGGAAGGAACCTAGTCAGATCTGTTTTAGGAATATTATTTTGGCAGCAGTGTAGAAGATGGATAGGAGAAGAGAGATAAGTTAGGGGACTCCTGCCATGATTCAGTCAAAAGGTGATGAGAGCTTGAGCCAGTGTGGGGGATAGGTGAGGGGGTGGAAAAGAAGGACAAAAGTGAGAGGGTTGGAAGAAGAATCATTTGAAGAATTGAAATAAGGGTCTTTTGGAGGGAAGGTTAAGCAAATACTAAGGGATGAATAAAACTGGGCTGCGCTTAACACTTATTGGAAAGAACCCTGGAAGTAAATAATTCAGTTAATTGAGAGATGTTGATATGCAGGAAAATAGAAATGAATTCGAGGAGTGGACTGGGAGATATTAGAGTCCCCGGGGTGAGAAACATTGGATGGAATTAATCTGAGAAGACATTATAGAGATAAGTAGAGTTTGAAGCTACAGGATTGGAAAGGGAGGAAGAGAAAAGGTGCAGTCAATACTAGGGCCTAGAGCTCTAATACACCCGGTCCTTTCCTGTCCCAGATGACCTTGATCTGGATGAGTTCCAGCTGGAGATGGAAGACTCCAAGCCACACTCAAGCATCCAGTGCAGTCCTAGTCCAGGTGAGACAAGAAACTTGTCATGGTGGTGGTGGTAGGAGAGGGGGTGAAAGGAAATTGTGTGTTCCTAACGTGTAACTATCTTACATGTTAATGTCACATGAAAATATGTAATATGTAAGCTCCATTAGTATACAAAGTCTTTGAGAGCAGGAACTCTTTTTGCATTTTTGCCTTTCTTTATTCCTAGGGCCTAATGGTGCCTGGCAGCATGGTAATCATTTGATAAATGATTGTTGATTGAATGATTGATCTTAATCAGATTTGCTGTCCTTGGCATGTATTTTACTCCACTCAGGTCTCTTATTTTATTATATTAATACAAATAAATATAGGTGTACAAACATATACATCTATCTATCTATCTATCTACCTATCTATCTATCTATCTATCTATCCATACTTCTCTTAAGCTTCTTCCAGAAAAACACTCAAAAGGGTAAGTAGTCCATTTTTATCAAGTTGTCTTGAACCCTTACCTTGAAGAATGGTAGAGAGTCCACAGTGATTCTTTTGGATTAGCAAACCGTTGGTTACTCACCCAAGGAGAACAAAGATTATGTTTGGGGACAAATCCTAATTTCATAGCTCTAGGAGGGGAAGCTAAATGATTTTTTTTCATAATTAGCCAGGCTCTCTTAGTTGAAGACCCTCCATTGGGGAGAGATGGACTGCCAACTATAGAATTATACAATATTCTTGGTCAGTCAAATACATATCGAGCACTTACTATGTGACAGGCATTGTGCTAAGTGCCGGGGTAGGCAAAGGAAGGCAAAAACTGCCCCAGCCCTCAAGGAGTGTATATTTTAATGGGGGATTAGCAGGTAAATAATTAGATACATTCAGGACATGTACAAAGAAGATGGAAGGCAATCTGAAGGCAGTTTGGGGGACCAGGGAAGGACTTCTGCAGAAGGTGGGTTGAAGCAAGAACCTTTGTCTGCGTCTGAACTCATAAAGAATCATGGAGTTTTAAGAAACTTTTAAAATGCCATTCAGACCATTCCCTTACATTCATGTTGTATGACATCCAAACCGTCCTGGGAAGATTTCAGTCAGCATCCTTCCAAAAGCTCTCCAGAGAAGACTCTGCAAGATCTCTGGATAGCACAGTAACAAAGGAGTCCAACCTGGAAGAGCGATCACTTAGTATAAGTAACTCCCAAGTACAGCTCCCCTCTTAAGTCTGCCGAAGGGTCACCCAGGGAATAAGTGGCAGTCCTGGGAATGAAACCTGGATCTTTCATCTCTAAATCTAGTGAGTTTCCCACCATACTGCATCTTCCGTTCTCCTTAAATAGATCCAAAATCTTCCCTCCTGCGATCAAAGCCCATTTTTCTCAACCTCTGCCCACGGCAGTTTTTTAAGATGCTCAGAGTAAAGAAAAGGTCCTCACCCTTGGGAACAATTGCCAGTTACCCACTGCAGCTAAGCGCCTGGTGTCTCTTCTCCACCCCACTTCCATCTTCCTATGCTTGCTCTTGCTCTCCTGGCCACCTTAGGACTGAGGAGTTCCCTAAACTCTCTCCCCACGTGGTCACCTCTCTACCATTTCCCCAGGACACCTGCCAGGTTTAGCTTGGGTTCATGCCTTTAGAGCAAGGCTCCCAGGTTTTGGCAGCACAGCGCCTCCTGGTGCTGGTGTGGGACCAGTACACACATCCAAATGAGAGAGGAAAAAAAGCAGCTGTTCTTGCTGGCTCCTGTGGCAATTTGAGGTTTCACACCCCTGCCACCTCAGTTTTCCATCCTTGCCCCAGGTCAGAAGGAGGGGGGAAAGGGAAGCCAAAGGACCAAATCCTATTTACTATTTTAAAATAGCTCCCATAGTCAGTACACAGTACAGTAGAAAGAGGTTGTGGAAATGATTGATGATGATAGCTAGCATTTATATGGCACCTACTGTATGCCAGGCTTTGGGCTAAGTGCCTTCCAGATGTGGTCTAATGTGATCCTGCTGTACATTTGGAGTGACAGGACCTGGGTTCAAATCCTGCCTCTGACTACCTATGTGTCCTTGGGCAAGTGATTTAATCTCATAGAATCTCATTTTGAGGATGGACTGGATTGACCTCTAAGGTACCTTCCAGTTCTTCTTCTCTGATCCTAAGACTTAGGTATTCCTGAGTGAAGAGACTGACTTTCTCTTCCCTGAAGACTGGGAGGGAAGGACCAGGTTTCTCCCAGTTTAGACTGGGAACTCCCTGTGGGGAGAACTGTTTCTCCTTTATCATATTGGTAGCTTCCTTCCTCAGTGTTGCCCACCCCCACCCCTGCACATCTATAGAAAGAAGGGAGTTGTACTTGGGAATTATTTCTACTAAATGAGTGCCTTAAGTATAGAGTAAGTGCTCAATAACAAATAAATATATTAATAATATAAAAATTGATTAATTAATAATGAATCCTTAATAAATAAATAATAAATGACTGGCTGACTGTATAATGGGGCTCAGGTCTAGAGGCTGACTGCTTGATTCTCCCCACAGGCCCCTTCAAGCCGTGTGAACACCTGTTGGAGAGCTGGGGGATCCGCCTGGCTGTGTGGGCCATCGTCCTGCTCTCTGTGCTGTGCAATGGGCTGGTCCTTCTAGCCATCTTCGCAGGGGGGCCTGCCCCTCTGTCCCCAGTCAAGTTTGTGGTGGGAGCCATCGCTGGTGCCAACACCCTCACCGGTGTTTCCTGCGGCCTCCTGGCCTGTGTGGACACTTTGACATTTGGTCAGTTTGCCCAATATGGGGCCCGGTGGGAGACAGGCCTGGGCTGCAGGGCCACAGGCTTCCTAGCAGTCTTTGCATCCGAGGCGTCAGTGCTTCTGCTCACTCTGGCTGCTGTCCAGTGCAGCATCTCCATTTCCTGTGTCCAAGTGTACGGGAAATCTCCCTCACTGGGCAGCATCCGAGCTGGTGCCCTGGGTTGCTTAGTCCTGGCAGGGCTGGCAGCAGCCCTGCCCCTGGCCTCAGTGGGTGAATATGGGGCCTCCCCTCTGTGCCTACCCTATACCCCTCCTGAGGGCCGTCCAGCAGCCCTGGGCTTTTCTGTGGCCTTGGTCATGATGAACTCGCTTTGCTTCCTCGTCATCACGGGTGCCTATATCAAACTGTACTGTGACCTGCCCAGGGGAGACTATCTGGATGCTGTGTGGGACTGTGCCATGGTGCGGCACGTGGCCTGGCTCATCTTTGCCGACGGGCTCCTATACTGCCCTGTGGCCTTCCTCAGTTTCGCCTCCATGCTCAGCCTCTTCCCGGTCACCCCAGAGGCTGTCAAGTCTGTCCTGCTTGTGGTGCTACCCCTGCCCGCCTGCCTCAACCCCCTCCTCTACCTACTTTTCAACCCCCACTTCAGGGAGGACCTACGGCGCCTGCGCCCTCAGGGAGGGGTCCCCAGTCCTCTGGCTTATGGAGTGGCAGATGAGCTGGAGAAGAGCTCCTGCGACTCCACTCAGGCCCTGGTTGCCTTCTCTGATGTGGATCTTGTCTTGGAGACCCCTGGGGTGGGCCACCCCCCAGTGCTGGAGGCCTACGGTTTCCCATCAGTGACCCTTGTCTCCTGTCAGCAGCCGGGTGTCCCCAGGTTAGAGGGCGACCATCTCCTACGGCCTGAGAGTGGCCGTCTGGGAGGACCTCAGGTCCACCCCACTGATGGAGAACTGCTACTGGGAGCAGAAGGGGTCACGCCAGCTGGGGGCTTCCGGCCTTCCGTCCCAGCCTTCGCCTCACACCTCTAACTGCCCATCCTCTTCCTCTTCTCTTCCCTACTCATTCCCTCCCCCCCTTCACGTACAATTGCTGCTTATTAAATAAATAAATGAAAACAACAAAAGTAAGCCGCGTGATCCCTACCAGAATTCCCCGCGCCTCGGCTTCCCAGATCTCTTCCCTGCCACCAGTCGTGAACCTATGGGTTCTCCTCTTACCCCACCTGGAGCTGTGGAGAGGAATCCCAGGGAAGGAAAAGCTGGTGTGATGGAAGTAATGAGAGTGGGGATTGGGGAGGGGAAGGGCATTGGAAAGGTCAGAGGTTAGAGACGGGGCCAAAGGAATTCTTATACCCCACAGCATACAGGGATCTTACAGGATCACAGGATCTGAGCCAGGAAGGCCTGTAACACTAATCTGGTGAAGCCTATGGACCCCTACCCAGAAGAATGTGTTTAAATGCATAAAATATGTAAGATTATAAAGGAAACCAATTATATTGAAATAAGGATTGATTTTTTTCCACCCAAGTAAATGGACCCCCTGTTATCTATCCATGGACTAAGTTATGAACCCTAATCTAATCCAGTCCCCCCTTTTTAAAGGCAACAAGCTTTTATTAAGCATTAATTATATGCCAATCACTGGGCTAAGTGGTGAGATACACAGAAAGGGGCTTACAAACAACCTAATAGGGGAAGCAACGTGCAAGGAACTATCCAGCCTCCCATTTTAATTTGCCAGTGAGGAAACTGAGGCCTGGTGAAATGACTTGTCTAAGGCCACACAGCTAGCAAGTAGCAGAGGGAGGGACAGGAAAGGGGGAGAAAGAGACAAAGAGGGGAAGGGAGGGAAAGGGGAGAGAGAGAGACAGAGAGAGAGCATGCACTGGACCTGCAGTTGGGAAGACCTAGGTTCACATCCCCCCCTTTAGAATGTTTTTAAATGCATAAAATACACAGGATTAGAAAGGAAACCAATGACTAAAATGCAGTTCTGAAGTCATATGCATACGTGTGTGTGTACACATATATTATGTATATTTTCATTCATTAGCCCCAGGTAAGGAAACTTTGCTCTAGGGCATCAGAGCCAGGGTTTTAAGTTCAGATGTCCTGGCAGCCAGATCTTCTGTGACCATTTCCTCCCTCTCACAGCTTTAGAGCTAGAAGAGACTTGAGGCTTCACCTGTTCCAACGTCTTCATTTACAAGTGAAGAAACTGCAGCCCAGAGGGGTTAAGTGATTTTCCCAAGACCACACAGGAAGTTTCATGTGGCAGAATTGCCCACCCCCGTTGTCCGACCTCTTCTTCCCTCCTTCCCTCATTTGATTTAACTCAACTTAATTCAATTCATAAAATCACAGAATCTCAGGAGCTGGAAAGGGTGTCAGAAGTTATTTAGTCCAACTCCCTTATCCAGTGAACGATCAGCCTCTGTTGAAACACTTCAATTAGTCAGAACCTTTAAACTTATTCAGCAGTTCATTCCAATTTAATTTAATTTGTTTAATAAACTAATAAATGTTAGAGCTGTTAAGGAACTTGGGGGATCATCAAGTTCAAACTCTCCATTTTACAGATGAGGAAAGAAATACCTAGAGCTTTTAGGTAGTAGTAAAAGCAGCTAGAATGTATATAGCACTTAGGAAAATGTTTTAATAAAAATAATAGTTAAGATTTATGTAGCGCTTACTATAGGCTAGGCACTGCTAAGCACATTACGTACGCTACCTTATTTGGTCCTCACAACAATCCTGTGAGGTAGGTGCAATTATTATCCTTATTTTACAGCTGAGGAAGCTGAGGCAGACAGAGGTTAAGTAGCTAGTTCACGGTCACATAGCTAGTCAGTGTCTGAGGTTGCATTTGAATTCAAGCCTCGATGAGTCCAGGCCCAGTGTTCTATCCACTGTGAGTCCTCTAGCTGCCAAGTCACACAGGTAGTGCGATTCCATTGAATCATTAGAAGGATCTTGTGTGCCTAGCCTTTTCAGGCTCTCACAAAGGGGATAGAAAAGGCACCTCAAACTATTTGGACCAAACAGATACGTAGGTAGAAGAGGCAATCACTTATATGTTAAATTTGAGGGTCCATGGAAGGGTCCCCTTTTCACTAAAAAGAACGAACCTCTATCATCACTCTTTCACAGTACATAAAATTCCACTATTGAGGAAACTCACCTTCTTGGTGTTCCTCATACATCACCTCCCACTGACCTCGGTACTAGCTTCCTACATGGCTGGAATCTATTCTTTCTGCACCTCAGCCTCTTGGAATTCCTGGGGTTTTTTCATGACTTCTTCCGAAGGCCTTTTCTGTTCCTCCCAGTGCCTTCCTCTTTCATCTCTTTGTGACCATATTGTACATGTATGACATCTATGTACATGTATGACATATGTGGTGGGAACATGTAAATACAAAGACAGCTGTCTCACAGGAGGGATGGATGCATGTCAGGTTTGGGATCTGGCCCATCCCTCTCTAGGGAAGACTGTAATTTCCCTTTTTGTGGGAAGGAAGCAGGGGAGCTGTAGCTGAGAGTCATCTCCTTTATTTAATCTTTTCCTACAGGGGTACTCAGCTAGAATTAGATCTCAGGGTATAATACTTTGGGGAGCCCAGAATCAGCACCATTGATTGCTCTCAAGGGAAGGGCAGCACTTAGCCTGCACTTTCTGACTGAGCTCTTTCCCTTCAAATGCTAGTTACTCAAAAGACCATCACTAATGACTAATACAGCTTTGTTTTTGGTAAAATAAGCTGCAAATGGAAATGGGGAAGTCATACAGATGAGACAAGATCAAAGAATATACAAGGGTAAATGGCCTATGTCCTGGAATGAGATGAGACCTTGGCTCAAAACAGGAGAGAGGAGGTCTCACTGAGGGAGAACCATGCTTTCAGCAGTCTGTAGTCTTGCAAAGGACATGTTGGGGTTTGGCTCCCCACAGTCTGCTGCTCAAAGGACTCCCAGGAGTCATTCAAAAGTCTGCCCTTGCATCTTCTTCCAAGTCTTTCTACAATCTCTAAATAAGCACCATCCTCCCCCGCTCCCACCTCAACATTCTTTCAGCCAGTCAAGAGTCCTCTCCTTCCCTATGTGTGGCCGAAGGCAGTCCTCCAGGGCAGCACTTTTTGAGTGGGCAGAGATGTTACACATATGTCCTAAGTGCTTCCTGAAGAATAGACTGATTCTCTTCTCCATCCCAACTTCTTTTAAAATGAAAATCTCCCTAAGAGTATGGTACCTCTTCAAGTTATTATTATCAGCCTTTAATGCCCTACTGTGAGTGAGTTTCTAAGACTGACCTTAGAGAACTAGAATTTCGATTGGTGGGTGGAGGAAGATTAGAGATGATTTTGGAACTTTGATACCACAGTAGGGTCAGGAGAAGGAAAAGCAGGCCTGGATAGAGTGATCTATATAATAGAGAGTAGACTATAGAGGTAGGAGGACCTTGAAAACAAACTCCATTTACTTCCTCTCTTATACTGTTGCTGGGGAGAAGACAGACATATGAAAAATAATTAGAAAGCATCACAAATCAGACACTGGCTTAACCTCTAAGCCTGATGTTTGTATGAAGGAGATAGAGGATGAGTGGGAGACAAAGTAGCTTTCCATTAATGGCTAGCTAGCATTTGTATTTAAAATTTGCAAAGGGCTTCACAAACACAATCTCATCTTATCCTCACAATAACTCTATGGAGGTGGGTGCTGTGATTATCCCCATTTTATAGATGGAGAGACTGAGGCAGAAGTTAAGTGACTCATCTAGGGTCACATAACAAATATGAGTCTGATGCTAGCTTTAAACTAAGGTCTTCCTAGCTCCAGGTCCAGAGCACTGTACCAGGTAGCTACTCCTTTAAAAAAATTAATTTAAAAAATTTAAAAATTTTAAAAAAATTTTAAAAACAAAACCAAACCTCATGCATGGCCAAAGAGGAATGGCGAAAATATACTACTCCATCTTGGTACTAAAAATATATATATTTTGATTCAATGCAATTGTTGTTATTGTTTTTGAGAATAAATGGGAAACTTTTTTAAAAATATATTAAGTGTACAGTATTTAAAATGGATACCTTTTATATTTTTAAATTATTACTCATATACAGTGTAATAAGATTAAAATTAAAATTAAAAAAAGAAATAAGGCAGCTGTCCCATGCTGTGGACAGCCCAGCCTCTTAGTTCTGGGCTGCCATCACCATATTAAACAAGCATCTGTGGTACAGCAAGCCCCGTTCTCAGGCCCATTACCATATGTGCCTTTTGCCCATTGCCACATATGTCTGATGAACAACCCCCACCTGTCATCTAAAGGTATTTGGAGAGTGTTTCTCCCCATGGGACTCAGGGTCTCCCTTATTTCTTACAGGCTGATGTTAAACAGCATGCCAAAGGTCACACAGCACACCCATTAAGTGGCCATGCCAAGAGTCAAAGCACAACGCTAAAGCTGAGAGGGAAATCAATTCCCTCCTCTCCCATCTTGTGATGAGGGCCCAAGCTTCTTAAGAAGCCCAGACCTCAGGTTTAAAATTGAGATAATATTCAACAAGGGTGGGGAATAGGATAAGTGCAGGGTAAATGTTAAAAGGTACCAGTTAGGACAGGGAGAAAATTCACCTGGGAGTGAGCGGCCTTTCTACGTTGTTTGAAAAAGATGCCAAGCTAGCCCAGGCTTGTCTCGAGCCAGAACCAGCCCTAATTCAGATCCAGCCCAACCCATGACTACCTAAACCATCCCAGATAACATATGCTATAAAGAAGAAGGGTAAGAAAGAACACTGGACCTAAGATCATTGGATTATGGAATTAGATCTGAAAGAAACCTTAGAAATCATCTGACCCAACTCCCTCATTTTACAGAATGGGAAACTGAGGCCCAGAGAGTAGTGAGCAGTTAAGCTGGGATTTGAACTCACATTCTGTGTGATAAGAGATTATCAAATTAATATTCCTTGTGGAAATATGTTTAATATGATTGTGCACGTATAGCCTGGCTGTCTTGGGGAGAGGGGATGGGCAGGAGGGAGAAAAAGTTGGAACTCAAAATCTTATAAAAATGAATGTTGAAAACTAAAAATAAGTTTAAAAAATTAATATTCCTGAAACACAAATGCGACCTTGATGCTCTCAATTCTTCTTATCTTTTTTAGAATAAGATGCAAAGTCCTCACTTGGCATTTAAAGCCTTTGACAATCCACCTGCCCTCTCCCTTTCACAGACTCTCCATTCCACTTGGACTGGCCTGTTGTCTGTTGCCTCCCCTTGAGCCTCTGTCTCCCAATCCATCTGCAAAGGAAATGGATTGAACGTACTGTACTGCCTTCCTGCCTCCTACAATCTGAAGCTTTCTTCAGAGTGCAGGTCCCTGGTACTGTCTTCTACTCCCTTCCACCCACTGCTATCTCCCTGTTGAATTTACTTTTATTTACTCATCTATGTATGTAGATTCCTTCCATCGTCCCCCAGGTGAATGTGAGCTTCTTGAGGTCAGAGACTGATTGGTTACCTTTGAATCCCCAGGGCTAACACAGTGCCTTGTGCACGTTGTTTTTCAGTCATTTCAGTTCTGTCCAACTCTTCATGAACCCATTTGGAGTTGTCTTGGCAAAGATATTGGAGTGGTCTGCCATTTTCTTCTCCAGCTCATTTTATAGATGAGGAAACTGAGGTAAACAGGGTTAAGTGACTTGCCCAGGGTCACACAGCTAGTAAGTATCTGAGCGCAGATTTGAACCCAGGATGTTGTCCTGACTCCAGGCCTGGTGTTCTATGCACTGTGGCATCACCTAGCTGCCCATGCCTTGTACATAGAAAGACTTAACGACTGAACTGAATTGAATTGAGTTTCCATCCTAGCCCTATCACTTATTAATTAGTATCAAGTGATCCACTAGTGATAGTGAGCATATCAAAAAGCCCTTCTGGGCCTCAGTTTTGTCATCTGTAAAATGGGAGTCAAATACTCGTATCATCTATTTTAGAGGGGCTGTGGAGGAGACCTCAGAGGTTATTTTACAGAGAGGGAAACTGAGGTTAATCAGTTTGACCAAGGTAGTAAGCAGAACCAGAATTCAAGCCCAGGTCCTCCAATTCTATCTCTGTTGCCCCCTGTAAAGCATTATGGAGGCTAAAATGTGAGACAGAACAATTATCCAGAGTTCAGGCCAGAATTTAGCCCAGTTTAGGAAGGGAGAAAGCTAGATGCACTTCTACCTTAGGAATTCTGGGGACCCATTGTAGAGCATCATTGGGCTTGTTTGGGCTTCTGATCCAAGAGGAGAAATAATAATGAAATAATGATGGTGATAAATAACATTTATATATCACTTACTGCATGCCAGGCATGGTTCTAAGTGCTTTGTGATTATCTCATTGGATCCTCACAATAACTTTGGGCGGAAGGGGGTGGGGGATGGGGAGACACTATTATATAAGAGGCCTAAGAGAAGAAGTCTCAAGAACAAAAGTCTCAGGAAGGGAGCTGGAAGAAATCTCATGTGTCAAGATATGATAGGGAATGAAAGATCCCAGAGTAGCCCATTTGATTTCTCTCTGTCCCCTTCTCATCTGCCATCTCCTTCCTCATCTCTGTATCTTTATTCTGGAGTTCCTCATGCCTACAATGGACTCCCCTCTGTCCCAATAGGCCGAGTCACACTGAAGTCTTTCTCTTTATTCAAAGCTCACCTCAGACTCCATAAAGACTTCCCCGACCCCTTCAGCTGAAGATAATACCTCCAACTTCATTACTCAGCTTTGTCCTCTCACTCTGCCAGGGCCTCTCCTTTTCATTTTTTAATAGATGAGAGTGGATTAATCTTGGAGAGTAGAAAAGGTTCTCTATAGCCCCTCGCTCACATCAAAGTATCTCACGATCCAGCCCTGAATCTTAGGCCTCACGGATTTTCTTGGAGAACTAACCCCTCTTCTTGGAGCAAGGCTTGACTTGGGGACCCTCTTTCATTCTTTATACCCTTTAATTACAACCCTAAACCATTGCCACCATTTACTTCCTCAACTGCTGCTCACTGCTGTGGAATGAAGCTAAGGAAAGTGTTGAAACCTTGGTGATTGCAGTTATGTAATCTCTCCTTTGACTCCTCCCTATTTGACCGACCATATTGGTTTTTCCGAATCTCTTCCTCAAGCTAATCCCCCAACCTCTTAGCTGAGGATCTTGACCCATATTTTAACCAAGAAAACCAAGACTATTTGACATAAGATCCTTCCCATTTTACAACCCCTTGACATTATCTCTAACTCTCCTTTACTCTAGTCTGCTGAAGAGCTAGCTCTTTCCCTTGAAAAGATCAATCCTTCAACGTGTACCTTGAGTTCATCTCCCACATCTTCTCCAGGAGATTGTCCCCACCATCATGCCTACTCTAATATTCAACACCTTAAAGCCTTCTGATTCTTTCTTTGTTGCCTACAAACAAATCCACATCCTTTAAAAAAAAAAAACCCAGACCTCACTAGATTCTATCATGCTCATCAGCTATCATCTTATAGCTCTTCTCTCTTCTCTTTCTCCTTGAGAGAGTTATCTCTAATTCTTCTTTTATCACACCTAAATCCACTATAAGTTGACTTTTGACTCGTCATTCAACTAAGACTGCTCTCTTCAAAGTTATCAATGATCTCTTAACTGCCAAATCTTTGCTTAGTTTCTTCATCTGTAAAATGAGCTAGAGAAGGAGATGGCAACTCACTCCAGTGTCTCTGCCAAGAAAACCCCAAATGAGGTCATGAAGAATCGGACATGACTGAAACAACTGAACAACAAAGCAATGAATAGGTCACTTTCACTTATTTATTACAACAGAGGGTTCCATTGGGGGAGAGACAAGTCATTGAGAAGTGGTAATGACATAAAAAATGGGGGGAAATTGATAAAATACTTAAAAAGGAAAAAAAAGAAATATCTCCCCCATGGAATATTCCAATCAGAATAATTCAGCCCAACACTTAGATAACCCTTAAAATTCAGTTTACTCTCCACTCCAGTCCAGGACTTACAAGGGGTCTGGGGCCTCTGACAAGAACCCAGCTTGTCAGAGGTGGTGTGTGATGTTTCCAAGCTCCATGGAGAGCATGTTTTCTGGTTTCTGGTTTCTCTCAGAACTTCACCGAGTCCTACTAGCAGCACCATCCTGGACTGGACTTTAAATGCTGGCAATCACATCCTAGCCATAGTGGTGACCAAGTCCTCCAAATCTCCCTACAGACCCTTCCTCTTCCCTTCTTCTTACCGCCTCCCCACCTCCTTCAGGCTTCCCCAACCCACCCAAACAAGCTAACTTGGGAGGGGGATGGTGCATGCTGATGGAAAAATACACACTAGGGCTGGAAAAGGAGTTTTATTTGTGTGTGTTGAATTCTCTCAGCAGCTGAAGGATAAATAGCCAGTGCCCAGCCTTAGCTCAGTGACTGCCCACAAGGTGGGTGGTAAAGTCTGTTCTTATTTAGCTAGTTTAGGGGAGTGGAAGGGGAGGCAGTGAAGGGGGTGGGGCAGCTGGAAAAAGGAGCTTAGAATCCACAGTGTTTATAAGATCAGTCATGGATGTCATCTTTCCTCTTTAATTAGGGACTTCAGAGATGAGAAACTTTTCCCTAGGCTAGGAAACCCTCAGTTTACAGTTTAAGGGTGGTAGAACCAATTGACTACTGGGAAGGGAGATGAAGCAATTTTCTGGAGCCTTTCTATGGTTATTCCCTCCCTTCCCTTACCTCCCACCCCAACCCAGGTATGAGAACCAGGAAGTGCCTACATTATTAGAGACTGGGAAGGGTCGTCTTAGAGGTGCTGGTTGGACAGCTCCAAGGTTCAGAGTCTAGAAATTTTGTCTCAAGGCAGGGATGGAAGGTATAGGCGAGGGTGGGGAGGCTAACCCTTACCTCTCTCCTCACTTTGCTACCCTTACTCCAACCCACTCCTCTGACCAGAAAATGAAAGGACAAGGAAATAAGAATCCAATTTTTTGGTTTGTTTTAGAATAAATTTTTCATACTAATTTTTGCTTTTATTTCACTTTTCCCTTCCTCCCTCCCGGTCATCCTTTATAATATAAAGAGGAAAAAAATCAACAAAATTAACCAATACATTGAAAAATTATGACATTATATGCTCCTCCCAAGCAGATGCATACTTTCTCTTCTTCTATACTCTCGCTTTGTAACTCCAACAGAATTTATCACAGGCTACTTATTTTTTGTATCTTATTACCCCTTTGAGACATTAAGCTAAGTGGCACAGAAAATAGTGTTGGAAAAATTCTAAGTTCAAATCCAGCATCTATTATTAGCTATGGACGATGGGTGAATCACTCAATTTCTTGGTACCTTGGTCTCTTTATCTGTAAAATGGGAATAACACCTCCAAAAGTTGTTGTGAGGATCAAATGATATATTTGAAAAGTACTTTGAAAACCTTCTATTATTAATCATCTATGTATTTCCTGAATCAAACTCTTAAATAGAAATTTTACATCAAGGAAGCAGAAAAACAGGAATAGAAGATTAAAATTGGTTTGGTGGGGATGCCCATCAATTGGAGAATGACTGAACAAGTTATGGTATGTGATTGTGATGGAATACTATTGTACTTTAAGAAATGATGAGCAAAATAGTTCCAGAAAAAACTGGGAAGACTTGCATGGACTGATACAGAATGAAGTGAGCAGAACCAGGAGAATATTATACACAAGTTGTAATATTGTACAATGATCAACTGTGAATGACTTAGCTATTCTGATAAACGCAATGATCTAAGACAATTGGGAAGAATTCATGATGAAAAATGCTAACCCCAGAAAGAGAAATGACAAAGTCTGAGTGCAGATTGAAGCATATTTTTTCATTTTTTTTTGCAATATGGTTAACATGTAGATGTTTTGCATGATTTCACATGTATAATTGATAGCACATTGCTTGCCTTGATGAAAGGGGGAGAATTTGGAACTCAAATTTTTTTTAAGTGAATGCTAAAAATAACGTATTAAATGTTTTAAAAATTGGTTTTTCTCTAGCATCCCTTTCAAGTGTCCAAAACAAAGCCCCTGAATAAACTGTTACCTATATCTATATATTTATACTCAAGTTCAGAGGTATCAAGGCTACATACTAGCCTGCAGGACTCCCTTACCAACCAGATGAAAATGTAATTGGAAAACACTTTAAAAAATAAATAAAAGTACAATAGAACATAATGTTAATGTGGTTTTTTAAAGAAAATATGCACCAGCAGGGATTCTCATTATTGTATTCCATAATATTGCTCTAGTCAAAAGTAGTCCAAAACAATGAATCAATTAAGTTATTTAGACGGTGAAAAAAAATTCACAGTCCATTCAGCAAGTTCTGCAACATATACCTTAAGTTGATTCTATGATAGTCTTATAGGACCACAGCATAACTGTTCTGAAGTATTTTCCTTTGTATTTTGCATTGATAACTTTTCTTGTTCAGTCGTTTCCAGTTGTGTATGATTTACCATGATGCCATTTGGGATTTTCTTGGCACAGATAGTGGAATGGTTTGTCATTTCTTTCTCCAGTTCATTTTAGAGATGAAGAAACTGAGGCCAACAGGGGTAAGTGACTTGCCTAGAGTCATACAACTAGCAAGTGTCTGAGGCCAGATTTGAACTCAGGAAGATGAGTCTTCCTGACCCCAGGCCCAGCGCTCTATGCATCATGGCACCACCTAGTGGAACTTATTACTAGCTATGCAAAAATCACTGGGAGGCTGAAAGGCAAATAAGCAAGAAAATGTTCTAGTATCACAATTCCCACATTATGCTGGATTCCTGAAAACCTAGTGACAAATGAACTGTTTGGAACAGCAATCCTATACCTATGTCACGGTTTCCTTTCTGATGGTGGAAAGAGGATAAAATAGGAAGTAATGGCAACAATGCTAACTAATTTAACATTCTGATTGTATATTGTCTTCTACCAGCTCACTCCCAAATACACACAACAAGGTAAACACAGGCCCAATGTTAAATGATTATTTATTTTTCAGGTTAAAAGGTTTCAAAATACATATGTACGAAATAAATACAACAAATTACATTCAGAGAATTAGTCTACTGTAGTATATATAAATATACAAGGCCTGTTTTATAAGGGAAAAACCATTCCACCCTCATCAAAGACCAAGAAAAACATTTACACAGACGAGGCACAATCAGAAGCATTGACAGAAGTGGGACGGATCATGATGGGCTCCCTATGCATCAGGACAAAGCCTCTTCTCCGCTCCCCCCAGCTTGCAGCCTTTTCTTTTCTGTGGTGCTTCTACAACTTTGGGGTTACTGGGTTCTGGCAGATTCTCCACATCCTCATTCATTGTCTTCAGCATGAGAAAAAGCACAGAAGGGGTAAAGAGAAGAACAAGGACTGACACTGGGGTAAACCAAGAGTGGAGTGGCATGACTTGGGCTATCTTCTTCCCTTTGCTTTCTGTTCCCCTTTAAGACCACTCAAATCCTACACAGATGAGCCTAACTGCAAAAGACCCCTTCACCACTAGGAGGTCCCTCCCCTTGCATTCCCTTCAACTTCTTCCCCAAAGGGAGTGAGACCCCATGGAGGCCCTCTGATGGTTCATATTACATGGATAAGATAGGAGCTACCATTTAAACAACATCCAGTGAGATGGAGATTACCAGGCTTAGCCATCTTCCCAGCCTCCATGACCTGAAGCCTCTGGGCTCCTGTCACCTGACCAACTAATGTCTTGGGAGGATTCCAGAGCTTTGTCATTAACCTTGGAGGTGAATTTGCCTTTAGGGGTTGTCTTACTCAATTATCCCCTGTGCTTAGCGCAGTGCTGGATCCAGGGAAAAGGCTCTTTTCATTCATTCACTCATTCCCTGAAACCCCTGTAATTAATAAACCCCTAGCAGCCCAAATGTCCTACTCTATGGAGTACTTCTCTCACAACAAGCTTGTAAAGTAGGTCTAGAAACAGAGGCCATCATGAACCTTTATTCTGAAGGGCCTTGTAGTTCAGCAATTTGAATTTTGATGTGGTGAAAGAACTTTGTAGCTAATAGAAACCAATGGGGTGAATTTAGGGACTGTGCCAGGGGTTCACTTCTCTCTTTCTTCATAAAAGGTCTCTTGGTTAAGTTCTCAGACAGATTATCCCCAAAGAAGTCATCTGTCAAACCCCAAACTGCTCCCCTCCTCCACTTCTACTCCACTGGAAGAAAAGACTCTTTACCCTACCCCCAACCCATCCTAAATAATGCATTGTAGTAAGCAGAGGCAGCCTGCCCTCTAGTGTTATCAAGGGAGTGTGGCTGGCAGGTACCAACCGGAAGAGGGAAGGACAAAGCCATGGTCTCAATAGTTCACAATTAGTTAAAAGACTGTTAGAGAAAATGTCATCTGGTCATTCTAGAAAGGGAACTGTGATGAGTACTCCATGAACAAACTTCCACTGATGAAGCCCAGTCCCCCTTTTTGGGAGGGGGCTCTTCCTTTTTACTGACTAACTAATCCTGCCCCCTTCCACTAAACACACATGCACATACCTGAGCTCTAAGGCATTCTGATTACATATTCCTCTTTCTCCAGCTATGGGACATAATAGATAAAGCACTGTGTTTGGAAGTAAGAAGATGTGGATTTGAATGCTGCTTCAGACATTTAATAGCTCTGTGACACTGGACAAGCCATTCTGTGCTCAGGAAGGATACACAATGGTAAGAGGATTGTAGTGCAAGATAAGAAGCCCTTTCTCTCTCTTACTTTGGGTGAGGGGCAAAATGAAGAAAATGGGAGAAAAGCCAAATATTTCAGCAGCACAAATTTGCACTTGTCAGCTGAGATAAATCCACCGTGGATAGAAACAGAGCAGGAGGCCATTCAGAGCATTACCTCTTGCCTCTGACGAGCATGCTTCTCGGTCCACTCTCTAGCGTTCTTGAGGAAGGTTGGTTTGTTGTACTTAAACTCTGAAGACTAGGAAAGAAGCAGAGAAGATGATGAAGGGGAGTGTCCTACCTCTGAAATCAGGTGCTGCAGCTTAGGGGTGAAGGGGGGATGCACCAGAGATGAGAGACACTTACTATGTCAGCCATGAGAGGGTCATCCGGGTTGGGCTCTGACATGAGCAGCTGGATGGAGGTCAATACTGTGGAAATGTTCAGGGACGGTCTCCAAGCACCCTGTATGAAGATGCGAAAGAAAGCACATTCCTATTACAAGGTGTCTGATACAAAAATAGGTGCTTCCTATAAACCCCTCACTTACTTTTGGTGGCAGTTTGAGGACATCCAGGCAGATCCTCCCTGCAGAGTCAATGTTAGGATGGTAGATGGGAGTCAAAAAGCGTATCTTTGGAGGTTCGAATGGGTACCTGTAAAAGCACAGGACAGTTACTTGCTGTTGCTGTGATCTATAGCATCATCCACAGTTCTCACATGTACACCATCCCCAAATGAGAGGACCACAGGGCCTTTGAGATCCCACAGTCCAACCCTCTGTACGTAATGTAATGCAACATTACAGATGTGTTGCATCCCAGAGAGATGGAGTGACTTTTGCCCAAATTAGCACAGGTAAAAGTGGATCTGTAGAAGGGTCAGCATTCAATTCTGGCCCATAGGAACTTCTGGAAAACACAGCCTTCCAAATGGAATCAACACACATCTTTGCTTCTTAGCCTACATTCTCACTAATGTTCTATCATGTGATGACTCTCCTCTTCTCAGGATGTTGGCCAGGGTTTGCAAGGTCTAGCTTGGTGAGATCTAGAATAACCATTTGAATATACAGAACTTCCCCTCCTCATCCTGAATGCTAGAACCACAACTATCATTGTTCATCTGACACAGCACTTAGAAGAGTTGTAAGGAGCCTTGGAGATGATCTGTTCAAATCTCATTTAACAGGGAAAGAAATGAGACCCAGAGAAATGATGACTTTCTGAAGCCACACAAAGAATTAGTAGCAGGGCAGAGGCTAGAATTCAATTCTTCTGGCTCCCACTCAAATGCTCTGCCACTGCACTCAGTTGTCTCCCAAAAGGGCTCCTTACCTGGCAGGTTTAGAATCAAATTTGCACTGACCTCTCAGGAATGGAGATTTCCAGCTTGAAAATACCCTTTTCATAGGGTGTGTTGGTCCCACCCAAAATCTCTTAAAAGGAAAAAAAAGGGTAAAGAGATGAGCTATATTGCATTAGTGCCACTCAACACCATAGTTCTAAAGTCTTAAGAGTAGAGGAACAAGGTCTAGGCCTACAACTCTCTTCCTCAGGTTTTAAAACCAGCCTCTTCTTCAAAGTCCTCTTGCCATCCAACATGGCCATGGTCTACCCACAAGTTCTTTTAGACAGGGTGTTAAAAAGGCTTATAGCATCATAGATTTAGAGATGAAAGGGACTTAAGGTCACTGTGATCATCCTCATTTTACAGATAGGGAAACTAAGGCACAGGGAGGAAAAGTGATCATATAGTTAGTAAGTGAATGAAAATTTGAGCAACCTTTTCCTGACTGCAGGTTCAATGACCTATCTGCTACACTAAGCAGCCTCTCAATTAATTTTTGCCACAGAGATGATGACCAAGTGTTTTTTCTAATTTCCTATCAACAAAGGGAAATGGGCAAAAGTTGCTCTTCTAAAACTGGGAAAAAAAGGAGGGACTATGTCATTCTTTTTATGAAAACAAACCCTTAGGCTAGACGGGGACTAAAATGCTTGGTCTTTCTCCCTAAATTTTAAGAGAAGAGACCAACTCCTGAAGTTGGCTCATATGTTGGGCAGGCATACTCACGAGCTCGGAGATCATCCACTTGGTTTTTGTGGGACCAGCAAGTTATGCCTGGGGGTGGCTCCATAGCTAAGAGGTGCAGCTCCCTCTTCAGGCGTGAGGCTCTCTGCATGGTCTTCTGAAAAAGCTGGAACACCTTACAACTGAAGCGCTAAAGGAAGGGAAAAAGAAAAGTCAAGAAAGAGTCAGCGATCATTCCTGCGGGGTCTTCAGCATGAGAACCCATGTACCAGATTCTCCAATCCAACAACTCTTTTCTCTTCCCGTTGTATGTAAGTTCTCCCACAAATCTCATCAGCTTCCAATGGTTCAAATATCATCTCGATGCAGATGACTTCCAATTTATTTATCAACTTCTAATCCTGCCAGGTATCTCCTTAAGGACATCCCAAATTCAATGAGTCCAAAAGGGAACTGTCTCCTCCTCCTCCCCTAAACCTGGCACTTGTCAACTTTCCTATTGTTATTGAGGGGACGATTATCCTACCCAAGTCTATAACCTCTGGGTCATCTTTGACACTCCTCTCCCTCACTGGCCACCTTTCATCAGTTGCCAGATCTAGCCAGCTCTCCCTGGACATTTTTCCTTTGTTTGCAAAGCTTCCCCCGAGCTTGAGGCCGGCCACACCTCCAGCCTGGACAGCCTTCTGATCTGCTTTTGGCTTCCAGCCTCTGCAGCCTCCACACAGCTGCCAAAACAAACCTCCTGAGGACGCCTGCCTCTACGTCACTCTAGTTCAAAAACCTTCATTTCAGTTCGGAGAGCAGTTACTAAGTCCTTACTATCTATTGGTCATTATGCAGGATGTTGGGGGTGCAAAGACAGCCCCCTTGGACTTTATGTTGTTACTGGAGGAAAACATGTATGCAGCTGAGCACATGCATACACATAATATACACAGGGGGGATACCAAGAGATGGGAAGATCCTACAGGAGCCATGCTCTGAAGGAAACGGGGGCTCTGCGAGGTGGCAGCGAGAGGAGAGGATGTGCAAGGGCAAGGAGGTGGGGACGGCTCGGCTCGGCGCGTCACGCACCAGGAGCGCAGGAGTTTGGCCGGAACGTGGGTGTGCGAGGGCTGAAAGACGCGGGAGGCGTCTGGAGTCTGAAGTCAGGCTGTGTCCACTGCCCGGAGCCGGAGCCGCCAGCGCCTCGGAGGCCCTTTGAATTAACCCCCGGGGAAAGGGCAGGCCGGCGGAAAACTGGAAAATCACCCTGAAGCTGCAAGCGCCGAGGGGAAGTACAGAGACTCCGGAGCGGGAGGACCGCAGCGGGTCTCAGCTCCCTGGAGAAAGCCCAGTTCGCAAACATGCAAAAAAAGGCGCCCGCGGCGGACGCGAGAGACACCCGAAGGACGCGAGCTCGCGCCGCCGCGAACGGCAAGGCCTCCCACGGAGAGCCGGATGCGCGTCGCTGATTGGTAGAAGCCACCGACCGACACCTTCCCCGGCCAATAGAGACTTTCCCGAGACAACTCAAAAGGCACGGTAAGACCTACGGCTATAACTTTGCCCTGGGCCCGCCCGCCCCCCGAGAGCCCAGAGTCCCCGGGAAAAAGGCAGAAGCCGCACTCCGGGTGGGCGAAAGAAGCGACGCCCCCGCCTGCCCCCCTCCTCCACAGTGGTCTCTTCCAGGGCTCATTCGCACGAGGCCCGGAGGAGTAGGAATGATCCATTCGTAGGGGTTCGGGAAAAATGGGTCTCTCTCACCTGAACTGCCCGTCCTAGGTACTCGAGCTCTTCTGGAAGGGGGCGGGGCTCTAAGAGGGCGCCAATTTGTAAAGCCAAGAGCGCCGCCCGGATTGGTCCTCCATGAGCCGCCCCGGGGAGGAGCACGGCTGGCTATTGGTCCGCGCCCCTGAGCACGCCCTCTGCGCAGGGCAGTGCGAAACAGCACGCGCGGGGGAGGGGTGTGGTGGAGGGGAGAAACTGAAGAAAGGGGCGGGGCTTTCCGCTAGAACGGCCCGGGTTACCTAGCGGGGTTGGGAGTGGTGAAGTCCGGTAGGCGGACTCCTAATGCTGGATCCAGGTGGGCGTGGTCTCAGATGTGTTTGCACGTGTGCACTAAGTGTGGCTGCAGAACAAAGTGAACGTGAGATCCTGTCACAAAGATGCAGATTGACCTCATTAAGACCCGATTTGATGGGGTTCTTAATTACTAGAATATGGCTAAGGATATAGGGGGGAGAGATAGAAGTGTGTTGGGGTAACAGTGTATATCAAGATGTGTTCATACAAATAAATCCAGGAATGGGAGAGAACAGTGGAGAGCATCTGGGTGAAAGGAAATGGAGGGAAGAATTAAAGTGATGGGATACACCAGCTTAGGGAGGAGCACTGAAAGAGTCCTGGACTTGGAATCTGGAAGATCTGAGTTCAAATCCTGTTTTTAGACACTTACTAGCTATGTGACTTTGGGCCAATCACTTAACACCCTTTGCCTCAGAAAATTAAAAAAAAAAAATCAGCCAAGGCTAATTAAATCAGGTTGAATAGGTTTAAATACTAGATCCTGTACTTGGGTTTAAAAGTGATAATGTCTCCAAGTACAAGGTGGGGAAAGTGCTTAGTTTCAGTTGGGCTCTTATGACAGCAAAGCAATCCATTTCTCCTTTCTAATCTCTTTGCTGCTTCCTACCAAGTCTGTTCCAAACATCTCTCCTCAAGCTTTGCATGCCATCCCCTTTCTCTTTCCTCTTAGCTGAAGAACTTATCTAAGAAAATAGAGGGCATTCTATTCTCAAAATCCTTTCACATCATCTCTAATTTTCTTTTCCTTCAATTCAGTCTCTGAATAAGAGGGGATTCTTTTCTTCTACAGGTCCAGCCCCTCTCCAGATACCCATGATTTACCTTACATCTCCAGCAATTTGACCCTACAATTACCAACCTCTTTCCCAATCTAATTGTCAGTATCTCCCTATCTACTAGCTCTTTCTCTGCTGTCAACAAGGACACACTAGTCTTCATTATTATTTTTTTTAAATCCTCACTTCACCTTACCACAATTTCAAGCTATGGCCCTATATTTTTCCTTATTTTTGCAATCAAACTCTTAGAAAAGGCTGCCTATACCCACTGAATCCACTTCTCATTCTCAGTTCTTTGTAATCTGACTTTTGGCCTCATAACTCCACAGAAACTTTTTTTATTCATATTTTTTGTTTTTAAATCACCCAATTTCCTTATATATCTTTCTCCTTGCCGCTCCTTGAGAGCTATGCCCTATAACAAAAAGAGAAAAGAAAAACAGCTTGGCAAAATGAACACATTGAAGAAATCTGACATCTTTTGTAAGGCTCCACACTTATAGTCCACCATCTCTGTCAAAAAGCAGTTTGGTCCTCTTCTGTGGGGCCAAACTTGTACATTATAATTTTACATAATTCAGTTTTTATTGTTGTTTTGTTTCCATTCAAATTGGATATATTGTTTTCCTGCTTGCTTTAACATTAGTTCATATGTTTCCCCATGTTTCTCTACATCTTATTCATTCTTTTTAAAAACCCAGTAATATTCCATCATATTCACAGACCCTAACCTGCTTAGCCTTTCCCCACTCAAATTCTTCCCCCATTTTCAGCTCTTTTCTACTACAAAAAGTGTTGCTATAAGTAACTTGGTGTATATGACTAGTGAAAAATCTGTTAATTGCTCATTCTAATGACCTTTTCTTAATCCTCATCCTTCTTGACTTCTCTGTAGCATCTGACACTCCTGACCAGCCTTTCTCCATCATGCTTTCTCCTTTCTGGTTGTTGGTGACATTGCTTTCTCTTTGATTCTTCTCCTACTTGTTCTACTACTCCTCAGTCCTCATTTTCTTTTTCTGGATCATTACCCCACTGAGTCTCTGTCCCAGTCTCTTTTCTATTCATTCTTTATACTCTTCCACTTGGTAACCTTGTTAGCTCCTGTCATTTAATTAGCAAATCACTGTAGATGACTATATTTATCCTACATAGATAAGATATATATATATCCTACATATATAAGATATATATATATATATATATTGACTATATAGATTTATATACCAGCCCTAATATTTCTCTGGAACTCTAATTCTGAAATTCCAGTGACCTATTGGATATTTCAAACTGAATGTCCAAGTAGACCTCTCCCACTCAACCAGTCCAAAAGGGAATTCCCCCAAACCTGATTCTCTTCTAATTTTTCCTATTTTTGTAGAGGGTACCACTATCCTTGTCATAATTCAGGTTTGCAATCTCAGTGTCTTCTTCAAATCTTTTCTTTCTCTCATCAGATATATCCAATCAATTGTCAAATCTTATCATTTCCACCTTCATAGCATCTCTCTCATCCATTTTTGTCTTTCTACCCACATCTCTACCATCCTAGTTCACACCCTTTTCACCACTTATATGGACTATTGCAATAGCCTACTAGTCTCCCTGACTCAGGTCTTACCCTTCTCCATTCTATCTTCCACAGGGCCACAAGGTCCCTCAGTGGATAGAGTGCCAAGCCTAGAGTCAGGAACATCAATCTTAGTGAGTTCAAATCTGGTCTCAGACACCTATTAGCTATGTGTCCCTGGGCTGTCACTTCACCCTGTTTGCCTCAGTTTCCTCATCTGTAAAATGAGCTGGAGAAGAAAATGGCAAACCACTCTACTAGTTCAGAAAGAGTTGGACACAACTGAAAATGAAGCCAAAATGAATTTCCTAAAGTGCAGGTATCACTACGCCACTCCCCCTACTCAGTAATCTCCAATGGCTTCCTAATGCCTTTAGAATCCAATATAAGCTTCTCTGTTTGGCTTTTAAAGCTCTTTTCTGCCCTTGTTTTATATTACTTCTCTTCCTGGACTCTTCAGCCCAGCCCACCTGGCCTTCTTGCTGCTACTTCTAAATGCCACTCAGTCTCCTGTTTATAATTCTTTAAATTGATTGCCCCTTGTGCCTGGAAGACAGCCCTTTCTCACTTCAACCTTTTAGAATCTCTTCTTTCCTTCAAAACTTTGCTCAGGAGCCACCTTTCCTGATTCCTCCCAAGCTACTGGTTCAAAAATTTGCTTTGTATTTAATTGTTCTACTTATGTACGTGTTGTCACTTGCCTAGAATGTAGGCTTTGTGAGGGCAGGCTCTGTTTCATTTTTTACTCTGTATGTGTAGTGCACATCATAGGCCCTTCAAAAATACTCACTCATTGATTGATGGTAGCTAGTCTTGAAAAGACCTGGCAATTTTAGTGAGTCAGCAGTGTGTCATGCCAGCCAAAAAGACTAATGTGATCTTGGGCAGGACTAGCAGTGGTGCAGAGGCCAGGACTCTTCTCTATCTTGTCAGGAAGAAAGGAAACAAGCATTTATTAAGCACCTACTATACACCAGGACCTGTGCAAAGTGCTTTACAATGAACTCATTTGATCCTCACAACCCTGTGAGATGGGTACTATTATTACCCCCACTTTACAGTTGAGGAAACTGAGGAAGTTAGCAGGTAAGTGGCTTGCCTAGAGTCACACAATTAGTAAATGTCTGAGGTAAGATCTGAACTCAGGACTTTCTGACTCCGGGCTTAATGTGATAGATGACTGTGTGCCACCAGCTGCTCCCATATCCACATGTTGCACCATGCCTGGAATATTGTTACATTCTGAGCACCCCAATGGTAAAGAGCCTCACAACCATGTCATAAGATAATCATGTTCAACCTAGAGAAAAGGAGATTTAAGAAAGGATCAGAGATTTCTTCTGCTTGGTCCTGGAGGACAGAGCTAGAAGCAGTGGAGTGCTTAGAGCCTGGTCAGACATTGAAGACCCCAAGGTCATCCACTTCATCCTTGGCCATTGCCAGTTGTCTTGACTTTTGTGTTGCCACTGGACTTGGATGACTCTGGAAGAGAGAGTGAGGCTGAAGACTTTGTACAACTCTGCCGCAATTAAATCCAATTCACAAGCAAGTGAAGACATCACTCTGTGATGTCATTTGTCTTCTTTGAAAACAAAGAACAAACAGAAACAACTAAGGGAGAGATAGGTTGGTTGCAGTCTGTGGTGTTAGAGGCATTTCTTGTCCCAAGTGTTCCTATCCCACACTGATGAAATAAGAGATCCTTTGTATATTTACGTGTAAGAAAAGCTCCCTAATGATTAGAGCACTGTCTTGGGAAAGCACTAGCAAATCTGAGGCAAATAGGCAAGACCGTTTCCCTCCACTTTACCCCCAATGACCACTTCTTGTGGATCTTATAAAAAGAATTCTTATTTATCTAGGAGTTGAATTAGATGGTTTCTGGCTTCTGGATTGGGTGGGTAGATGGATGGATGGATGGGTGCATGAGGGGATAGAGGGATGGATAGGTGGGTGGATGGTGGGGTAGGTGGATAGATAGATAGATAGATAGATAGATAGATAGATAGATAGATAGATAGATAGAGGATTTATTAAGAGCTTACTATGTTCCAGGCACTGGACCAAGGGCTGGGCATACAAATGCAAGCAAAGATAATCTCTTCTCTCAAGAAACTAACATTCTAACAGGAGAAGACAAAACATAAAGAGAAGATGGGAAATAGGGGTAGGATGGATAGGGAAGTGTTAAGCCTATTGGTGAGGAGAATGGGTTGAGCTGGGAGTGAAGTGAGCATGGCTATGATCCTCCATGGAAATGCCAGGCCTAGCCAGGGACTCACCAATTGGGAGAGCAGGCCCTAGTATCAGGGCACTAGACACTCCTCATTAACCATCTACAGAGCACAGAAACGGAACAAGTCTTCTTGGGATTGTTGCTACCCTTATACTAGTCATAGTAATAAAGAATTTTATGATTGCAAAATGCTTATATGGTTGATCATTTTTATACTCACAACCTTGGGTGGTAGATATCACAAGTATTTTTTCCGAGGATTTGTAAGTCTGTGTAGCTTCAAAGAACTGAATCAGGTCCACCAGGTGTCTTCCCCACTCTTTTCTCTTCCACTCCTTTTCCTTTCCAATGGAAGGCCAACTCCCCTATACTCACCTGAGAAATCCCATTGCATCTTCTCCAGCCACCAGCCTTCTCTGTCATCCCTGCTGTCTCACAAATCTTCATTTGCTTCCCTATCCTTACAAATATGCTAATGTCTCCCCTACCCTTAAGCCTTCCCTTGATCCTTCTAAGTCACTGGCTATTGTCCTATATTATTCCTTCCTTTGGGGACTAAACTACCAAAGAAACCTATTGACACCTCCACTTTTTAACTCTAAAAACCTGGCTTCTCATCATTCAACTGAAACCGCTCACTCCAAAGGTATCAGTGATCTCTTAATTTCCAAAACGAATGGATTTTTCTCCATCCTCATCCTTCTTGACCTTCCCACAGCTTTTAACATTGTCAATCACCATCTTAATATTTTCTTCTCTTGGGGTTTTGATGACACTGGTGTTAGTTCTGTCTGCAGGCACTATCTCCTACCTACGTCTTAGTCCTTTTTGCTTGATCCTTCTCAAGGCTGCTCTCTATGGATGCCTCCTCAAGGCTGTGTCCTGGCATCTTTTCTTCTCCTTCTGTACTACTTGATTTGGTGATTTCATCAGCTCCTGCAGATTCAATGATCATTTCTATACAGCTGTTTTTTAGATCTGTTTATCCAGCCCTAAACTCTTTCCTGACTTCTCATCTCACATCTCCAAACTATCTTTTGAACATCTCAAACTGTACCATAAACATCTTAAACTCATTATCTTTTCCCTCTCTTCTTTTCCTAACTTCTCTTATTGAGTGACTGATAAAGTTGCAGAGAAATAAATTTCATTTAAATATAAGGGAGAAAATTTTGCCAGTTCAAGCTGTCCAAAAATGCAACAGGTAAGCAGAACCCAGTCATTTTTCAGTCATTACTGACTCTTTGGGACCCCATTTGGAGTTTTCTTGGCAAAGATACTGGAGTTGTCTGTCATTTCCTTCTCCAGCTCATTTTATAGATGGGAAAACTGAGGCAAACAGGGTAAAGGGACTTGCCCAGGGTTACAGAGCTATTCGATGTCTAAGACCACATTTGAACTCATGAAGATAAGACATCCTGACTCCAGGCCTGGCACTTTACCCACAGAGCCACCTAGCAGTGCATTAGAGTGGGGTACCTTAGAAGCAGAGAGAATCTCTGTTGCCAAAAGTGTTCTGAAAGGAGTTAGAGGAGAATTGACCAGGGGTGCTTATTGCAGAGGGGATTTTGCATTAGGTGGAACTTGCAGGAAGGTCCTTTTTCTCTTTGAGGTTCTCTAGCCCTTATTTTCCTTATCTCTAAAATTATCAATTAGACTAAGGCCCTTTCCTGCTCTAAGGCTCTGTGATTCTTCTGATGCCTGAGCTGATTCGCCTGGGTCTTTTAGAGGCACTGCTGCTAGGGGAGAGAACTCCAAGGGACAGCTCAGGGTAGGATCAGTACTGAACCGAACAAAAAAGAAGTGGGTTAGCTTTTGGGAATTCAGTGGCTGTATTACCACCTTTTGGTGTCCGTTTCATCTGATCCAAATTCTTGTTGCTGTAATCTATTGGCCTCAGGTCACGTTCCCTCTTTATTTAAGGAGTTAGCATTTGACCCATAGTCACTTTCCAGTCTAACTCCTATCTTTGTACTTGAGGACCCTGGTATCCTGATTATGCCCTCAGACATTTCGGTTCATCAGCCTCAGAGCCTTGTGACTACAGCTCCCTTCAGCCTCAGCCTGCTGAGGGATGGTGGCAAGATCTCATCATTACTCATAGCTAGAATCCCCTCTGGTCCCTATATCTTTATCTCTCCTCTCTCCCTCTACCTGACTCTAAACCTGCTCGTTATCTAGTCCTTCCATCTTCCGTTCTCTCAGTTCATTGCTTCTATTCTGACTTCACTTTCATCTCTCCGTAGTCCTGATCCTATAACTGACCAGCTCAACCACACAGTCTTTCATCTTTGACTACCTTATCCCTTTGATCTCCTGGCAATCAAATCTTGACAGTCCTCAACATTGGCTCACCTCCACCACCTACCTCCTTTAGTCATATTTTTACACACCTGAACATTTCTGGAGGACATATTATTACCGTACTCTGTGGATCCACTAAAGATTCATGCTATTTAATCTCCACTGGACTGTCACTGTCACATAGCAAACCTTTTACTCTTCTTTGATTGACTCCATTCCATTTCCTTCTGCAACTTTTCCAAACTTTTTCTTCTCTCCCCAAAACCCCTGTGCCTTTTTCTTTATTTCCTCTTTATCTCAGTAGGTGTCTTTGGCGCCTACAATTCATCCACTTATATCCTTGTTCCATACTTCACAGTCCTTTTCCATCTTCACTCAACTCTTTTAGAGCGTCCTTCATGGCTCTGAGGAAGAGGTGACTTTTCTTCATGCCAAGGCCAACTTTCACTGTGCCATCCATCCCTTCCCCTCCCATCTCCAGGAGTTCACTCCATAAGAATTCCCTCTTTCATCTTCAGTCTTTCCCTATCTATGACTCCTTCCTCACTGCCTACAGTCTTGCTCAGGCCCTCTCTATCCTTATTAAACACCATCTTGATCTTGCCATCCCTTTGAGCAACCATCCTCTATCATCATTCTCCCTTTCATTGCCAAACTTCTGGGGGAAAAATGTATGACTGCTTTTTCTACTTGATTACCCTCTCCCCTCTAAATCTTTTGCAATCTAGCTTTAGGCTGTACTCCAACTTTTCTCTCCAAGATTGTTACCAGTTAAACCCACTGACTTTTTTCTCAGTCTTCATCCTCCTTGACCTTTCTTATATCTTCTTTTAGTTATTTTCCCACCTGTCTGATTGCTTCTCTTCAGTCTCCTGTATCATCATCCATTTCTTGCTTGGTATACCCATCTTCCTCATCTCTATCTCAGAATCTTTGTCTTCCTTAAAGGTCCAACTTGAGCGCCAAGTCCTCTGTGAAGTCTTCCTGGATCTCTCAAATGTTAGCACTCTCTCCCTATATTTAGGTACGTCATATTCCCTTGGTAGATTATGAGTGCTATAAACAAAGCAATTTTTTGTTTTTATAGCCCCAGGACCTAGCGCAGTACTTTGTCCCATAGTAGACATTTAATAAATATATATTAAATTAAATTGGATGGTTTAACCCTTGGCTTTCAGTTCATCATAATATATCTGGGAAAGAAAAATATTGAAGGAGTACAAATGTAGGTAGGCAGACTTCTTTTTTTCAAAGTTAGAAAATAGATACCATGATGGCCAATATAGGTGTAGAAACACAGCATTCCAATTCCACTCCTTCATTTCCCTCCCAGCTTTGCCTCTGACTCCAGATCTCTCCACCATGACTCATCTGCTCTCTCCCCCTGGAAATTTTCTCAGTGCTTGTTACTTTTTCCCCCTGCCATATCCCTCCACTTTCCTGGCTCCCTTCTTCCCTTGTTGGAACCTCATTTGGTGATGGACCCAGGCCAGCCATGGTTTATTCCCCTCCTGGCTATCCTGCTGACTCTGAGGACTTGGCCATATGGCCTCCAAGTGCACACCCCTGACCGAGACCCAGCTCCCTCATCTGTCCTCTTCCCTGTTAGAACGTAAGTTCCTTGAGGATAAGTATTGTCTTTCTTGTTGCCTTTCTTTGTATGCAGTGTCTGGCACATATTAATTGCCTAATAAATCTTAATAAATTGCCTGCCTGCCCGTTGACTTTAGGTAGCCATAGGTTACCTACAATCTCTGCCTGATGCAGAACTGCATTATTCCTTCCTAATCATCTTCTTAGAGGGAGATATTCTCCTTAGGACTGTGCCCAGTGCTCCAAGATGGAGAACCTGCCAATCATCACTGGCAAAAAGGTGGGCCAACCGACTAGGGCAGGGAGAGAATTTCAGCCAGGAAAAAGTCCTGGAACTGGCTTAGGTCTTCTCAACAAGCTCTAGTCTATATGCTTTTGTCAGCATTTAGCCATTCTGATCTCACATCCGTCTTCCCCCTACAATCCCTGCCCCTCTCATTTTCCTACCTGTCTCTTATCTTCTCCTTAGTCTTTTTGTAATTAAACTGTTTTGGCTTCAGAAAGGGAATGTGCTGGCACACTGCATTGTCAAATTTATTATTTCCTTCTGAAGCTGCAGGGAATGTATACAGTTTGTTTGAAAACAGAAGTGTGACTCTAGACCTAGCACACCCATTAGTGGTAGCTAGGCTGATGGGATGGTAGAAATATCAATAAATTAGTAAATAACATGTAAAGTCCCAATTTGGCCACCAGAGGGAGGTAGTTAGATGTGTGAATGAAACAGTAGATATGGAGAAGTGTGGCTGGAAAAGCATGGGGAGAAACTATCATTCATTCATTCATTCATTCATTCATTCATCCATCAGTCTTTTATCCCTTCTTCCTGTTTGTCTTCATTGTTCACATACAGCACTAATGGTTAGCCCTAGGACATCCCAATGATCCATTTCTTCTGCTCTTACACTCAACTGGAAGAAGTTATGCAACCATGTAGACAACATCATAAATTCATATTATTTAGCCTCAATTGGACCCTCACATATAATAATAATCCCTTTATTTGCCTTTGGTTGACCTCATCACACTCTCCACAGCACCTGTTCTCTCCTCAAGTTCCTATTTTTACCCAGACACTCTTTCCCCCTCTTTATCAATAGATAAGCTTGTCTAAAAAGGTAAGCTCCCTCATCTCCCATTCTCTCTCCAACTTCAGCCTTCTTGTCTTCTTTTGCTCCACTCTCAGAAGACTAACAGTTTCTTTTCCTTGTCAGAGGTAATCTTTTCAATCATTTCTTTGATCTTGGTCCCTTTTAAATTCTTTTCCCCTTGTTTGGCTTCATCTTCTGTTTCTTCTCTACTAGCACAACCCACTATGCCTAAAAACATGCCAGGTTACCATGGGACATTGCCATCCATCCAAATTATTGTCATCTCTGTATTTTTGTGCAGTGAACACAGCACGGGACTTGGAGTTAGAGGACCTATGTGCAAATACCAGCTCTGCCATTTAATATCTGTATGACCTTGGATAAAGTCTTTAAACTCTCCATGTCTCAACAGTTTCCCCATTTGTAACATGAGGGGTTTGGACTTAAGCTTTAAAATCCATGAACTGCTAAACTTATGGGGGGAGGACTCTTTTTCATTGCTTCTGTTTCCTCCCCACCCATTTTTCAACTCTTTGCAAGCTGGCTTTTGACCCTTTCATTCTACTGAAACTGGTCTCCAAATAGTACCCAGTGACCTCCTGATTGCTAAATAAGACTATCTGTTCTTATCCCGTATTTTCCTTGATCTTTCGGCAGTATTTGATACTCCTTTCTCATCCTGAATGTTCTCCTTCCTTGAGCTCTGTGACCTTGCTTTGACTTGAGTCTTTTCTTATCTACCATGGTTGTTATTTCCTCCCCCTCTTCTTGCCCTTTACTAAGTGTGGGTGTCCCTCAAGGCTCTGTTTTATCTCTCTCTCTATTCACTGTCTCTCCATGATCTCACTTCCTTATTTCTGTTGCTGGTGCCAATATTTGCTTAGTCTTAAAAACACCAGCTTAAAATCTTAGAGTGACCTTTGACTTTTCCTGCTCCCTCATCTACCAAGTCCAGTCGATTCATGTCCGTGGTCAGAATTGTTTCTTTCTCCTACTCTGCTCACAATGCCACAATAGTACTTCAATTTCTTCTTTCTCTCTTTCCCATTGTGGCTATTATAATAACTGCCTAACTGATGTATGCATCAGAAAATTATGGAGCTAGGAGACACCTCAATGCCCACATTGTCTTATCCACATCCAAACAGGAATCCCTCACATGGGGATAGATGTAAGTAGCTATCCTGTTTCTCTTGAAGACCTGAGACAGCCCATTTTGTTTTTAGATTTTGCTCTTATTTTTGACAAATTTTTTAAAAATTAATATCATAGCTACTTCTCTGCAACTTTCACTTATTAGGACCAGATCTTTTCCTGGGGACCTAGCAAAACAAATCTAATCCCTTTTCTGAATGACAACCTTTCAGTATTCTTGATGATAGCTAACATAAACTTTCTAAGTTTCATGTCTCATTCATTTAACCCTTATGGCATGTTTGCTATTATCCTCTCCAATCCAGCTTTTAAACAATTGCCAAAATAATCTTTATACTACCAGATCCAACTAGGAATTTGAAAAATAAAAATATTAGAAGATAATTATTTGCTTTATAAAAGAGTTTTGCACTTTACAGAAGGACTAATAGGTTTCTTTTGAGGATCCAGATTCCAAAGTGCATTTAAAATCACTACAAAAATGTTTTATTCTCAATTTGTTGGAATTGTTGTGTAAATAAAGAAAACAATGATACTTTGTAAGGATAGAGTCTTCAGTTAAGAGAATTTTAGCTTATGTAATTTTAGCTAATGTAATTGCTTAAGGTGATAACTATATGCTTTTTGAAAAATACATTTTTACTGATATCTTCTATTTCTTCTGTCCTTATAGTTACCCTTTTCCTTTCCCTTTCCAGAGAGACATCCCAAATAATAAATAGTATTTTTAAGAGGAAAAAAATTACAATTGATGATACATTGAAAAAATATGAAAATATAACACCTATGGACTTTCTACCTCCACAAAGGAGTGAGTTGGGACTGTCTTCTCATATCTTTTCATTTGAGTCATGCTTGTTGCTGATTACTGTGCTTGACTAACTAAAATATCTTTATTATAAAATTGGAAGAGAACCCAAGAGATCATATTGGGGAGAAGGGGAGAGAATAAGCATTTATATAGTGCCTACTGTGTCAGGCATTGTATAAAATAATTTAGAAATATCTCATTTGATTCTCACAACAATCCTGTAAAGTAGGTGCTGCTATTATCCCCTTTTTATAGTTGGGGAAACTGAGGTAAACAAAGACTAAGTGACTCTCCTAGGTGTATCACTAAGGCAATATTCACAGCACCGAGGGTGACTATGAATATGCCAGCATAGTTTTGAATCGCAAAGTGTAACAGACTCTCCATATAGAAGGCAAAAGAAAAACATTTATTCAGATACCAGAAAGCCAAATCCCAACACCAGAAAGCCAAATCCATCATAGTAACCAAGAAGTCAACACACATTATCACTGTAGGGGACAAAGCCATTCCCAAGCCTCCCCTTGCCTGCTGGGGCCCTCCCACAAACAAACAAACACTCATGTGCCTGCTTGCCTGTGTCCTCTCTCTCCCTCCACCCTAACTGCTCTCAATAACTTCCTTTCAGTCCTTCTCCACCCTTCCAGTTCTACCCATTGAGCAAGCTCCTCCCTCCACTTGTGACTTAGGCTTTCATGTGATTTAAACAGATCACATGAACCTATTAACGAATGGGAAAGATCATCCCATTTAAATTACCATTACACTAGGGTCACACAGCTAATGAGTTTCTGAGGCTGAATTTGAACTCAGATCTTCCTGACTCCAGGCCCAGCATTCTGTCCACTATGTCATCTAGATGCCTCAGTGTAGCCCAATCTCTAGGCATGTCTACATTCAAATTATCTTTCAGTGATTATCCAAATATAACAAAATGAAATATAGTAGGAATAAATGTTAAGTCTTACATTTGAGGGAAAAAGCTTTGCTGGTAAAGGATGAGATGGAAGTTGGGAGGAACTGCAACTAGAAGCAGTTTCTATGGAAAAGATCTGGGACAATTAGGTGGCAAAAGGAGACAGTTGGACCTGGAGTGAGGAAGACCTGAGTTCAAATCCAGTCTCATAATTACTAACTATACAACCATGGGTAAGTCATCTAACCTCTCTCGGTATCAATTTCTTCATCTGTAAAATGGGGATAATAATAACCTATAGTAACTACCTCACAGGGTTGTTATGGAGATAAAATGAGATAATGTGTGTAAAGTGTTTTGCAAGTTTTAAAGAGCTATATAGATGGCAATTATTACAATTAAGACTTGGGGGACATGACAATAGTCTTCATATATTTTAAGGCTATCATGGGAAGAGGCACTGCACTGGGCTTTCTCTGCTTCACCCCCAAGGACAAGCCAGGAGCACTGAGAGCAGTTGCAGAGAAACAGATCCCAGTTTGATAGAATTTCACATTTCCTAATCATTTTGAGTGGTTCCCTAAATGGAAAGGACTGCCTTGGGAAGAGGTAGTGCATTCCTCATCACTGGAGGTCCTTGAGCAAAGGCTAGATGGTCACTTTGTAGGGTCATTGTAGAAGGGATTCTTGATCTCATCTTGGATCTCCAGACAGGAAGAATAACCAGCAAGGGCTCCCTTCCCCCTTGCTTCTCCTTTATCCAGGGTTTGTTGGAGCCAGATTGAACCTCAAGAGCTGAGGAGCCAATTGTTAAAATTTCAGTGTGAACCTTTACAACAGAAATCAGCCAAAGCTATAAATCAAGATTTGATGTATTGTTTTGTTTATTGTATAGATTTGAGAAAGTGATGGAGAAAATGTTAATACTGCAATTCAAACCTAAAAGTGTGCTGTGTGCTTTTATTTTTGCTGGTATTCCCCTGCTTTTATCCCTCCACTTATCCTCTTCCCTTCCCATATTATTCTCCTACTTCTAGACCCTATCCCTTGAACAGAGCAGGAAGAGCAACATGATGGTTCATAGCACTTGGAATAAACTGGGAGTCACCAACTGTAAGCCTTCCAGAAGAATGGAGGACCACTAAGCCTTATAACTCGCCCTGCCACTATGCATACCACACTGCTAGGTACTGTTGACTGCCCTGCTAGTGTACTCTAAGGACCCTTGGCCTTGCCATTTGCCCTACTGTCACACCCTTCCTTAGGAGTTCTTGCCCTTTCCATCTGCCATGAGACTGAATTCTTTTATATGTGTTGTTTCCCCCCAATTAGAGCGTGAGCTTCCTGAGTAACAGGGACTGACTTGATTTTCACTGGTTTGCTTTTTCCAATTTTTATCCCTAGTGCTTAGAACATAGTAAATACTTAAATTTTTTTTCATTCATTCATGCATCAAATTAGGAGGTTGGGCTAGGTGCAAAATGGCCCTTTCCTGTCTTTCCAGTATCTTAATACACTATTCTCCTCCATGTCAACAGTCTAGCCATTACTGCTTCCCTCCTCAATTCTATCTGTTAGAATCTCTGGCATACTTTAAGATTCAGTTCAAGTGCTACCTCTTCCAGGAGACCTTTCATGACCACTCAGCTGCTAATGCTTTGAGGTTCCCTTTTGAGGTTTCCTTCTATTTACTCTGTATTTATCTTCTATGTACATACACATGCACACAATAATGTATATGCACCAAATCCAATTACAAAATGGACTCTAAGTGACTTGCTCTTAGACCTTTTTGGTGTGTATGCCCAGTAATGGGATTACTGGATCAATCTTGTCTTATTTTAAAATCATCAGAACAAAGATTAAGAAGGATAAGATATAATCACTAAAAATATTTATGTTTAGAAGCATTTATTATCTCTCCCTCCCATTTCCCTGCCACCATTGAACAATTTTAAAAACTAGGAGAAAAGTCTTATAACAAATATGTAGCTTGGCAAGACAAATTCCCCATTGGCTGGGACCAAAAATATATGTCTCTGTCTGCATTCCATTACCTCTCTGATCTTAAGTTTTCAGGACTCATGGTTTATCATTGTATTAATCAGAGTTCTAAATTCTTTCAAAAAACTTTTTTCTTCTCTATAATGTTATTGTATAAAGAGTTCTAGATCTGTTCTCTTCACTCCTTTTCAGTTCAGTTTTCTCTAAAGCTGTTTATTTCATCATTTCTTATAGAACAATAAATTCTATTACATCTGTCTACCACAATTTATTTATCCATTCTTCAATAGAAGGGCACCTCCATGGTTTCCATTTTGGGGCTACTCTGAAAAAAGATGTTATAAATATTGTACATATAGGTCCTTTTCATCTTTCTTCAGTCTTAGGGCATAAGTCTAGTAGTGGTACAGTCAATGGGCATGCACAGTTTTAGGGCAAAGTACTAAATTGCTTTCCAAATGATTTGCCCAATTCACACGTCCACTAACAGTTCACAAGTGTTTCTGTTTTCTTGTAGCCCCTTCCAACATTTGCCATTTTCCATTCTTATCATCTCACCAAGTGGATAGATGTGAGGTAGAACTTCAGGGTTGCTTTAATTTGCATTTCTCTGTGCTATGGAGCATTTTTGCATATTGTTCTTGATAGCTTGGATTTTTCCTTTGAAAATTGTGTGTTCAAATCCTTTGACCATTTATCTATTGTGAAATGGCTTTTAATCTTCTAAATTTTAATTAGTTCCTTGTATATCTTGGATATATCACTTTATCAGAGTAACTTATTGCAAAAAATTTTCCCCCAAAGGAAATAATTTTTTAAAGTGGAAAGGAAGGGGGACAAGTAGTATTAGGTCTCAAACTATGGTACAAAGCAGTTATTGTTAAAACAATTTAGTACTCATTAAGGAGCAGAGAAGTTGATTGGTAGAACTGATTAGGTGCCCAACATACAGAATAAACCTAGAGACCCCAACTACTGGGTCAAGGACTCACTATTTGACAAACTCTGGAAAAACTATAAAGCAATCTAGTAGAAATTAGATTTATGTCAACATCTTATGCAATATACCACAGTAAATTTCAAATGGATGACAGTTATAAAACGTCTTATCATAAAACAAATTAGAGGAGTAAGGAAGCATATATCTATTGCAACTAGGGATAGGAGAAGAGTTCATAACCAAGCATGGATGAGAGGATCTATCCTTAACTCTTTGGGGGTATAGGTCTAGTAGTAGAATGCATCTGGGTCAAAGGGTATGTACAACTTAGTCACTTTTGGTGTACAGTTTCAAATTGCTTTTCAGAATGGTTGGACAAATTCATAGTTCTACCAGTAGTGCACAAATCTACCTCTTTTCCCATAGCCCTTCTAGTATTTGTTATTTTCTTTTTTTTTCATCTTTGCTTTTCATTTCTCTAATTATTAGTGATTTGGAGCATTTTTCATATAACTTTTTTTTAAAAAAAGTTTTTATTGATATTTCCTGTTTCTCACATTATCATAGAATCTCATGTATTCATCCCGTCCCACCCCCAGGGAGAAATTTCATTATAGCAATGTTTTTTAAAATTGGACAAAAAATGTCAGCACAATGGATTGATAGATTGAAAAAGTCTAAAAATGTGTGCAACACTTGTGACCCTTTCACCTCCATGAGCAGTGGGTCGGGGCTATCTTCTCATATTTCTTTGAGTTCCACTTAATCTTTATAATTTTGTTACATTTACTTTTGATTTTTTTGGAGCATTATTCTTTCCATTTATATCATTGTAGTTACTGTGTATATTGTTTTCCTGGCTCTGCTTACTTCACTCTGCATCAGTTCATATCGAGCTTTCCATGCTTCTCTATATTCATCACAAACATCACCTCTTACAGCACAACAATATTCCATTACATTCATGTACCATAATCCATTTAGCTATTCCCCAAATAATGGGCATCTACTTTGTTTCCAATTCTTAGCTATCATGAAAAAGTGCTGCTATAAATGTTTTGGAATATATGGAGACCTTTTTATTTTTGATGGCTTCCTTGAGGTATAAGTTCCTGGTTCAGAGGGTGCAGACATTTAGTCATTTTATTTGGATAATTCCAAACTGCTTATAGCATTTTACAGCTCCAACAGCAATGTATTAGCATGCCTATCTTTCCACAGCCCCTCCAATATGAACTGTTGCCATTTTTGTCATTTTTGCCTCCTTGCAGTTTATATGACAAAACCTCACAGTTGCTTTGATTTGCATTTTTCTTAATTATTAGTCATGTGGATTTTTTATGTGGTTGTGTGCCAGGCCTAGAGGCCTGAGGGCTACCCAAGTCTTCTTACCTCTATCCCGAGGTCTTCGGTTGGCCAAACCGGATGCTCGTATGAGAGAAAGGACGTTCCAGAGTCGAACAAGGGTTGAGCTTTATTTCAGGGTCTAGTTACAAGTGCAGGGGAATTCTTCCTTAGGAGGGAGCGAAGAATCTCCCAAGGAGGCAAAGATCTTACAATAAGAGATTGGAAGTAGAAGTACAAGTGGGGAGAGAGGGGGAGGGGAGAGAGGAGAGAGGAAAAGTGGAGCCTTGTTGTCCTGTCCGCTCCGCGCCCCTCCGCCCAAGAGAACTTTCAGGCTTTCCTGATCCTACTTAAACCCTCCAGCAGCATAGTTTGCATCTGAATACCGTGCTGTTAGATAACAATAGTGTGCCCAGATCCGGGACAATCTCGAGGGCGGGGAGAGCTCTCTCCCATCACATTTCTCACAGGAAGAGGTGGAAATACACGAGATAGGTCGGTTCACCTCGATTCCCAGTCGTTTCCTGGGGGGTCTCGTGAGAACCCTAAGATTTAGAAGTTCCCACCTTTACCCGCCCGAGACTGTCCACCTGGAATTGAGCTTCCATCCCCAACAGTGAACATTTTGCATTTTTTGGAACTGTTTGTTTTATATCAGATAGGGAGTTTTTTCCTAGAAAATTTATGTTTTCTACTTCATCAAATACTGGGTTATTGGATCCTATTGTTCCTCAGTCCCTCTCATCTAGGCTGTTCTATTGATTTTCTCTCTAATCTTTAACCAATTTTAATGATTGCTACTTTATAATATAGTTTAAGGTCTGGAAATGCTTTCCCCCTTTATCCTTAACTGTTTTCAAAATTTCCCTTGATATTCTAGATCATTTG
Organism: Notamacropus eugenii; assembly: GCF_028372415.1. NCBI lineage: Eukaryota > Metazoa > Chordata > Mammalia > Diprotodontia > Macropodidae > Notamacropus > Notamacropus eugenii. Next base: position 437,960,448 of record NC_092873.1, on the reverse strand, counting down.
TTTTTTCCAAATAAACTTTGTATTATTTTATGAAGCTTTGTAAAGCATCCTCTTGGTAATTTGATTGGTAGAGCCCTAGAGCTGTTGATAGCTTGGTTTTCTTCCTTTGAAACTGCCCATTCATATCCTTTGATGAGTTGGCTGTTGGGAGAATGGCTTTTATATAATTTAAATTCTACACAATTAATATATTTCTTTACAAGTTTTTCCAATTCAATTATATTTTATATGGCTATTTAGTAATACCTATTGGAAAAGTATATGTACATAGTATAAAGTGCACAAGGTGGAGAAAATACTGATATTCAAAATAAGTCATTAGGAAAGTATACTAATATCAAAAAGGCTTTAAGGACTAGAAAAATTGCCTTGAGAACTTGTAAAATTCTGCTAAAATGATAGTATTGGACAAGATTTTGTACAATTGCTTTGTGGCTTTCATTTGGGAATGATCTGTAGGAAACAATTAGAAAGAAACAAAAGAACCATTTCTGTCTATTTACAGGCATGTAATCATGGGCTTGTGAATCTGTAATATATTAAGATATAACATGGACCTTGAGATACAATATGGTGTATTTGGTAGAAGATTGTCCCTGTTTAGAGCATCAAACAAACATCTTAGAGGCCATCATCGAATTTAGCTCCTCCATTTTTTACATATGAGAGAACAGAGGGACAGAGAGATCGAGTGATTTGTCCACAGTCACATAGCTAGTGTGATTTACTCAAGTACACTTCCTCTTAAAGAGCATTAATTTACACTGTTGTAGCCATTATGTATGTTGTTTTTCTGTTTTTGTCTTATGTCATTTTGCATCAGTTCATAAAGATCTTCTTAGGTTTCTCTAAATTCTTCACATTTAAAATTTCTTATTATACAATAATATTCATATAACACTTTTTATTCAGCTATTTCCCAGTTGGTGGATACCCACTTTATTTCCCTTGATATCACAAAAGTACAGCTATGAATATCTTTGCTTATTTTGAAATCTTGTTTCTGTCTTTGATCTCATTGAGATATGGCATATGTCTTTAAAATTTTTTTTGCTATTTTGAACTTAAGAAACATGGACATTTCCATAGAGAACAGAAAAAGATTGTAAATGAAACCACAAATCTCTATTATGTGCATCTCCTATTTTAAAAAGTAGACAATAAATTCAACATGGTTTCAAAGGTGTTCTTCGTGTCTGTGTCTCCCTCTGAACTTCTTTCTGTTCATTTAAAAATGTTTCAATGATGTTCATATTCTTTTAAAAAATTATTATTCTTTAAATCTGGAAATTCTCTTTAGGTTCTTCTAGAGAAGAACATTCCTATGAATCAGAGATATAAAAAAGTGGAATGTGCTGTTTCTGGAGGGCAATGGTTCTCCCTCAATAGAAATCTTTAAGCAAAGGTTAGATAATGAATTTTAGGATATGCTGTGAATGGGATTTCTATTCAAGAATGGATTGAACTAGAGGGCTTCTGAGTTCCCTTCCAGTTCTGAGATTTTATGTTTCTGTGACAAATTTAATCAATGGTAAGATGCTGAGGTGGAATGATAGGAGGTGTCATGTTGACAAAGTTATAAGGTAAGTGTTATGAAGAATTTTAATCATAATAATTAACTGACATGACAAAGCAATACATACAACAGGGCGATACAAGGATATGTAAAATGCTTCTATAATAATATATGCTCATCATACTGATTATTATGTATATTTTCATTGATACTTGACCAAGGTGATGTAAAGGTTAATTAGTGTTTGTGAAGTAATAAAAATACCCATGAAATGTACTTTGTAGAGAGGCACATTATTAGGTAAGATTATTTTGCAAGTGAGATCTCCATTTGGTAATTCGTTTAATTGAGAGACAGACACACAGAGACAGAGAGACTGAATTAGGTTATTACTTCATATTAGGGAAGACGGAATCATAAGATGGCTTGTGAAAGGCCACATGTCAAGGGAACAGTAAAGCCAAGAAAGGATCAAGTCTTCTTTACTATCTGTCCAGTGCTCTAATCACTAGATGCTCTCTACCTCTATGAAGAACATTTAACTATATTTAATAAAAGGACTAGGACCTTGGGGGCACTGTGTTTTAAATAAATGAAATATATATCTATATACATACACACACACACATATACTTTCAAGTTTGCCTAGTATACTTTGTAACTAACACAACATACACCTGAAAGTATTCAGAACGTTTACTTTGATACATATCCTCCACAGACTTCCAAAATACACTGAGGGATGTTATGTGACCTCTGCCGTTTTGATTTTTCCTCAAGAACCATTGTATTGAAAACACACATTTATATGTTATGACAAATGGATGAACGGAAGGATGGGTAGACAGACAGACAGCGTGAGCCGCGGCGCGGTGGATGGCTAGAGGTCCGCCCTCTCTGAGGGAAGCCGGGAAGACCTGGGTTCGGATTCGGTCGGTGACCTGCTGGCTGCGTGAACCTGGATCGAAATCATCTAACCTCTCAGGGACGCAGGGAACTACGAGACTGCGAACTGCAGACGGGGCTGACCTGCACTGAAAAAGGAGAGGGAGGCTCCTCATCCAGAAGCGCCCTGGGTCGTACCCCTAAAGGCAGCCCTACCCCACCCCCACCCAGCGGGATCCCCCCTCCCCGCTCGGCACCACCACGTCCGGACACGTCTGTTCTTTCACCTGTTCTATGCCTGACTTTTCCATCCTGGAGAAAGAGGCAAATGATTGCTTCTTTCCCACTTCCAAGAAAGAATACAAAAGTGATAGGATCGGTAGTAAAAATAAACTACAACTCCCAATACACCTCGAGGAAAAGGCTGACACTTTGCCTCCCTCCTCCCACCTCCCCACCTCCCTATCAGTCCCAGAGATGGTTGGAGTATTTGGAACACTTCAGAGCAGAGGTGACCCTGTTGGATACCGCGGCTAGGAAAGGAGCCAGTTGGTTACCGCCTCTTTCGCGGTGTATGCTGGGATTTGTAGTTCCCCGTCGAGCAGTGAGGCCTTCGCAAGTCGGTCGGGAATACTACATATTCCAGGAGGATACGCGGTCCGGGAAGCGCCTGCGTATTGAAGCGGGGTGGGGGGGTAGAGCGGGCGGCGCTGGCGGCGGGAGGAGTAAAGATGGCTGCGCGGGGGTCTCCGCCTTCTGCTCCCGGTTGAATCGCTGGGAGGGCGGCGGCGACCAGGCTTAGCAGCAGCAGCGGCAGCCAGGGGCCTGGGCCATGGCGGAGCTGGAGCACCTGGGTGGGAAGCGGGCCGAGTCGGCGCGGGTGCGGCGGGCCGAGCAGCTGCGGCGCTGGCGGGGCTCGCTGACCGAGCAGGAGTCGGCGGAGCGGAGGGGCTCCGGGCGGCAGCTGCCGTCGTCCCGCCGCGGGGGGCCTCGGGTCCGCTTTGAGGACGGGGCCGTCTTCCTGGCTGCCTGCTCCAGCGGGGACACGGACGAAGTGAAGCGGCTGCTCGCCCGGGGAGCTGACATCAACACGGTCAACGTCGACGGGCTGACAGCCCTGCACCAGGTAACCCCGGGCACCTGCGAGTCTCCCTCCGGCCTTCCCCTCCGGGGCTCGCGCCGCTGTCCAGCGGGGCCGGAGGGAGAGTCCTCTCGGGGCTGCTCCGGCCATCTCGCCTCTTGCCAAACGGGCACCTCCCCAGCTCCCCCTCCACCACCCTCGGGACCGGTGTCATTCACTGCCCAGGTGTGTCTCGTCATTGCTCGCCGGCCCGCGCGCCGCCCCCGCCCCAGGGGATCGGGGGCCCCGGTGTTTCTGCCCGGGCCGCCCCCCTCGGACTGATTCCATTTCACTTCTGCTTGGTTAAGGTTCCGAGGAGCCGCGCTCATAGGTGTCTAGTCAATGTCACTGGTACGATGCCCCTTACGGAAAAGCTTCCTGTCTGTGCTGCCCCCTATAGAATTGTCGGGATCATTTCAAAGTGAGTCCCTCGGGCAGCCTTACCTGCCAGCGGCTCTGCGGGAGCCTCTCCTGTGTGTCTGACTCGTGTCGGGGTCAGCCACAGTGTCCTGCCAGCTTAGTAGCTCCTGGACCATCGCTGGGGTCCATAAGTCCCCCTAGACATTGTCATCAAGCTTTATCTTGCATAGAACTCTTTTTTTCACCCCTTATCAATGTTATCAATGCTTTGTTTCCTCCATAGCACAACCAGGGTGTGACCTGGGTGCTGTCCATCATGGAGATCTTACTCTGTCACTTGTGTCCTCTGTCATGTATAAAATGACCTCTCTGCTTCTCATTTTACAAGCCCCAGAGTTCATAATATTGTATAAGGCCTACTGTAGAAATACTATGTTCTCTGTGCTCTAGTTAGGTGGAGTTTGGATGCACTGACAGTTTGGTCCTTGGTAATGACACCTTTCTTTCCTTTCTTCTGATTATGCAATGTTTCTTTATAATGCTAAGGAGAACTAATTCCACCTTTCTAAATGTTACTTAACCAGTCTATGTGGTGAGCCAGTAGTTCACCCATTATATCTGATTTCTCTTCCACCACCATCCACAATCTGGGCAAAGTAAATGTGGTTAACATGAATGTCTACTTGCACGACAGGTATTTATTATGATAATACTCCTTTATATCACAGTTCCCTAAATATCACTATCCACTAGTTCAAGTTTCTTGATACTTTTACCATGCATATAACTGCCATAGATTGTTCAACAAGTATTTAATTGATAATTCTGGTTTATGTCACAGTTTCCTGAATATTACTATTCACTAGAGCTTAAGTTCTTTGGTACTAACTTTTACCATGCATATAACTGTCATAGATTGATTAGAAAAATATGTATTCACTTGTATTTATGCCTACTAGTCTGTATATGAGAGAATTAGTACCATCATACCAGTGACCAGTGACATTTGAAATGGGAACTCAGATCAGCAGATATGTTTTCATTTCACTTCTATTTGGAACTCCTTGGGAGATATTTGGTATCTTATTTTGTAGGATTGAGGATTCTTATTTTGTAGATTTATTTGGGATGGAAAGGAGACATATCTAGCTAGTGGAAGGAGTCATTCAGGGAGTCCTTGGTGGAAAGAGAAACCTTTCTAATTTTCAGTGCATAATTGATTGACAGTGCCACAGAAAGTTTTCTCAGTGTAATTTACTGTTTTTTGTAAAGTGACTACTAGTCATATTGTTCCATGCTTACATTACACTTAAATTTTATAATAATGCACTAGGAATAGCCATCTTACTCATTGATTTCATAGCAGGTGCTCTTTACCTGATAAATGTCCTATGATGGCATCCTTACTTCTTTGTAATCTCTGACTGTACACTCTGAAGTGCAGTCCCTCTCAGCATTAAAATAGCTTTTAATATTTAGTATCCTCTGGAAGTATGACTATAGTGGAATGAAAGATGTGGGATTCAGTTTTCCTCACATTTGCTAATCCCCAAGCGAGAATTTCTTGCCATCATCAACAGGGCCAACAGTGAGCCTGAGTAAGTAGGTAGTAGCACCAGTTTATACTGGAAAGAGCTGAGCTAATAAGTTAGGGTGACTTAAGGCTTTGAGGTCAAAACAGCCTTCTTCTGAGGAGGCCTTCTCTTTGTTAACATCTAGACAAGGGGCCTTTATTGGCACAGGAACCCATTTGTAAGTCAGTTTCCGGCAAAGTAACATTATGTCTCTCCATGGTCTGAATCACTTTCAAGGTAAACAGAAGATTATTTTCAAAATGCAAGTCAAGGGCAGCCAGAAATTGAACAACCTGCTTTACAGACTGATCTTTTCTGATAGAGTGGATAATGGTGATAATTATCTGGATAAATCAGTTTTAAAAAGTACTGTTTATTTGTTGGTTATGCAGCAGATTTGACCTTAATTATCTATATAATTGCTCCCCTTTGTACTTTTTTTGCCTTACAGGTCTAGCCAAATGTAGCAGCATCTGTAACCTCTCATCTTGGTGTACTAGAATGAAAGCACCCTAAAGAATTGCTCTACTTTGAAATTCCTTCCTTGTGTTTCCTTCTTGTCCCACAAGGTCACAGCAGGCTTTTTCATTCTACATGCTAGTAGTTTTTTTTGTAGGTGTTGTCTTGGTACTTTGACTTACTCTTCTTGGCAATCTTTACTAAAGCCACAAGGTGCCCGAGTCCAAGATAACAAGCGTTAGGGAAACTATTAATATAACTTGAAATGGGTGGGGACAGAAAACACCTGAAAAGTTAAATATATTGTTATCAAAGCCTAGAAACTCAATGCTTTACCTAAGATGGTATGTATCTATAAAGGGTCTTTAAAAAAAATAGGGTTAAAAACCTGATTGTATACATTTCAAATAACCACTTGCTAAAGTTAAGTAAATACTTCATTCTAGGTACATGCAAAAGAATGTCTTTCTCATTAGTTAAATTACTTATGTGCTTCCTGGGAGAGATTGGGCTGATAATTTTTTGTGGGTGGGTAAATTTTGGGTACTTTTTTACAAGACTAAAATATTTATCCTATGTGAACATTGTGGCTCTTGGAGATGTGGATTTTGGAGTATTGGGATACGGTCCCTTGGAGACTGTATTCACTAAACTATTGGTCTGCTGTGACAGGGTAGGTGATTATACTGGGAAAATAGATAGTAAATTCTACTGAATGCTAAATTAAGGTAAAGGTCAGAGTGCTTCCTTATTTCTAGACAGGCTGGACCTGAGGGGGGTAGTTGGCTATCTGCAATAACTCAACCCCATCTGTAGAACTGCCGGGAGATTCAAGATACATTTTTTCCCTTAAAGGGCAGGTCCAGCCACATAACTCCATTACTCGGTTCCCAATAACTACCTCTTTCTTCTGGGATCAGATACATACTTCTGGCTTTCAGAACCCTCACAATCTAGACTCAACCTGTGTTTTTTAGTGTCATCATGCATTATCTCCTTCTAGCACTTCTTACACTGACCTTCTTACTAGGCCTTATTTATATACAACATTCTATCTGCTATCTCTAAGCCTTTATACTCACTAGTTCCCTTTCCTGGAATGCAGTCTCTTCTCACCTCCACTTCTTAAAATTCCTCTTTCTTTCCAAACTGTGCTCAAGTAGAGCTTGTCTACAGGAAGTCTTTCCTGATCTTCCAATTGCTAGTGCCTTACCCCTATGACTTTGTGTTATTTTGTATGTATTCTTTACATACATATAGTTGGGGATGTTAGAACCCATTAGACTATAAGCTTCTTGAGGGCAGGAACAGTTTCTTTTCTTCCTTTCTCTTGCGTGCCCTCCCTCCCTCCTTCCCTCCCTCCCTCCCTCCCTCCCTCCCTCCTTCCCTCCTTCTCTCCCTCCTTCCTTCCTTCCTTCCTTCCTTCCTTCCTTCCTTCCTTCCTTCCTTCCTTCCTTCCTTCCTTCCTTCCTTCCTTCCTTCCTTTCTTTTTTTCCATCCCCAGCACTCAGCACAATGTTGGTATGTGATAAGCATTTGCTAAGTGCCTGCTGTTTCATTGATTTTTGAATTGACTCACTTTGATATTGTTTCTAGTGGTTCTGGCTTTCTAGTTTGGATTGAAATAATCGGGCCTTCAGTCAGTTCCCTTATCAGTGCTTGGCATATTAGATTTATACTAATTTGAGCCCACAACCCCCAGGTTCATAGGATTATTGATTTAGAGCTGAAAGGGACCTTAGATATCATCAAATATACATCCCCTTCTTATTTATTTATTTCCTGAAAACTCTACACTCCCCATTGACCTCTTCTTTGAAATAAATAGAAACAAAATTGACCAACACAGAGCATATACAGCATTCTCTACCTTTCTATCTAGAGTAGGGAAGTGAATTTCATCATCTGGACCCCAGCACTAAGATTGGTCATTATATTTAATCTGAGGTTGGCTATCTTTTAGAGTTGTTTTCATTTACATTATTTTAGTCATTGTGCATATTATTCTTTTTAGTTAACAAGCAGTTATTAAGTACTTACACTGTGTGTGACACTAAAGAAAGACCTTAAGGAGCTTACATTCTCACAGGGAAGACCTGAAAATTGGTGAGGTAGGGAAGGAGGTACCCTTGGTATTGGGGCATGTTGGTTGTTTGGATAATGAGTGGTAACTGATCTAGGACCCTTCCCCAAAATAGAGATTCCAGGAAAATGTCATCTTTGGGGGAAGGGGCTCCACAAGAATGGAAGCAGAAGGCAGGTTAGGTACGACAGTCTGGAGGGCACTTAATTTTATAGCATAGAGGAACTTGGTTATTCTGTTTTCTGGCATGTATAGAGTTTTTTCTTTATCTGAACTTTTCATTTTTTTTTTTCTTGGAAATGCAGGCCAGAGACTTTCTATAGAAGTTTCTCTTCCTCCACCATCATGTTAGGTAATTAATTGTAGTTTAGTTAGACAGAGTCCCTCTTCTGGTTCTCCTTTCTTCAGGACTGCATTACCTCAGTTCATATAGGTCTTTCTGCATTACTCTAAACTCTTCATATTTGTCACTTAACGATGTCACTTCCATTGCATTCATATGCTAGCTTGCTGGCCATTCTGCAGTTGATTTTGATGAACGCTTTCTTTTGTTCCCAGTTTTTTGCTGCTGCAGTAGTGCTGCTGTGAATATTCTGAGGTACACACACACACACACACACACACACACACACACACACACACACACACACACACACACATCTGTTGCTGAATCAAACAATATTTACAGATTACCATTTTTCTTGTATATTTCTAAATGATTTTTCCAAAAGGTTGGGCTAACAGCTCCACCAACAATATATTACTATGTAATAACCTTTCTGTAGACCAGGAGTTCTTAACCTTTTTTGCATCATGGGCCTCTTTGGCAGTCTGGTAAAGCCTCATGTCTCTTCACAGAACAGTATTTTTAAATACATAACACAAAATATCTAAGATTACAAAAGAAATCATTTATATGAAAATACAGTTACTAAAGTATCTTCAGGAGTATTTTCTTTTTTTAATTGAATTATTTTATTTTTCAGTGTTCAGCAATCACTTCAATGTATCTTAGATTTTTTTCCACTCCCTCTCCCTCATTCCCTCCTTCCTCCCTACTCCCTCCTTGAGATGGCATACAATCTTATATAGGTTCTACATATACATTCTTATTAAATGCATGTTGCATAGAAGAATTAAAATGAATAGGAAAAACCATAAAACAAAACAAAACATAATACAAAAGAAAATAGTCTGTTTCTATCTGTGATCCAATTCCATAGTTCTTTCTCTGGATGTGGAAGGTATTTTGTCTCGAGTCCATTAGAAATTTTTAAAGTCCATGCAGTTCAATGAAGTACTAAGTCTACCAGAAAAATTCCTTGCATACTGTGGTTGTTTCTGTGTACAAAGTTCTCCTGGTTCTGCTCCTTTCACTCAGCCTCAGTTCATATAAGTCTTTCCAGGCCTCTCTGGTCTTCCTATTCATCATTTCTTATAGCACAATAGTGTTCCATTACATTCATATTCCACACTTTATTCAGCCATTTCCCAATTGATGGGCATCCCCTTGATTTCCAGTTTTTGGCCACCACAAAGAGAGCTGCTATAAATATTTTTGTACATGTGGTACCCTTTCCCATTTTTATGAAATCTTTGGGATAGAGTCCCAGAAGTGATATTTCTGAGTCAAAGGGTGTGCACATTTTTTTAGCCCTTTGGGCATAGTTCCAAATTGCTCTCCAGAATGGTTGGATTAGCTCACAGCTCTACCAACAACGAATTAGTGTTCCAACTCTCCCACATCTTCTCTAACATTTACCATCTTCCTGTTTTGTCATGTTAGCCAATCTGATAGATGTGATGTGGTACCTCAGAGTTATTTTGATTTGCATCTCTCTAATCAATAGTGATTTAGAGCATTTTTTCATATGATTATAGAGAGCTTTAATTTCTTCCTCTGAAAATTCCCTGTTCATATCTTTTGACCATTTATCAACTGGGAAATGACTTGTATTCTTGTACATTTGACTCAGTTCTCTATGTATTTTAGAAATGAAGCCTTTATCACAGACACTAGTTGCAAAATTCTTTGCCAGTTTTCTGCTTCCCTTCTAATCTTGGTTGCATTGGGTTTGTTTGCACAAAAACTTTTCAGCGTAATGTAATCAAAATGATTTATTTTGCACTTCATAATGTTCTCTATTGTTGAGTCATAAATTTCTCCATGTTCCATAAATATTACAAATGCACTATTCCTTGCTCCCCTAATTTGTTTATAGTATCAACCTTTATACCTAGATCATGTATGCGTTTGGACTTTATTCTTGTGTACGGTGTCAGGCATTGGTCAATACCCAGTTTCTGCCACACTGTTGTCCACTTTTCCCAGCAATTTTTGTCAGACAGTGAGTTCTTATCCCAGAAGGTGGAGTCCTTGGGTTTATCAAACAGTAGATTGCTATATTCATTAACTACTGTGTCTTGAGTACCTAACCTATTCCACTGGTCTACCCCTCTGTTTCTTAGCCAATACCAAGTGGTTTTGATGATTGCTGCTTTATAATATAATTTGAGATATGGTAGGGCTAGGCCACCTTCCCTAGCATTTATTTTCATTTGTTCCCTTGATATTCTGGACCTTTTGTTCTTCCAGATGAATTTTGATATTATTTTTTCTAGCTCTAGAAAATAATTATCTGGTAGTTTGATTGGTATGGCACTGAATAAGTTAAATTAATTTAGGTAGAATTGTCATTTTTATTATATTAGCTTGACCTACCCAGGAGCAACTGATGTTTTGTCACTTACTTAGATCTGACTTTATTTGTGTGAAAAGTGTTTTGTAATTGTGTTCATATTGTCCCTGGGTTTGTTTTGGCAGGTAGACTCCCAGATATTTTATAGTGTCTACTGTAGCTTTAAATGGGATTTCTCTTTCTATCTCTTGCTGTTGGGCTTTGTTAGTAATATATAGAAATGCAGATGATTTATGTGGGTTTATTTTGTAACCTACAAATTTGCCAAAGTTGTTTATTATTTCAAGTAGTTTTTTACTTGATTCTCTAAGTATATCATCATATAATCTGCAATTGGCAATAGAAGGGAGATAAGCAAATAGCCACACAAAATTGCTGTGCTGGGCCTGGAGTCAGAAAGACTTGTGTTTAAATCTAGCTGCAGACACTAACCCTGGGCAAATTACTTATGCTCCATTTGTCTCAATTTCTTCAACTGTGAAATGGGAATAATATCATTCCCTATCTCCCATGGTTGTTGTGAGGATCCAATGAGATAATATTTGTAAAGTACCTAATAAAGTGCCTGGCACATGGTAGGCACTATATACTTGCTTATTCTCTTCCCATTCTCCCAGTGAGGTCAAAGTCACTACATACTTGAAGACCAACATAGACAGTTAGTTTGTACATTGAAATTAAAATGTTTATTCCTATCTTTTCTCCAGTGCCACTGTTAACGAAGGTCGTGCTCATTCCCAATAATCACAGTCATTTTAATTTACATGATGCTTTAAGGTTTACAGCATATTTCTTTTCTCCACATTATTTCTGTTAACAAATATTACCTGCATTTTACATGTTAGGTTTGAGGCTCTGAGGGTTTAGTGACTTGCTCTGCTAACCTAGTGACCGAGAAGAGATGCAAACTCAGATCCTTGGATACCCTTGAAAAAAATTCAGTTTTATTTTATTTTCGTTTTCAAACTTTCTTCCACCTCTTTCTCTCCACACTGAGAAAGCAAGAAAATCGAAACCCATTCCAAACATGTATAGTCAAGCAAAACAAATTCCTTTACTAGCCATGGTCTGGTATCTTTTCCACTATATTATGTTTCCATCTTGTAACCATATAATTATAACTGTAGTTAATTTTGTCTCATTGTGGCATTTTTCCTTAGTGTCAGGTACAGGAAAAGTAAATGTTCTGAATGGAGATCTTTCTGGCTCCTTTTTTATGGTAGGGCCAGAAAAGCCATTAATTCAGCATATTTTTCCACTTTGGCTTTTATGATTTTTTTGGTAGTGTATTGGGCATCTGGCTCCTTTTTTGCTTGTTTCCAGAGCTAACGTTGAATATAGGGCATTGTGTTTTTGAGAAGAACTATAAGTGATTCTCTGTTGCCTGCATTTTCTTTCTAGCCAAATTCTTGCTCTCTATTAGTAAAATTCTGCCGAACATCTGTGAATACCACACTAGTTTGTGGAATTTTCTTTTTTGGCTTCTTAAAAATAGTCAACATGTTATTTTTATGTAGCCTAATTATAAGTCTGGTAGTCAGGGGATTGGGCTAGAATCAGGGCTTCTTAAACTTTTTCTACTCTGACTGCTTTTCACCTTTTCTGCAACTTTCATTAGCTTTCACTAGGTTGCATGGCTTGAAGGCCTGTGCACAGCAAAGTGCACATGCTTTGTGTTCCCCACCAAGACTGCAGTGAAGTTGTTCAATGCTAGAAGGGCAATTTACATAATGCTTTAAGTTTTATAATTTTTTTTTGCCAGAAACACTTCTGGTTCATTATGCATTTGATTTTGAATTGGTTTTTGGTCTTTGCATATTTAGAAACCTTTTACTGTTGCCACGATTTAAGAAGTGCTGGGCTAGATGACTGTCCTTTTAGTGGTTTGAATTTTAACCTGGGAACATCTTTTCTTAGTGAATTCTTAACAATAGATGAGTTATTTTTTTATGTTACTTAGAGTATATGTAATAAGTGCTGTTGACTAATGATAAACTCTGGGTCCAGTTCAGATTCTTTCTTTCAGTTTTTCTCCCCTTACTTGTTCATCTTTTCTAATGACACTACACTTGCATTGTTTTCCTGTTTCAGTCAGTCAGTCAGTCGATGAACATGTATTAAGGAAGAGGTGTGAGTTTCAGAGCTGATGTGATCTTGCTGGAAGATGGTGGCCAGGAGAGAACCCAGAAGGGAAATGATTCTGTTTGAGTTGTTTTCCCAATTGTGATAATAAGTGGTGATGATCTTCTTTCATTCAGCCCCCAGTGTCACTGGTTAGTACTAATGGAATAAAATAACTGTCTGGGGATTATTGAACAGCCATGAACTTCTGTGCTTACTGCAGAACTATGGACCTTGATTGTTGTTAAAGACTCTGCTACGATACTTCCAGACTATTTTTTATTTTGAATCTTCATTCTTCTTTTATTTCAGTTGATCATTTTTTCAGCAAAGACTTGTTAAATACCTGCCTTGTGCACTTTGCTTAATGGTTGGTGCCTATCCAGAAAAGATAAGGAATATCTTGGGAATCAAACCTTCTGGATTGTGAGTTACTTGAGATTTATGGCTTGGGTTTGATTCAAAGATGTGGAAATGTTTCTCGTTCCATATCCTATAGCCAGTCAACATTAGTTAAGAAGTGTTAAAGTAGTGTTTATAGTCCGTAATCAAACAAGCTTCTACTATGTATCTAAAAGGGCTCTGGGTACTTTGGGGTTAGAAAACAAATACCTAAATGAAGAAGTCTTTGTTGTCACAAAATATATATATATTTTGTTTTTTAGATTAGAAGCAACTTGGTCAGTAGTAGGTGGAAGACTTTTGTGGAGTTTTACATTTTGTTTTTTGGTATATGGAGTTTAAATAGGAATTTATGATTTGCTTTTAGTTTTGTGAGACATTAGACTAAAATTCTTTAACATTTTAGTTCTAACCATTTAAAATGGATATATGTTGACTTATACTACTTACAGGTGGTTGTGGGATAAGGATGTATAGAATTTTGATGATAGTTGTATTCTTGTCAGTAAGTTTTGTGTAAGTACACAACATAATGTAAAATATTGGAATCTCATAATTTAGTAATGTCAGTAACAAGATCTTACATTTGCATACTACTTTACAGTTTTCACATCAGTCAATCAATAAACATTCATTAAGTGCCTGCTATGTGCCAGGCACTGCTAAATGCTGTGGACACAAAAAGTGGCAGAATCAGCCTCTGCCCTCAGGGACCTTACAGTGTAATGGGGGGACAACATGCAAACAGATGTATACAAAGCAAGCTATATACAGGATAAGTAGGAGATAATTAATGGAAGGAAAAGACAAGAATTAAGTAGGGTTGGGAAATACTTCCTGTAGAAGAGATGGGATCATATCACCATATTATTACTCCATCCACACACTGACTCTGTGAGATAGACAGAGGAGGTATTGTTATCTACATTATATAGAAGAGGAAACTGAGGCTTAGAAAAATTTTTAACTTGCTTAAGGGCTGGCTGTTAGGTAGCCAGTTAGTGGCAGATCTGGGTCTAGTGTTCAGGTTTTCAGACTCCTAGTTTTATATTCTTTTTATTACACTCTTTTTAGAGTACCTTCATTTATCTGGTGCTTTCAAAGACATGACAGGAAAGCAGTGTGAACAGTGGAAAAGAGCAGTAGATTTTGGAGTCAGCAGTAAGTACAAATCCTGGCTTCTGTCACTGACTTAGAACTTGTGTGATCTTAGGCATGTCACCGCTCTGGGGCTCAGTTTTCTTATCTGTGAAATAAAGGGATTGACTTAGTTCCTAAGGTTCCTTTGAGATCTAAAGTCTATGATTTTATGACCTCATTGGAAAGTGATGCTGTCTTATATATCGTCCATGATATTTTGAACTGCATTTATATCCTTGGTTAAGTAAGCTTAGTCATTTAATTGAAGTTGTAGTCAATTATTTTTTAATGACTTTTAATCAAGGATACCTACCCAATATTGTTAAATTGGTTCCATGAACACATGGTCAGGTGAAGTGATATTATAGGGGAGAGTGCCAGAACAGTGTTATAAATGGGTTGAAGTTTAGTTATGGCAGAATGATTTTACAGTAAGATTTCACATATTTGTCTTGGAGTATTATTAAAATTATTTTTTCATTTAATATTAATTTTATTTTATTTCCCAGTTACATGAAAACACAAATTTTTAACATTCTTTTTTAAAATTTTGAATTCCAAATTCACTTTTTCTCTCTTACACCTCTCCCCTCCTTAAGAAAGTTAACAATTTAATATAGATTATGCATGTGTAGTTAGGCAAAACATTTCCACATTAGCCATGTTGCAAAAGAAAACAGACCAAAAAAAAATAATTAAAAAAGTATGCTTCTATGCTTTTGTATGCCAGAGGTGGATAACATTTTTCATCACAATTCCTTCAGCATTGTATTGGATCATTTATTGCTGAAAATAGCTAAGTTATTCACAGATGATCATCGTACAGTGTTGCTATTATGGTGTACGGTGTTCTCCTGGTTCTGCTCATTTCACTTTGCATATAATTAAAATTATTAATAAAGTTATTGTAAAATAATGTTGGTCATTTTTTTCCTTTTGTAAGTTAAGCCTTCTCACTGAAGGTAAATATCTATCTCTCTGGATCTGTGTGGTAACAGCCAATGTGGAAGCTTCTTCCACCAAGCAGATGTGTAACATGTCTGTAACTTACAATATTAGAGTAGCATTGGGAAAAGGTTAAGTGACTTGCCTAGGATAAAGAGATGGTGTGTTAGGTAGAATTTAAACCTAAATCTTTCTGACTCATAATGAATAAATGAAACTATTTCCCCTATAGATGTACCTCTGGATGGAGTGTGTGTGTGTGTGTGTGTGTGTGTGTGTGTGTGTGTGTGTGTGTGTGTGTGTGTGTGTGTGTATGAACACCTAAAGGAAAAAACATTGTTTTAGATATAAAATTTGAATTAAGAATTGCCACACTGTTGTTTAAGACTACAAGTGAGATGAAATAATCTTATTATCAGCATTTTGATTGTCATTTTAAGCATTTTAAATTGTGTTTCTTATACAGTATCACTCTCAGTATTCAAGCTGGAAAGTCTTTAGTTATTCAACATTTTTATCAGTGACTTAGATGAAGACTTAAATGGCATGCTTATCAAATTTGTTCATGACATAAAGTGAGGAGTGGCCAGTATGTTGAATGACAGAATCAGCATCCAGAAAGATTTTGACATGCTGAATCTGATGAGAAAAAACTGTGTGTGTGTGTACGTGTGTATGCATCTGTCTAATCTATCCCCAGCAATAAAATTGTTGGCTTTTGATGTTTATATTCAAATGCACAGAATATGTCTAATGAGATGGAATAAAACAGTGCCTAATAAGCAGTGTAGAACAGTGGGAAAACTCTGGCTTTTGATTTAGAAAAACTGGGACCAGATCCTACTTTTGACACTTAGTACCTGTATGACCATGGGCAAATCGCTTAAGCTCTCCAGAACAGTTTCCTAGCTTTAAAATGAGGAGATGGACTTGAGGGCCTCTCAGGTCCCTTCCAGGTCTAGATGTATGATCTTGTGACAGTCAGTATGGGGTAGCTACAGTAGAAAGGCTACAAGGTGTCCCTGCAGTCAGGCCTCGCTGTCTAGTCATCCAGATGGGCTCCAGGGACTAACTCCCTTTTCGGGGATACTTTTCTAGACTATGTGTTTGTGGTACAAAGGATCAAGGAGGAGGGGTAATGTTTTGGTTCTTCTGAGGACTTTAGTTACAATCACTTGGGCATGGTGTGACATGCAATACACTCTAGATTTTTGAGAGAGCAGATTTCACAGGGTTCAGAGAAAGGATGGGAAGATATAGTACCCTAAAATTCTACAGGGAAAAGCAGCCCATATAGAATAGGAATGAAACTTTGAAGAAAACAATTTGGATGAAAAAGAAATGAGACCAGTGTGGACATACAGGGACCTCACCAAAAATCTCATATTTTTAAAAGGCGTATTTCAGGTTAAAGGTAACTGAAGATGTGTTCAAATATCTGGTATGTTGCTGTAAGAAAATCATCAGTAATTCCACAATCATGTTAAAGTCAAAATTCACTGAGGGCTTTGGACACTGAGGGCAACAAAAAGTATTTTTCACTTTTTGTTGTTGTTCTGGACATGTAATTTCATTGGTATAAGGAACTTGAGTGAGTAAACTCCTACCAATGCAGATTTAACCTATCTTTTAACTTTAAAGTCTTTGTTGCCTTGGAGGTGCTAAGAAATGATTGCCCCAGGTTCTCCCAGTGGTTATGTATCAGAGACAGAACTTGAACCCAGTTCTTGTCTCTGGGGTCAGCTTTTAAAGCTGTTTTTGGGAAAAGATAGGATAGGAGTGCAGTTTTGTCCTAAAGGATGACAATGATGATAAAAATGCAGAACTATACAACTGTAGTTTTGCTTCTTTTTTCCTCTGTCAAAGGGAATAATCTTCGGAGAGAACTAAATTGTTGGATAAAAAATTGAAAGTCATGATAAGTAAGGAGCTAGAAAGAGAATACTAAGCTGTCTTTAATAAATTTGCCACCTGGCCCATGCAGACTGCATGCTACAATCCTGATGGGTGAGATTGCTGAGCCACTGTCAGCCATTTTTCAAAAGATCATGAAGAATAAGATAAATACCAAAGAAATTAATTAGGATAAATGACTTGTTCTTCCAAAAAGAAAGAAAGAAAGAAAGAGAATGAAAGCTGCAAACTATAGTCCATCAAACTTGACTTTAATTCCTGGGAAAACTGTAGAATGTATCATTGTAAGTATGGTTTGTAAACATATAGGAAAGTAGATGGGGATCACAAAGAACTAACATCATCTTGAACAGGACATGGTAGGCTAACCTTATTTTCTTTTTTAGATAGGATTGCTAAACTGATAGATCAGGGGAATGTTGTAGACATAGTTTATGTTGATTTTAGGAAAGCACTTGGCAAAATCATGCTCATTTTGTAAGTAAGAGAGAGATGTGGATTAGATGCTAGTACAATTTATGTAGGTACAGAGCTGCTTGAACTGTTGAGACCAAAGAACAGTCATTAATGAATTGTTATTAATATGTGGGGAGCTCTCTAGTGGAGTACCCTCGGGAGCTGTTGTTTCTTGACTTTCTGTTCTTTCACATTTTTATCAGTTGATTGAAAGCATGCTTGTCAAATTTATAGTTGATACAAGGCTAGAAGGGAAAGCCAATATGTTGGATTACAGAATCAGGATGCAAAAAAAATCTTGATATAGATTATTAGAATGATGTACTGAGCCTAATAATGTCAAATATAATAGGGCTAAAGGCAAACTTCTGCACTAATGTTTAAAAATGCATCAACTCCTTCAGTACAACAGGGAAGGCATAATAGCTAGGACACGTTTATGTGAAAAAGATATGGGGTTTTTAGTGGATCGTGAGGTTAATTGGAGTCATCAGTATTATGTTGCAGCCAAAAAAGTCGGTGACATCTTAGACTGCTTCAAGGGAGGCGTAGTGTCCACATGAGAGAGGGAATACTTCTCTTGATAGTCCCTGATTAGGTCATATCAGGTATTGTGTTCAGATTAGGGAATCACATTTTGGGAAGGTTTTGTTTGGCTAGAGCATGTTTTGAAGAGGGTGATTAGAAATTGAAGGACTTCGAAATTATTCCATATTCTGGATTAGTTGAAGGAACTAGAGAGGACTTGAGGGTGAAGAACAAGATAATTGCCTTCTAGCATTCTTGTTGTATTTGGGGAATAACACATTATTTGTTTTATCAGAAAGTTTTCATGCAATTTAAAAATGATTTTTATTACATTCAGAGGTAGTTCTTCTTTCATCAGTGGGACATAGGTATAAATTTGTAATAGAGAGTAATAGAAAGCTGAAATTCATCTTTTCAATTTGAAATCCATTTGGAAGCCCTGTAGGCATCTCAAATTCAGCATACCCAAAACAGCTCATTATTTTTCCCTCTTAACTTTCCCTTTCTCAAACATAACCTATTTTTATTGAGGGAAACACAGCCCTTCTAGGTATCCAAATTTGTAACGGTGGATTAGTTTTTGGCTCTTTCTTTTTCACCCATCCCTTCCTCTATATCCAATTAATTAGGGAACATAATGAGTTGTTTTGGGTATACTGAATTTGAGATGATAGAATTCTATCTTCACAGCATCTTTCAAATCCCTGTTCACCTGGTGACCACCCCAGTTCAAGCTCCTATCAGCTCTTTCCTTGACAGCAGCCTTCCAAATGAACTCCCAAGCCTCGCCTCCTTTCCCTCCTGTCATCTTCACTGCTGCCAAAATTTGATATTCCCAAAATACAAGTCTTACCATATTACGCCGCTACCTAAGAATCTTTAGAAATGCTTTATTGCCTTTAGGATAAGATAGCAACTCTTCAGCTTAGCATTTAAATCTCTTCACAATCTGGCCCTAGCCTACTTTTCTAGACTTATTTCACACACACACACACACACACACACACACACACACACACACACACACACACACACACACACACGCTTACTTCTTGTTCCCCAAACTGGCTATTTCATCTCCCCTTGTGTTTTTGCATAGGCTTTGCTTTGAATGTGCTTAGTCCTCACACTGTCTTAGTTTCTTGTATCTCTTATTAGAAACCTTTCCTGCCACCCTTAACAGTGACTCTTCTCTCCCCCTTCACATGATCTAGTATTTCCATGTTGTGTCTTAGGGTGGAACTGAAGTTCCTTTAGGGCAGGGGATGTTTTTCCTTTTCAGTCTTTGTTTCCTTGGTGCCACAGTGATTTCCCCAAAACACAAGTCTGTTGACATCATCCCCTTATTCTATGACTCCTGACTCCCTCTTCTAAGATCAAATGTAAAGCCCTCTGTCATTTAAAATTCTTTACAACCTGGCCCATTTTCTTATACTTTGGTCCCCTCCTTGTACTCTATGATCTAGCAGCCCTTGCCTTCTTTCTGTTCCCAACTCTGCATCTGTACTTTCTCTGGCTGCTCCACGCTTGGTATTCCGTCATCCCCTGCTCTTGCTCCCACCCCTACCCCCTTTCCTGGATTCACAGACTTCCTTTAAAATTCATCTCAAATTTACCTTCTACTTTCCTAGTGCTGTACATCCCCATCTTCTTTCCCATTTACACTGTATCTGTGTGTGCAGTTATGTAATATATATTATATGTAATATAATATACATATATAATGTAATATACATATATATATACACACATACACATATATACACATACATACATACATATATGAATGTGAGCTTCTTAAAGGCAGCTTAAGGACTTAATACATGTTTATTGACTGATTGACTAGAACAATCCCTTGCACATCATAGGCAAATAATAAATATTTATTGAAGTGAAGTAAATTTAGCAGAATTATCTGACTAAAATAAACCTTAGTGGAATGGTCTTATTCTATTGAGTGGAAGATGCCAGAAAATTAAATAGTTCTAAGTTCTAGCTAGAAGCTCTCTTATTTTGAGCAATATTTTTATACAGTGAAATTGTAGTTTTTTAAAACTGTTTGGACTCCATCTTGAGCTTTATTTTTCCTTATTTGAATTTCAGAAGAAAGAATTAAAAGAAAATAGAAATAATGAAAAGTGAAGATAAATTTGGTGTCTTTCAAAGAATCACTATATAAGAAAAGAGGCAGAATTGATTCATAGGTATTTCCTCTTTGAAGGAAGGTAAAACGAGAGGACAGCTAAATGGTGCAGTGGATAGAGTACCCAGCCTGGAGTTAGGAAGACTCATCTTTCTGAGTTCAAATTTGGCCTCAGACACTTACTAGCCATGTGACACTGAGCAAGTCACTTAACCACCTTTGTCCTAAGTTCTTCATCTGTAAAATGAGCCAGAGAAGAAAATGGCAAACCACTCTAGCATCCTTGCTAAGAAAACCCCAAATGGGGTCATGAAGAGTTGGACACAACAGAAAAATGATTGAACAACAACAAAGAAAGAAGAGTATCCGTTCCTTAGTGCAAAAGTCAGGTGTGGGCATGTCAAGTGCTTGTCTTGGGGAATGGAAATGACATTTGGAGCACTGAAAGAGAGACTGGATTGGCCAGCTATAGGCTGCACTTTAAGGCCCTGGAGAGGTCTGCCTTTCTGTTCACTGTGGATTTCAATTTCAGAATAGGAGCGTAGGTTTTATGAATCATAGATTTTTTTACATGAGAACATTTCATTGGGAATAGGCTCACTCTTCTGGACCATATCTTGTGCTCTCCTTTTGGATGGTTGGCACAACGTATATGATATGGCTGTAAAATAGTGAAATTATTTTTGTGCAACATCTGGAACTGTTACTTCTCATATCTTTCTTTCACGTGTTCAGATTGTCCTTTTTGACACTTAAGTAATAACATGAAAAGAGAGCTTGAAGCAATGCTGAGTTGAACTCCACAGCCCAGAGACTTCTTACCAGTGTGAGGTCTTGGGCAGTTTGTGAACACAGGAGTCTGTTTCATGCTTCACCAGATACCATAGTATGGCAGTGTCAGAACTTTCAGGTAGCAGTGTCCAACAAGCAGTTGTGATGTAGGACTAGAGTTCAGGAATGAGAAAAATAAAAAGAGCCTTGGAATCTACTGTCTGAGAGGTAGCCCCCCTGACTTTTGGATAGCTCTAATTGTTAGTAAGTTTTTCCTTATATCAAGTCTAGAGCTGTTTGTAACTCTCTTCTTAATTCTAATTGACCCTAAATGCTAAAGCTCCTAATGCTTTCCAGCACTGGCTTCACTTTCATTCATTTCTCACTCCACCCCTCCCCACTCCACTGGTTGAGGTAGAGACTTTGTTCCCCATTGCTCCTTGTTCCCCATTGCCATTTCCAAGTTCTCCCTCTGCCATCATTATTCAGTAACCTCTCTTCTTCTGAGGTTCATTTACTCCATATCTGCTACCCAATTAAAGTCTGATAGCTATTGTCTGCTGACTTCCCTAACACTCTTATTTCTTCAGTGAGTTCAGAATCAGTCTTAGAGTCTTTATGTCTTCCTCAACTCCTATTCTCACACTAGGAGACTAACATTCATACTGATACTCCCTCAAGTACCTTAATCTCATATTCCCTCACCTTACACTTTTTATGTAACCTATTCCTCCATTCCACCTTAGGCACACACAAAAATGGTTATACCTTTGATTTTGCTGTCAACCGTAAATGTACCACTTCCATGTTTGTGAATTCTGAAATTCCCTCCTTAGATCACAATCTCTTGTCACTCCATCTCTCTTCTTACTTTGCAGCCTCAAACCCTGTTCTTCATCCACTCTGTGATCTCTAAACCTTCTACCCTTCAGTTCTTTCTCAGATTTTCTCTCTTCCCCATCTTGACCCCTTGGTGAACCAGTTCAACACTACACTTTTCTGGAGTCCCTTGCTACCTTATCTTATTTCTGATCGTGCCAAGGCAAGCCAGACTTGGATCACTCCCACCATCCCTTGCCTTTCCTCCTATGCATGCACTGCTGAATGAAGCTGGAGGAAAGCATGAAACTTTGCTGACTGGGCCTACTACAAATTTGTTATGTAATTTTAACTGGTCCCTCACTGCTGCAAGGTAGTCCTTTTCCACTTTCCTAATTAACTTACTATCCTATTCATCACAGTGGCTTTTACAAGTCTTTTCCTTCCTCCTCAAACTTCCCATTTTCTCCCTCCCTCTACCTTCTCAGCTGAGAACCTTGCCTCATATTTAGGTGAAGAATTTAATCCATTCATTGGGAGCTCCCTCATCTTTTCTCTCATCTTATATCTCCTAGATGCTTTCTTTCACTATCTCCTCCATTTATGTCTTTACTAATGAGGTAGGTGGTCTTTCTCTTTGCCATTGAAAATCACTGTACATGCTTAGGTGATCCTGTTCTATTCTATCTTCTCAGAGAGATTTCCCCCTCTGTTGTCTCCACTCTCTTGATTATCTTCAGTCTCTCCTTATTGACTGGCTGCTTTGCTCTTGTCTTCCTCATTCTCAAAACCTTGACTTGAGCCATCAATCCCTATTAGCTATTGTCCCAGATCTTCCCTCCCTTTTGTGGCTAAATTGTTTGAGAAATCTGTTTACAATAGGTTTCTCCTCTTTCTTTCCTCTCACTCTCTTTTTAACTCATCATTCAACCAAACTTGATTCCTCCAAAGTTACTCATCATCTTTTTTTAAAAATATAAAATTTATTTATTTTTCAGTTCTCAAAATTCACTTTCACAAGAATTTAAATTTAAAATTATCTCCCCATCTCTCCCCACCTCCCACCCCTTCAGTCTGTCCTCCCTTCTATTATCCACTCTTCTTTCATCCCCCTTCCCCTCCATTTTCCTGTAGGGCAAAATAGATTTCTATACTCCATTGCCTGTATATCTTCATTTCTAGTTGTATGCTAAAATAATTTTTAACATTCGTTCTTAAAGCTTTGAGTTCCATATTTACTCCCTCCCCACCCATCCTCATTGAGAAAACAAGCAATTCAATATAGGTCATATGTGTGTAACAATGCAGAGCACTTCCACAGTAGTTATGTTGTAAAAGACTAACCACATTTCCCTCTGTCCTGTCCTGCCCTTCATTTATTCCATTCTCTCCCTTGACCTGTCCTCCCATAATAGTTTTTGCTTCTGATTATCCCTTTCCCCAATTTGCTGTCCCATCTATTATCTTCCCTCTCCTATCCCCTTCCCCCTTGCCTTCCTGCAAGGTAAAATAGATTTCCACATCCAATTGAGTGTGTGTTATTCCCTCCTTAAGCCAAATTTCATGAGAGTAAGGTTCAATTATTTCCTTTCATCTCCCCACTTCTTCCCCTCCATTGTAAAAACTCTTTGTTCTCTCTTTTATGTGAAATGATTTGCTACATTCTACCTCTCCCTTTCTCTTACTCCTAGTACATTCTGTTCAACAGTAAATTTTATTTTTTTTTAGGTATTCTCTCTTCATGTTCAGCTCACCCTGTGCCCTCTGTCTAGGCATATATAGATATCTATATCTATATCTATATCTAATACATACATACACTCATGTACATATACATACCTACATATATATAATACACATATATGTACATACCCATACACACCTACATATATATTCCCTTTAACTACCCTAATACTGAAAAAGGTCTCATGAGTTACATGTAACATCTTTCCATGTAGGAATGTAAACAGTTCAACTTAATGTGTTCCTTAAGGCTTCTTTTTCCTGTTTACCTTTTCATATTTCTCTTGATTCTTGTATTTGAAAGTCAAATTTCCTATTCAGCTCTGGTCTTTTCAACAAGAATGCTTGGAAGTCCTTTATTTCATTGAAATTTCATTTCTTCCCCTGAAGTATTATACTCAGTTTTGCTGGGTAGGTGATTCTTGGTTTTAATCCTATCTCCTTTGATCTCTGAAATATCATATTTTAAGCCCTTTGATCCTTTAGTGTAGAAGCTGCTACATTCTGTTTTATCCTGATTGTATTTCCACAATACTTGAATTGTTTCTTTTTTTTTTTAATTTCACTTTTAACATTCATTTTCACAGAATTTTTGGGCTCCAAATTTTCTCCCCCCTTGTCCCCTCCCCCCACCCCAAAACACCGAGCATTCTAATTGCCCCCATCTCCACTCCGCTCTCTTCTCCATCATTCCTCTCTGCCCTTGTCTCCATCCTCTCCTCTGTCCTGTTGGGCCAAATAACTTTCTATACCCCTTTACCTGTATTTCTTATTTCCTAGCGGCAAGAACAGTACTTGACAGTTATTCCTAAAACTTTGAGTTGCAACTTCTTTTCCTCCCTCCCTCCCCTCCCCCTCCCTTTGGAAGGCAAGCAATTCAATATAGGCCAAATCTGTGTAGTTTTGCAAATGACTTCCATAATAGTCGTGTTATATAAGACTAACTATATTTCCCTCCATCCTATCCTGATTCCAATTACTTCTATTCTCTCTTTTGATCCTGTCCCTCCCTGTGAGTGTCAACCTCAAACTGTACCCTCTTCCCCATGCCCTCCCTTCCATCGTCCCCCCCACCCTGTTTATCCCCTTGTCCCCCACCTTCCTGTATTGTAAGATAGGTTTTCATACCAAAATGAGTGTGCATTTTATTCCTTCCTTTAGTGGAATGTGATGAGAGTAAACTTCATGTTTTTCTCTCACCTCCCCTCTTTTTCCCCAAACTAAAAAAAATCTTTTGCTTGCCTCTTTTATGAGAGATAATTTGCCCCATTCCATTTCTCCCTCTCTCCTCCCATATATTTCTCTCTCACTGCTTGATTTCATTTTTTTTTTTAAGATATGATCCCATCCTATTCAATTCACTCTGCGCACTCTGTCTCTATGAGTGTGTGCGTGTGCATGTGTGTGTGTGTAATCCCACCAAGTACCCAGATACTGAATAGTTTCAAGAGTTACTAATATTGTCTTTCCATGTAGGGATGTAAACAGTTCAACTTTTATAAGTCCCTTATGACTTCTCTTTGCTGTTTACCTTTTCATGCTTCTCTTCATTCTTGTGTTTGAAAGTCAAATTTTCTTTTCAGCTCTGGTCTTTTCATCAAGAATGCTTGAAAGTCCTCTATTTCATTGAAATACCATTTTTTCCCCTGAAGTATTATACTCAGTTTTGCTGGGTAGATGATTCTTGCTTTTAGTCCTGGTTCCTTTGACTTCTGGAATATCCTATTCCATGCCCTTCGATCCCTTAATGTAGAAGCTGCTAGATCTTGTGTTATCCTGATTGTATTTCCACAGTACTTGAATTGTTTCTTTCTAGCTGCTTGCAATATTTTCTCCTTGACCTGGGAATTCTGGAATTTGGCCACAATATTCCTAGGAGTTTCTCTTTTTGGATCTTTTTCAGGTGGTGATCGGTGGATTCTTTCAATATTTATTTTGCCTTCTGGTTCTAGAATATCAGGGCAGTTTTCCTTGATAATTTCATGAAAGATGATGTCTAGGCTCTTTTTTTGATCATGGCTTTCAGATAGTCCCATAATTTTTAAATTGTCTCTCCTGGATCTATTTTCCAGGTCAGTTGTTTTTCCAATGAGATATTTCACATTATCTTCCATTTTTTCATTCTTTTGGTTTTGTTTTGTGATTTCTTGGTTTCTCATAAAGTCATTAGCCTCCATCTGTTCCATTCTAATTTTGAAAGAACTATTTTCTTCAGTGAGCTTTTGAATCTCCTTTTCCATTTGGCTAATTCTGCTTTTGAAAGCATTCTTCTCCTCATTGGCTTCTTGAACCTCCTTTGCCAATTGAGTTAGCCTATTTTTCAAGGTGTTATTTTCTTCTGCATTTTTTTGGGTCTCCTTTAGCAGGGTGCTGATCTGTTGTTCATACTTTGCTTGCAAGTCTTTTATTGCTCTTCCCAGTTTTTCCTCCACCTCTCTAACATGATTTTGAAAATTGTTTGGGCTCTTTAAGACCTTTTCCCAGAACTGATCCCATTGAGTGGGCTGGGATGTAGGAGCACTGGCTTCCGTGTCTTCCCCTGATGGTGAGCACTGCTCTTCCTCATCAGAAGGGAGGGGAGGAGAAACCTGCTCACCAAGAAAGTAGCCCTCTATAGTCTTGGTTTTTTTCCCTTTTCTGGGCATTTTCCCAGTGAGTGACTTGAGCTCTGAATATTCTCCTCACCCCCACCTCGCCTCCGGATCCTCCCAGCCCGCACTTGGGGTCTGAGAATCAAATGCTGCTTCCCAGCCTCAGTACTTTGGGTGGGGGCAGGGCTGCTATTCAGTGTGAGATTATGTTCAGGTGCTCAGGTGGGGGCAGGGCCGCCTCAGGGCTCAGTTTCCTCAGGGGGTTTATGCAGAGACCTTCAACAATGGATCCAAGCTCCTGCCTGCTTGGGGAGCCCCAGTCTGCTCCCGCCTCCGCTGTTGCCTCCCGAGGGGGCCTGAGTATGGGGCCACCCCACTCCCCTCTCAACCCACCAAAGAGACCTTCTCACCGACCCCCATCACCTGTGGGTGAAGGGACCCATGCGGCCGCTGGAGATCCCGTCCCTGAAGTCTGCTCGGATCTTCTCCTCTCGGTGTCAGGGCCGGGGCAGGGCTGGGCTGGGCTCCGCATCCGCAGCGCAATGGACCTTTTGCGAGAGGTTTGCAGGTCCCTCTGGAACAGAAATCTTATCCGCTCCACTATTATGTGGCTTCTCCTGCTCCCGAATTTATTAGCGGCTCTTTACTACAGATATTTCATGGGCTGTGGGTTCGGAGCTAGCGTATTTGTGTGTTTCTACTCCGCCATCTTGGCTCTGCCCCCGAAATGCCTTGAATTGTTTCTTTCTGGCTGCTTGTAATTTCTCTCCATGACCTGGGAACTCTGGAATTTGACTTCAATATTCTTAGGAGTTTTCCTTTTGGAATCTCTTTCAGGAGGTGATTGGTGAATTCTTTCCATTTCTGTTTTACCCATAGAATATCAGGGCAGTTTCCTTTGTAACTTCTTGGAAGATGATGTCTAGGATCTCTTTTTGATCAGAGTTTTCAGGTAGACCAATAATTTTTAAATTATATCTCCTGGATCTATTTTCCAGGTCAGTTAGCTTCCATATGCTCCATTCTAATTTTTAAAGAACTATTTTCTTCAGTGAGCTTTTGAACCTCCTTTTTCACTTCTTCTTTTTAAAGCATTCTTCTCCTCATTGGCTTTTTGGACCTCTTCTGCCATTTGAGTTTTTTTTATTTTATTTTTTTATTTTTAAAGGTGTTATTTTCTTCAGCATTTTTTTGGATCTTCTTTAGCAAGCTGTTGACTTGCTCTTCATGATTTTCTTGCATTGCTTTCATTTGTCTTCTTAATTTTTCCTCCACCTCTCTTACTTGATTTTCAAAATCTTTTTTGAGCTCTTGCATGGCCTGAGACCATTGCATACTTATTTTGGATGTTTTGGATATAGAAGCCTTGACTTTGATGTCTTCACCGGCCCCAGCCCTCTGCCTAAAGACCCTGGAGAGGGAATCCTACTTCCCTATCGCTTCTAGCATCAAATATAAAACTCTCTATTTGGCATTGAAAGCCCTTCATAACCTTTCCTCCCCCCCAACTTCTAGTCTTCTTATACTTTCTTATACTTTTCCTCTGATCCACTGATGCTGGTCTCCTTGTTCCTTTCACAAGATACTCCATCTCTTGACTGAGCATTTTCACTGGCTGTCTCACATACCTGGAGTGCTCTCCCTCCTGCTTTCCCTGGCTTCTTAAGTCCCAGCCAAAATCCCATCTTCTAAAGAAAGTTTCTCTCAGTCTCCCTTAATTCCATTGTTTTACCTCTGTTGGTTATTTCTGTTCTATCCTATATGTGTATGGTTTGTTCATAGTTGTCTTCCCTTTTAGACTGTAAGCTCTTTGAGGGCAGGAACTGTGTTTGTATCTCAGTACCTTGTATGTGCTTAATGAATCTGAGGCCAAGAAGTGAAAGTTTAATCCCTCTTTCATATCTTATGCATGTGGCTACTTTAGCACAGTCCCAGGAGTCAGCACAGTCTTTAGTTTGGAGTAGCATTACTTAACTAATTGACTGTACCTGTAGGTTTAAAGCTTGATAAGAAAGGGTAGAATAACAGTTGTTTGTTTATTCCTGGAATTTTGGATGTGGAAGAGATTTTAGAGTTTTTTTTTTTTTTTTAAGGACAGGATGGCTAGGATTATCTCACTCCTACCCTAGATTTTGAGAGAGTAGGGTTCAAAGATCTCAGAGAATGGGTTGGTAAGAATTTCATGGCCCTACAATTCTATGAGGTAGTGTTCTGAAGATAAATAAATAAAGTAAAGTATCTTCAAGACTGAAATTTTAACTATACAAATGCAAACAATTCTGAAAAATAAAAGGGGGAAATCCATCTACATAGAAACCTTATCAGCTGACTTAGTTTTTTTTTCCCTAAGTCCTATATAACAGGTAGAAAAAAGGAGAAATAAGTGAGCAGGGAGCAAGTTTTAGACCATCCCTAGTGACATGGGGCATGGTGAGAATGATGGCATTTTTTGAAAAACTTGCTGATGGGGTCTCTGGGGTTGCCCCCCTTCCTCTATTTTTTTTTTTTTGGTTGCCACTCTCTTAACAAGCCCCGTTGTGAGAGAATAAAACTTCCAATATCACAGGTCTGCTCTCCACCTGGAGATTGCCCAACTCTGATGGTACATGGGAAGAAGGTCATTTTGACATGGTGGGGATAAGTGCTCTCTTGTCATCTTGTCCACCACCCTATCCCCTTCCCTTGATTACTGCTGGTATAAGCTTATTTGTATCCCACTGTGCCATTGGACTGCCTAGTCCTTTCTTCCCTTGTATGGCCAATAAACCATTAAGGTAGTCAGTATTTCCAGGTGTCTCTCCTTCCTTTTGGACTCTGAACCCACTGGCTAGTTCAGCCAGACCTGTAACTAAGCATGAATTCAAAGGAGTGGCACTGTTGTGTACAAATAGTTTTGGGAGAGCTAATAATCAGACGGAATTGGGGTTGGTGCTGCATGCTAATAGGGAAAAACAAACTTTTTTTTAAAAAAAACTATTTAGGGGCAAGAGAAAGATCAGAAAAAGGGTAACACATGATGCTGATAACTATAGTAAAGTAATCAATGACAGAGTAGTCTTACTCACTGAATACTTGCTTTTGCTTCTGTTGTCTCTACCAAGGAGAATCATCCTGGCCTGGAAAGTATAAAAGAAAATGATTAAGTGGAATTTGAAAGCCAAGATAAATTAGATGGTAAGGGAGCACATATCTTCTCAGTGAGCTCAGGTGAATTAACATTACTCTAGGTTACTGTGAGAACTGCTGATATGATTGTGGAGCTTCTGAAAAGCCTGGGAGAATGATATTGATGCTACATAACTGGAGTTATATAGGCAAATGTTCTAAGTTTATTTTATTTTTTTCAGTTACCACCCAACTTTTATTTCCAAACTTGCTCCCACACCCATCACAAGTATGGGAATGTGAGGTAAAAGAAAGGGGAGAAAAAAGACCTGAATATTGTTTTTCAGATGCCCAGAAAAACCTAGATGTGGGCAGTGGAGGGGCAAAAAGAGAATCTAGGGTTGGGAAAAGGCCTGGCCACTGTATCTGAGACAGTGGCCAGTCACCAGGAGAGGGCAAGTGAAGGAAGGGGAAAGCAAGAGGCATCCTGAGCCCCCAGTGAGTTCCTAGAATGCTGATCCAGCTCAGATGCCCCCATTAGGCATAGGCATGCCTGGGATGCAGGGCTCACCCTTAGGAAAGGTGGACATATAAAGGGCAAGGGGGCACAGGTGGTGGGGGTGCTGCATAGTTCTGGGGTACAGCAGCAGTTGGCAGGACAAGGGCAGTGCCTGGGGCCAGCTCATAAGGCAGTGCTTCACCATCTTCCCCATAGGGCAGAAGAAGCCACTTACCCTTCTGCCTTCGGTTACAGAACCATACTCGAACCACATCTTTGTCCAGGTGCAGCTCTTCTGCCAAGTCACAGATTTGCTGGGCAGTGGGCTTCCCACAACTCCTGAAGAAGCCCTCTAGGGTCCCCTTCACACTGGTCTCAATACTTGTACGCCGTTTATGCTTTCGAGCCTGGGCTAGCACTTGTTCCATACTGCACATCTCCTGAGGGTTGTCAGTGTTCTCAACAGCCTGCAGCCACCTCTGAAGTAATGGTTTCAATTTGTACATATTCTTAAAGCTCAGTTGCAGAGCTTCAAACTGGCAGATGGTGGTCTGACTGAACATCTTCCCATACAGTGTGCCCAAGGCCATGCCCACATCAGCCTGAGTGAAACCCAGGGAAATTCGTTTGTGTTTCAGTTCTTTGGCAAACAGCTCCAATTCCTCAGAGGTTGGCGTGTCCTTCTCTCCACTATCGCTAGATGGGATGCCCTCCTCACTGGCTGCTCCGCTTGAACCACTGGTGCTGCTGACACTGCTGCTGATGTTGCTGCTGTTGACGCTGCTGCTACTGGTGCCGCTTCTGGACAGAGGCTGGGTAGAGGGGCCTGGTACCCAGAAAGGTCCCTAGAGCCTGGAGAGGGTGAGGAGGGAGAGGGGCACCTAGCAGCGCCCCAGTGGGAACTGAACCACTGCTCCCCAGGCCTGGCCAAAAGGGCCCCGTCCAGGCAGGCACATGGTAGGCTGGGCCTGGATGGGCGCAATAGCTTCAGGAACAACAGTCTCTCTGAGGTCCCGCTTAGGAGCCCCAGACGACAATGAGGAAGGGGAAGAGCAGGATGAGTCTTCCTCTTTGGGTGGCATGAGGTGAAGGTTGTGGGAGGCACTGGCCTGCCCGTCTTCAGCTGGGGGTGGGGGCGCAGAGAAGGCATACCACCCTTTGGTCTGGCTGGAGTCAGGGGTCGAGGGTCCCTCCAAGGTGTACTCACTCTTCACTGCTGAAGGGAAGGTAAAGAAGGACTGGGATGGTTTTGGGGTGCTTCCCCCAATGTAGCCACCTTTACCGTATTGGGAGGACTCATCTGGCAGCCCTGGCCCAGGCTGAAGTTGCCTGGAGGCAGCCCCTTGTGGTTAAACATGCCCAGCTTGACTTGGCTGGCTGCAGCTGCAGGCAAGGACCCAGACCTTCCCTATTTGATGGGGTGGCTTCTTTGCCTCTTCTTGATGCTGGACACAGATGTGGAGCCAAAGCTACTACTGGTGCTTGATCGATGGACTGGATGTGTAGGCACTTGGACCTCAGAGTGCACAGGAGGGGCAAGGCCCCCTCAGACTTTGAAGAGGAGACTCTGTAGTCGAGGTTAGTGCCGGGGGCCAAGCCTGACCCCCTCTAAGTTTATAAAAAAGGGAAAACAGATTTTTTGTAGATTATATGCCAGTGAGTTTGACACCATTACTTTGTGTTTATTTTTTGTGTGCTTATACATTTACATGTTCTCCCCCTGGTAGAACTGGGACTTTTTGCATAGTTTCGTTTTTGTCCTCATATCTTCAGAGACCAGTACATTTCTGGGCAAGTAACAGGTGCTAAATGAATGCTTTTTGGTTGATTGATTTATAAAGGAGGAGATATATAAAGGAGAAATAAAAAAATAGAAAAGATGTGCATGATGGGGGGATGAGGGGAATGACACACTAGTGAGGGCTCATGAGTAATATCAGAAGAAGACACTTCCCCGCTTCTCTTTCCTCTCCTCTCCCCTGCCAGATCCTCAGGGTTCCTTAAAGCCCTGAATGGAGAAGCAGCCATTTAAAAAAAAATTAAATTATTTTATTTGTTTTCAGTGTTCTACAATCACTTCCATATATCTTAGATTTTTTTTCCTCCTCCTTTCCCCTTCTTCTGCTCTCCCTTCCCCTTCTTCCGTCCTCCCTCCGCACTCCCTCCCTGAGTGGCATACAATTTTATATAAGTTCTACACGTACATTCCTATTAAATACATTTTCACCTTAGTCATGTTGCATAGAAGAATTAAAATGAACGGGAGAAATCATAAAACAAACCAAAACGTAATACAAAAGAAAATGGTCTGCTTCATTCTGTGATTGAGTTCCATAATTCTTTCTCTGGATGTGGAAGGCATTTTTGCCTCAAGAGTCCATTGGGAATTTTTTAAGTCCTTGCATTGCAATGAAGTACTAAGTCTACCAGACTTTCACTGTGGTTGTTGCTGTGTACAATGTTCTCGTAGTTCTGCTCCTTTCACTCAGCATCAGTTCATGTAAGTCTTTCCAGGCCTCTCTGAAGTCTTCCTGTTTATCACTTCTTATAGCACAATCATATTCCATTACATTCATATACCACAATTTATTCAGCCATTCCCCAATTGATGGGCATCCCCTTGATTTCCAGTTTTTGGCCACCACAAAGAGAGCTGAAGCAGCCATTTTCTCAGGACCCAATCTAGCAGTACCAAGTGGTGGTTCAGAGAGTAGCTCCAAGGCTGCATTGGCAAACTCCACTGTGGTATTTCAGGCAGAGCCTTCTTGTAGACATTTAAAAAAGTGGAACTCCAGGATGAAGTACTAAGTGGTATTAGGAACATTCATCTCAGTTATTTTAAGTTAGATGTCATAACAAACACTAATTGGTCTCTTTAGATGCCTTTGTCCCTTTCCTCTTCTTGTATTGATGAGGTCTGAGGTTGGCATGTAGAAATACAGTTGCTAAGCACAGAACTTGTGATGAACTTTACCTGGCAAGTATGAGGGACCAGTGCTGAAGCTAAGTGTTGCTGGATCTGTGCTGATATTTTTTTTTATGCTCTAGCTCTTCTGGCAAGAAATTTAAGAGATATTTCCTCAAGGCTTGATGACATGAGCAAGAATTAGACAAGAAGTAACAGTAGTAAAACATACTAATTTGTATCAACTGACAGTGTGAATGGTCATGTCTCTACATTGGTCTTGGTCTCTCCCTTTGACCAGAGGAGTGTTAGGTTGGATTATTCAGACTTCCTATTGGTATTCCTCAAACAGAAGCAACTTTCAGTCAAAAATCAAAACAAGTTTTTAGTCAAAAAGAATTTATTAAATGTTTCCCATGTGCTAGGCATTGTAATAAAAAGAAAGGCTAAAACAAATCCTGTCTTTAAGAAGCATATATTCTAGTGGAGGAGACAGTTTGGCTGTAGTATGTGAAGGGCAGTAATGTATAAAAAACCTGGAAAGAAAGGTTAGGGACTGTTTTTGAAAGATTTTGAATGCCCAACAAGAATTTGTGTTTTATCCTAAACTTAATAAGGGGCCACTGACAATTACTGAGAAGGGCAGTGCCATAGTTAGACTTGTACTGCTTTACAAACACCACTTTGGCAGCTGTGTAGAATGGCTGGTTAATTGACTGCAGGGAGACTAATTAGTCAGGCTGTGGCGTGATCCATTGGAAAAATGGTAAAAGGCTCAAACTAGAGTTGGGACTGTGGGGAGATAAAGGAGTTGATGAAAGAGGTATTGTATTATAATCCTAAAAAGCAATATGAGAAAATTATACCTTATAGGAAAGGTATGAATTACTATAAAAGGAATTCTGGGATTTTAAATTTTTGTTATTCTCACAGTGTTGATGTGGGGCTCAAATGAGATAATATGTATAGCACTTGTAAACCTAAGGTGCTTTATAAATGTTCGCTATTATTCTGAGTCACTGGAACAAAAAAGGCCAGGAAAGCTGGTCACAGGGCATGGAGAGAGAAAATACAAGAAAACTGGAAAGGCAAGAAGAGACCAGGTTACATGTCAAATAGAGGAGTTTGCATTTGATCTTGGAGATGAGAGGGTCACTTGAGCTCCTCGAGTAAGGAATGTGTGGTTAGACCTATGCTTTAAGAAAAATCCCCTTGAATGCTGAGAGACTTGAGGCAGTGAGACTGCAGTATTCCAGGTGAGAGAAAATAAAGATCTGAACTAGGGTGGTGCCTGTGTGAATGGGGAGAAGTGGATATTAACGAGATATTGTCAATGTAGAAACAACAAGATTTGGCAATAGATGGGATCTATAAGGTGAGTGAGAGCAAGGAAGACACTGAGCTTGTGAGCCTGGGTGAGGCTGGGTGAGGATGGATGGTGAAGCCCTGGACCAGTCATAGGTGAATTCAGAAGAGGAAAAATTTGAGGAGAAATATGATGAGTTCTGTTTTGAATATATTGAATTTGAGATGCCCAGTTCGAGTTTTCCAAAAGATAGTTGGTGATGTATGGCTCTGGCCCAGGAAGGAGACAGTGACTGGGTGTCTGTATACTCAGGCTGGGCATCTGCATAGAGATGATAACTGATCCCATGTTTTAGGAGTGGGCCTGATGTTAGTTTAGATTCAGTATTGGGAGGAAATGAAACATATATAGGTCATTGAATATTAAACAAAAAGATTTTTTTAGCTAGAGCATAAAAAGATACAGGGATAAGCAGGGATACAGGGATACTTAGCTTCAGCGTTGGTCCTTCCCTTATGAACCTTTGTCTGGTCCCTGGGTTATGGTAATTCGTCAAGTCTGAGAGGCCTGGCCTTTTTTTTTTTTCCCCTTAGGTGACCGGGAAGCTGTGTCAAGGGAGGCAGGGACCAGTCAGGTCTAGGCTACATCTTTTCCCTTTTGAGAAAGCTAATTCTTGTTGAGGAAAGAATGGAGGGTGGGGGCAAAGAGAGACTTGGTCCTAACCAGTTTTGTGGGGAAGCTTTTGTAGGTGTTGATCACATCATGGGAGTTGATGAGAATAGAAAGAAAAGAAGTCTCAGGATAGAGCCTTGGGGAACAGCAATGGTTAGTGGGCGGAGTAGGGATAACGTTCCAGCAAAGTGTACTGAGGAATGGTTAGAAAGATAATGAGAAACTATAGTGTTACAGAAACCTGAAGAGAAGAGAATGTCCAGGAGAAGAAGGTGGTCACCAGTGTTAGAGGTTACAGAGAAGTCAGGAAAGAAGAGGATTCATGAAAGGCCATTAGATTTGACAAGTAAGAGATACTGATAACTTTGGAAAGAATAGTTTCAGAATATTGATGATTTTGGAGGCTTGATGGTGAAAAGAAAAAAATGGAAAAAAGTTCTAGATTAGGCTTCAGAACCATAATAAACCTTGGGCACACAAAGCTAATGGTGTGTGTGTGTGTGTGTGTGTGTGTGTGTGTGTGTGTGTGTGTGTGTGTGTGTGTGTGTGTGTGTGTGTGTGTGTTTGGGTAGGTAACAGTTTTATATTTTTGCCCTGGCAAATTAACAAAATTAAATCGTTGCTACCACAAAAAATGTTTCTACAATTATTTTTTGGTGTTTATGCGAACAGTTCATTCTATCTTTGACCTCCTATAGTAATATGCCCAGCAATGGGCTCTCTTGGTCAAAGGGTATGACATTTTAGCTACACCTTTTTGTTACCGTAATTGCAAATTGCTTTCTTGAATGGTTGGAATAATTCAGAGTCCCATCAATAATATATTTGTCAGATCTCTCTATCCATATTAACTTCAACATTGTCTCTGATCTTTTTTTTTAAATCACCTTTGCCATTTTTGGAAAGTAAAGTGAAATGTAAGATTTATTTCGATTGATATTCTTCTAGGTAGGCATTTGGAGTAGTTTTAATAGAGTTATTAGTAGTTTGCAGTTTTTCTTTTGAGAGTTTCTTTTGAGAGACAGAATGATCCTTTGGTCATTTATCTATTGGAAAATGGCTTATTAATTTGATTGTGTTATTTTCCTATGTGTTTTGAATATCAGACCATTATTTAGAGATATTTAATTCAAACATTTTTCCCCAATGGACAGTTTCCCTTTGTATCTTCAAATAGATTTATATTTTTGCAAAAGCTTTTCAATTTCATGTAATCAAAATCAATTATTTTATTTCTGTGATTATGTCTTTGCCTTGTTTGGTTAAGAACTCTTCCCCTATAATGTGAAGGCTCTGAAAGATACTTGGTCTGATGCTCTTTTAATTTTTTTTATGTTGTGAACTTTTAATATGCAGGTCATGTTTAATTCTGGATTTATTATGGTATATGGTTTTAAGTTGTTGTCCTAAAACTATTTTTTCTTAAGCTGCTTCCTCATTTCCCAACAATTCTTTTTATGCGCAGAGTTTTTTCCCAAGCAATTTATGTTCTTGGTTTTATTGAATACTCAATTATTGAGTTTAATTGTTTCTTATTTTTTCTTCTACTCTGTTTCACTGTTCTATTTTTCTAAAACAAGAATTACATGCATTTGAATATTACTGGTTTCATGGAGTAATTTGGGATCCAGAAGTGTCAGTGCCCATTTAGTCCTATTTTGAAAAAAAATTTAATTCTCTTTAGGTTCTAGACCTTTTGTTCTTCTAAGAATTTTATTATAATTTTTCTATATTGACAAGATATCCCTTTGGTAATTTGATTAGGATAGCACTGAATTATTAGGTTATTTTAAGTAATATAATAATTTTTATTTTATTGGTGGGGCCCAACCAGGAGCAGAAGATTTTTCTTCAATTATTTGTCATTATTTCTTTAAAGAGTGTTTTGTAATTATGGTTTTATAAACCTTGAGTGTACCTTGGTGTACCACTAGTTTAAACTTTTGAGTTGTATAAACGAATTTATGTAACTTTTCAGAAACATGTATTTGTTTTGCATCTTTTGAAATAGATTTATCATATAACATTGTGCATTGTAGTTATTTCTCTGAGTGTCTTATCCTCCCATTAGACTAAGTAAGTTCCATGAGACAGACGCGTCTTATCTCAACTGCCATTTCCTTCAATGACTAGCTAGCACAAGACTCAGCATACAGTAAATGCTTAATAAGTGTTTGTTGAATGAAAAGAATGAATACATGAAGCAAAACTTAAAATTTTTTTCTGCTTCTAAAATCTTAAAATCATGAATATAATCTTTACATTTTTAGCATCTGAGTTAGGAAGAAAAAAGATAAGGTTTGAATTTGGAGTCTTTTATTCATTTATATAGCAAAAAATAGTTTGCTAGCAATAATTTTTTTTGCAATCAGTAGTTAGGGCAATATTACATGGGATCAGTATAAGTATCTAACTGTTGAGAAATATTTCCCTTGTGTTAAGTTTGTCCTATTTTTTTTCTTTGATACTGAAAAGACAAGATATCTGAACCATTTTACATAATTACCACTTTCCAGTCTTTGGTATCACAGGAATACTGATTTTATATAACTATGTCCTTATAGGGAAGAGTAGTAATTCATATTTACTTTAAGGTTTATAAATAACATTCCTCACAGCAGTATTGTGGAATAAGGTAGCTAATAGGGACTGGACCTGCAATTTCATCGATATAAAGAAATCCCAGATAAGCAGGCTCCCTCTATGAAGGGAGGCTAGCTCCTTCTCTGCAACTTAGTCTTTGATGTCAGAGCACTGCAATTAAGTTAAGTCACTTGCCAGTGTCAGAGGTGGATCTTGAACCTAGATCTTTCTGGCTCCAGCGTCAGTTCTCTGTTCACTATACCACACTACCTTTCTACAGGAGACAGGTAGTACAGGTATTTTCACCCCCATTTTATGAATAAAGACATTGCAACTCAAAGAGGTTCAACATAGTTAAGTGGAGAGTGTACTGGAGTCAGAATACCTTGGAAAAAATCTCTTTCTCTCACTAGTTCTTAATCTCTTCTATTTCTGGGGATATTTATTTTAATTCAAATATTTATCGAGTACTTTTTGTTTGCTTTTTTATTTTTATTTTTTTAACTAACTAATTAATTTTAAGTTTTCAATATTCATTTCCACAAAATTTTGAGTTCCAAATTTTCTCCCCATGTTTCTCCTCCCCCACCCCCAAATGCTGAGCATTCTGATTACCCCTTCCACCAATCTGCCCTCCCTTCTAATATCCCTCCCTTTCCTTATCCCCATCTTCTCTTTTGTCCTGTAGGGCAAGATAAATTTCTCTACCCCGTTACCTGTATTTCTTATTTCCTAGTTGTATGCAGAAACGGTTCTCAACATTTGTTCCTAAAACTTTGAGTTCCAACTTCTCTTTCTTCCTCCTTCCCCACTCATCCTCACTGAGATGGCAAACAATTCAACATTGGCTATATATGTGTAGTTTCGTAAATGACTTCCATAATAGTCATGTTGTGTAAGACTAACTATATTTTCCTCCATCCTGTCCTGCTCCCCCATTTCTTCTATTCTCTCTTTTGATCTTGTCCCTCCCCAAGAGTGTTTACTTCTGATTGCTCCCTCCTCCCATTTGCCCTTACACCATCCCCCCCCCCCCCCCCGCTTATCCCCTTCTCCCCTACTTTCCTGTAGTGTAAGATAGGTTTTCATACCAAATTGAGTGTCCATGTTATTCCCTCCTTGAGCCAAATGTGATGAGAGTAAACTTCACTTTTTTCCTCTTACCTCCCCCCTTTTCCCCTCCATTAAAAAAGCTTTTTCTTGCCTCTTTTATGAGATAATTTGCCCTATTCCATTTCTCCCTTTCTCCTCCCAATATATTCCTCTCTCACCCCTTAGTTTTATTTTTTTAGATATGATCCCTTCCTATTCAACTCACCCTGTGCTCTCTGTCTCTCTCTGTGTGTGTATAATCCCACTAACTACCCAGATACTGAGAAAAGTTTCAGGAGTTACAATATTATCTTTTCATATAGGAATGTAAACAGTTCAACTTTAGTAAGTCCCTTATGACTTCTCTTTGCTGTTCACCTTTTCACGCTTCTCTTCATTCTTGTGTTTGAAAGTCAAATTTTCTTTTCAGCTCTTGTCATTTCATCAAGAATTCTTGAAACTCCTCTATTTCATTGAATGACAATTTTTTTCCCCTGAAGTATTATACTCAGTTTTGCTGGGTAGATGATTCTTGGTTTTAATCCTAGTTCCTTTGACTTCTGGAATATCATATTCCATACTCTTTGATCCTTTAATGTAGAAGATGCTAGATCTTGTGTTTCCTGATTGTATTTCCACAATACTTGAATTGTTTCTTTCTAGCTGCTTGCAATATTTTTTCCTTGACCTGGAAACTCTGGAATTTGGCTACAGTGTTCCTAAGAGTTTCTCTTTTTGAATCTCTTTCAGATGGTGATCAGTAGATTCTTTCAATATTTATTTTGCCCTCTGGTTCAAGAATATCAGGGCAGTTTTCCTTAACAGTTTCATGAAAGATGATGTCTAGGCTCTTTTTTTGATCATGGTTTTCAGGTAGTCCCATAAATTTTAAATTGTCTCTCCTGGATCTACTTTCCAGGTCAGTTGTTTTTCCAATGAGATATTTCACATTATCTTCCATTTTTTCATTCTTTTGGTTTTGTTTTATAATTTCTTGGTTTTTCATAAAGTCATTAGCTTCCATCTGTTCCATTCTAATTTTTAAAGAACTATTTTCTTCAGTGAACTTTTGAACTTCTTTTTCCATTTGACTGATTTTGCTTTTTAAAGCATTCTTCTCATTGGCTTTTTGGACCTCTTTTGCCAATTGAGTTAGCGTATTTTTAAAGGTGTTATTTTCTTCAGGATTTTTTTGGGTCTCCTTTAACAAACTGTTGACTTGCTTTTCATGATTTTCTTGCAACACTCTCATTTCTCTTCCCAGTTTTTCCTCCACCTCTCTTACTTGATTTTCAAAATCCTTTTTGAGCTTTTCCATGGCCTGAGATCATTACATACTTATTTTGGATGTTTGGGATGCAGAAGCCTTGAGTTTTATGTCTTCCCTTGATGGTAAGCATTGTTCTTCCTCATCTGAAAGGATGGTAGAAAATACCTGTTCACCAAGAAAGTAACCTTCTGTAGTCTTATTTTTTCCCCCTTTTTTTTGGCATTTTCCCAACCAGTTATTTGACTTTTGGGTCCTTTGTCAAGAGTAGGGTATACTCTAGGTACCTATAAGATCTCCGCTCCTCCCAAGTGGCACAATGAAGTCTACACACTGGTCTGGGAGTAACCAGAAACTTTTCTGTCCAGAATATGCATGTAGTAGAATTCCCTCTCTATAACCACCTCCAGTTCCTCCAGGCCAGCACTCAGGGCTGATATTTTAGATCAGCTGCTCACTTTCCCCAGGGGCTTTAGTGGGAGGGTTCCCAAGGCCAGGCCAGCTACTCAGTGTGAGATTGATATCAGCTGTTCCATTCCCCCAGGGGCTTTAAGCTGAGAGCTCCAAAAATGGATGCTGGCTGCTGCCTGCCACGGCCACCCCAGCCACCCCCCACTGCTGTTGCTGCTGCTGCGTCTGCCACAGCCGCCTGGGGCTGGGGCTAGGGGAGGACCCTACTCCCTTCTTGCCCAGTTAGAAAAGCCCTCTCACTGACCTTTGAAGCTGCCTTTGGAGTTTGTGAGTTGAGGGATCTGAGAGCTGCCACTCCTGCTGGTGATTCTGGCCTCAAGGCTTGCTCTGATCATGCTCCTTCCTGGTGCCACATGATCAACCCTGGGCTCCATGTCCAGTGTGACAGACCTTTCCCATTGGCCTTTCAGGTCACCCTGGGCTGGAAATCTCCTTCACTCTGTGGTTCCGTGGCTTCTGCTGCTCTAGAATTTGTTGAGAGTCATTCTTTACAGGTATTTTACGGGCTGTGCGGGAAGAGCTAGAGTATGTGTGTCTTTCTACTCTGCCATCTTGGCTCTGCCTCGAGTACTTTTTATGTGCAAGGCAGTGTGCAAGGTATTTCGAGGGATACAAAGATAAGGAAGGCATAGGTTCTGCTCTTAGGAGTTTACAGGCTAGTAGGGATGTTTAATAAGTACACAAATAACTATAATGCACACTGTATGTTTGGAGGACGGGAGATGGAAATGACATTTTGAAAGTAATCTGTGATATTAAGGGAGACTACATCTAGCAAACTAGATGATGATAATCTCCCAGAAATTGGATCTCAGTTTTGTTTTCGTTTTTGTGGTTTCAAGTTAGCTTAATAAAGGATTTCTAGGTAAATTGCAATGTTAAGAGTTGTTATTGTTAAGCAATATTTTGAAATTCCAACCATTTGTTCAGACCATTCTTTATTTCCCTTTTCTTTACAGATTTGCTTAAACTTGGCATTGTGGTATAGTGGTATAGCACTGAACTTGAGAGTGAGAAAGACCTGGGTTCTAGCCATAGCCCTTATCCTTTGTAAGCTTTGGGCAAGGGATTTAATTTTGGTGCATTTCAGTTTACTCATTTGTAAAAGGCAGATATTTGTTCTATCTCAATTAGTTGTATGTTTATAAACTCTAAAGTAGATATGAACCATTTTTATAATCTAAATGTAAATTATCATAACTACAAATAAATTCTTCTGTTTTAAAAATGCTTTTTCTGTTTTTAACTTTTTTTTCCAACCGTTATAGCCACTCTCTTCTTTTCTTTCTCTTTTCCCCGTTTCATTCAAGCGCTCAGGTGAATTTTGTGAGGTGACCAAGGTGATTTCAAGTCAGATGATTTGTGAGGTGACCAAGTTGATTTCAAGAGAGACAGCAAATTCCAGTGGAGTCAGAAGGCTTGGGTTGAGTCCTGGCTCTGCCATTTATGAGTGACCATGAGCAAGTAATTTAACTTCTAACTTTCCTCATCCTTAAAATGGGGAAGGGAATGGTTGGAACTAGATGATTTCTTTTAAAAGATTTTTATTAATATTTTTGTTTTCATATTACCTTCCTTTCTGAGTATTATTCCCCAGTCCTGTCAGCAAGCTATCCTTTATAACTAGGAATAAAAAAGAATGAGTAAAAAAGTAGTTCAGCAAAATTAACTAAAACATCAACTGAATCTGTCATTTTACACCTCATAGTTTTCCCCCCTCATTTCTCCCCCTCCTAAAGCAAGGAGAGAGGATTTTTTTTCATTTCTTTGGGATAAGGTTCTGCCATTCTAATTACACAGCATTCTATGTTGTTATTTTCTTTCCATTTCCACTGTTGTAGTTACTGTGTACATTGCTTTCCTGGTTCTGCTTAACTTCAGTGTTCATCAGTTCATAAGACTTAATGATTTTCTCAGCTGTCTTCTAGCTCTGACATTAAGTGACCATATAATAGGTGGGAAGATTTCAGATAACATAGAATAAGCCTCACACTAAGTTAATCTACCTACATATTTTATCAATAGCATAAAAACCACTGGTGGAACACAAAGGACCGCGTATGATATGCATATACACACACACACATACACATACACATACACACACACACTCATGGGTGTGAGAGCAGGAAGAGAGCACATGTGTGAACGTGCACACTCTTTCTGGTTTATTGGATAAAGTACCCCATGCCATCCTTGTGTTTCCGCTTGTAGATGTTTTGGAAGAACGAAGCAGTGTGCACTTGTAGATCTTGTTCATTGGTACAATTTGCACAGTGTACAAAGCTTGATCATTTGGTACTGTCTCTAGATGTTAAAGCCCTGGAGGAGGTTTATATTGAGGAAGACAAAGGGGTGTCTTAATCTAGGGTGAGCAAACCTAAACACTAGAGTTGGTAGAATTTCTTTGGAGGCAGATCTTGCACACTCCTGGATTTTTCTCAGTCATTCCATTGATTTCTATTTTCATATTCTTTCTCCTCCTCTATCTCTGTCTTCATCTCCTTTGGATGAAGGAACTGCTCTAACTGGTGTTCATCAACTCTGATGATTCGTAAATGTAAGTGATCTTCCCATTTCAACTCCTTTAGTACTTATTGTCTGTATTTCTCATCATGTCCTTAGAATCTCAGAGTTAGAAGGGACCTCAGAGGGTGATTCAGTCCATTCTGTACCTGAATAATATTAGAGATAAAAGCATACATTAGAAGGCAGGAATCCCTTCTACAACATCAAGTGGTTGTCCGCTTCTGTTTGAAGCTTTCCAGATGTGAATTTATTCCTTCTAGAGACAGCCTGTTAGAGAGCCAGAC
This sequence comes from Notamacropus eugenii, assembly GCF_028372415.1. NCBI lineage: Eukaryota > Metazoa > Chordata > Mammalia > Diprotodontia > Macropodidae > Notamacropus > Notamacropus eugenii. The sequence continues at coordinate 437,917,466 of NC_092873.1, read as the reverse complement.
AGATGGCTCTGATTGTTAGGGACGCTTTCATCATAACTGGTAGAAATCTACCCCTCTCGCTTACTGCTTTGTTTATACCCTTTGCATTGTATTATTTTGTATCTTCATCTTCTATATCATATTATAAACTGAAAGATAGGATTGAGCCTCATTCACTGGTGTGTCCCCACAGCTGCAAATGAAGTGGCTTGTACTTAAGTGGTGGCTGAGTAGAAAGAACTCTGGACTAGAGTCAGAAGATCTAGTTCTGAACCTGATGGCAGCTGTTCTGACCTGCCTGGATAGTCTTTAGACTCTTGCAGCCTCAATTTCCTCATGTCTAATGGGGTTGATGATACTTGAACTACTTTCCTCACAAAATTGTTATGAGGATCCAATGAGTTAATAGATATTAAAATACTTTGTGTTGTTGAAAGATTATACCAGTATAAAAGGTTATATAGTAGGTGTTCAATAGCAACATACATTTTGTTGAATGAATATTAAATTTAAGATAAAAGTGCTTTAGGTATTTTTTGAAGATAAACATTAAATTCAAAATAGTATTACAAAATACATTTTTTTGAGTGAAGTTCTGCTCTCCTCTTTATTTCATCAAAACTAGTTCTAATTTGATAAAGTTTTTGTGAAGAATCTCAGAAACTCAAGCTAAGAAACACAATGTCCAGAGTGGTATTTATATTTCACAGATGAGCAAAGATGAAATTCCCTCATGTCTATGAAAAGGTTGAAGGGATTAATCAGTGAAAAAGTATTCTTGAAAACAGAGCCAAGTTATTCCAGTGTAGCTTTTGCCAAGGATGTCTTTATGTGGAACAGTGATGTATGTTGGGTAAAGAAAGGATGGTGGGAAAAGAAGTGTAGTTGACCACACTGCCTGATATTTTAGTGATAGTATCCAGATAGAAAGCATTTTTAGTTTAGTTTCTATTGTAATTATCCCAGACTTCTTTCATATAGATGTCTGTTTTTCTTTTTTGATTTCTGATTCTCATTTGTGATTTTTCATTAGTTATCTTTCAACTTGCTGCATAGTATGAGATATTAGCGGTTACATAGCATATTCTTTTACTTTTAAAGAGTAGGAAATCTAGAAAGAGAGAGAACCAGGATTTAAGATATGTCAGTATTTTAAGTTTTAGATTCTTGGCCTCAGAGAATATGTGTTGATGGCACTCTTGATTATGAATAGCTTTCTTCTAATGTTGAAGGCTTTTACAGAATTCTTGCATCTTGCTTAGTCTTAAGTATTGTAGGTTTGAAAATAGCAAACTGTACTGTAACTGAATGATAGAATTAAGTTGGAATTTAAATGATTCAATTTAAAATAAGCTAAATTTAAGTATAGACAATGGGTTTATATGTAACATTGCCTTATACGTAAGGACCAACACTTTACTAGCCCATACAAAGTCAATTCCTTTTCTCTGCCCACCCCTGCTACTTAGTGTTCAAGGAATAAATGAACTCAATCTTCTTTACCATTTATCTGTCATAGATTATTATCCCTGTGGATTACTTTCAGCAAAGTTGAAGAAAAGACTCTTAGAGCTTTTCAATAGATCATAAATATTAAACACATGATAATGGATAGGGCAAGGATAAGTCAGATGGGACTTGTTTTCTATCCCTAAACCTGGTGCTTTTCCATTTTTTGTTGCAGGGATAATAATCAAATAGTCATTGAGTTCCTATTATTTGTTAGGCACAGATAATACAAAAAACGCAAAAGACATGCGCCCTGCCCCCAGGAATCTTTCAGTCTGCCTGGTGAGGCACAATGCACGTACACCTGGACAAATAACTAAGTGTATGCAATACAGTAAATGCGAAATGAATAGAAGATACAGTGAAAGAATTCTGAAATGGAAAGGAGAAAACAGTCTTCTCATTAGAGAGAAGACAGAAATTAGGAAGGGATTAATAAAAGAAATAAGATCTGAGTTGACCTGGAAAGATGGGTAGGATTTAGACTGGTGGAGAGGAAAAGTCAGTTTGGGGAGAAGGCTCGACATGACTGGCTGACAAAGGTCATTAAGGTTTGCTGAGCACTTCCTCCGTAACACCAGGAGGTGGCACAAGTATTATCATCTTTGGTTTGCAGAGGAGGAAGCAGAGGTTCTGAAGGGTTAACTGCTTACCTGTAGACCTGCAGCCATTAAATATATAAGGCAGGATATGAACCCCAGGCTCCAGACTCTAAGTCCAGCATGCTTTCCATCAAGCCATGCCAAGTCATGATTAAGTAAGACTGTAAATGTGGTTCAGTTGTAGAGGTAAGGGTGGTAGGGTTGGGGCAAGTTTGTGCAGGGCCCAGAATGATAGGCATTTGGTGGACATTTGGGAGGCAGTAAGCATTTGTGAGCAGGATGAAAATATTCTTTTCAAAAGAAATCTGCTGGAAGTGTACTGGATAGATTGAAGGGAAAAATGTTTGTAGAAAGGGAATCAAGGAGTTACTTTTACAATAAGCTGGGTGTGAGGTAATGAGGGCCTGAACTAAGGTTGTAACAGAATTGGAAAGGAAAGAATGGGTGCTAGAGGAAGTGCAAAGGGAGAATCCCCAGGGTTGGTGGTTAGCCAGACAGAGCAAAAGCGAGGGGGGGTCAAAGAAAACTCTGACTGGGAGAATGAGGATGCCACCAATGTAAATGGAGACATGTTTGGGGGGTAGTTAATAAGCTAGTTTGTTGAGTTTGAAGTGACAACCAAATGCAGGTGTCTAGCTCTAGCAGAGCTCTAGTTGGAACAGAAGCTGGGGCTCGAGGTATAGAATAGGGAATCATCCCCATAGAGGTGATAGCTGGATCCATGAAATCTCAAAGGGAGAGATCAAAGGGCCGAGAACTGAACCTTACAGAATGCCCACATTCAGAGAGGAGGAAGAAAAAGAGCAGTGATAAGCTAGGAGGAGAACTGGAATAATGGAGCATTACTTGAAAACTAAAAGTGGAAAACATTTTAATTATGATAAGATAATTAACAGTATCAAATGCAGAGAAGTTGGAAACGCATTTCTAAAATGATAAAAAAGGGAAAAAAAAGAAAAATTAAAACTCTTAAATGACCAAAAAAAATCATCTCTTCATTCCCCAGAGAGGTCTGGAATAGAAATTTCTTTCTCCTTGCTGCTGACAAGGAGCAAGCCTTTTGAAAGAGGAGCCTCGAGGGACTGAATCACTATCTCAAAGTCTCCAGAGGGCAAAGGACTTTTACGAAGAGGAAGAGCAACAAAGCTCCTTTCTAGAACTGTTAAAGATTTTAATTTAAATAGTATTTTAAATTAAATAGATTGGAGTTGGATTAGATCAGAGTCCTCAGAAAAAGGTTTGGGGATTCCTGAGGATCTCCAAGAATTTTTTGGGGGAATCTGTGAGGTTAAAATTATTTTCATGATTACACTAAGGCATTTTAATTTCTAATGTGATAAATAGGGTTATATATAATCCACACCAATAAAAACTCTTGGGGGCAAAGAGTCCTTCATAATTTTTAAGAGGGTAAAGGGGTGTTTTGATAACGGCTAGACTAAACTAAATTTAAAGTCTCTTCTGGCTCTGAATCCTAGTTTATGGAAGCCCCAGTAGAGGTTCTTGTTGTGTGTTGTTATTGTTGCTGGGTAAGAGTAGGGCTTCCCATGCCTCTCTCTCTGATTAATTCTGCTTTTGATGAGTTACCAGCTGTACCTTTAGCTGACTCAAATTTTGCATATGTTCAACTTCATGTTGAGGGGGTTTTATGTTTACCTTTGGTTGGCAAAGAGGGGATGATTTATTACTTAGTTTGTGGCTTTTCCAGATCTCATTTGTTTTGATGCAGCTGAAAGACTAGGGATAGGGTGGGGATTTGAGAGAACATTCAGTCCAAGACCTCAACTTAGGCATCCAGTAGTTTTTTTTTTTTTCAGTAGTTTTAATTATTAGAAATTCTCTTCAGTTTTCCACCAAACCAAGATTGAGTTCTGGAGACAAATGGAGCCCTTCAACTCTGCAGGCTGTTTGTCAGATCCTTTCAGGAAAGCCACATAGAAGGCTCTGAGAGGAAAGAGGATCTCATTATTTAACTGCATCATCTTAAGCCGAGGACATCTTCCTCAGTGGAGACATTAATCTGTTGGGGTTTGTCTTGTAAGTGGGAAATGGGTTCTAAAGAAGTTTATTGAGCCTGATTTGAGATTTGAAGAATTACAGTTCTTATCTTTCCTTTTGAGAATGAGCATCTACTCTTTCCTGTAAGTTAGTGTAGCAGTGGTTCTCTGACTCCAGCTCTTCACTTCCCTTGGGACCTTCCTAGCAAATACCCATCCCTTGCTTTCGTTGCCCCGTAGGACTCTCTTGCCTTCGATGTACCTCCACGACTTTGTTATTGAGGACTTCTTCCTTTTTGAAAGAAATATTGACTTTTGTGTGTATAGCATTTGTGGATCCCTGGGGCAAGAGTTGAATGCTGTTAACAGTATCACTTTGCTTCATTCTTTGCTCTAAGCAACTTGAGGACTAAAGCCACAGATACCTAGGATATGGTCTTTGAAAGCAGTCTTATCTTTGTCAGAGCACACACTTTCTTACTGTTGAATTGAATGACTCTTGGAATTTGTTGAATAATAAACTTATTTTATTAACTAAAGGGACATCGAAAATAGAGTGGGATAGTGGGAGCAGTCTTCTGGAGATAATGGGAGGGGATGGATCAAAGGGGTGATTTGGATTGACTTTGGTGAATAGAAAGGTCATTTTTTTTATCAGACAGTGACTTGACGGGGTCAGAGAGGAAAAATGTCTGAGTGATGTGAGATGGATAAGGAGGAGGGGAGAAAAGGGAGCTTTTGGTAAATGGCTTAATTTTTTGGTGAAGTCAGTGGTGTTGAACTCAGCTGAGAGGGTGGGGCAGGAGGGTGAAAAGCTTGAGAAGCTACTTAAACATTTCATGAGAAGCAACATGGTGTGGAAAAAGAGCTAACCTTAGAATCGAGAACACCTGGCTTCAAGCCCTCTGACAGGTGGCTATGTACTAGAATGTTCTCCTGCCCCTTCTCTGCCTCTTGGCTTTTCTGGCTTTCCAAGTCCCCAGCTAAAATCTCACCTTCTACAAGCAGCCTTCTGCAACCCTTCTTAATTGTAGTGCCTTCCCTCCCTTAATGACTTCCTACTTACCCTGTTTATAGATTGTTTGCACATAGTTGTTTGCACATCATCTCCCTTAGTAGACTGCACTCCTCAGGGATAAGGCTGCCTTCTCCCTTTCTTTGTATTCCGGGTACTTAACATGGGGCCTAGCACACAGAAGATGTCTAATAAACATGTACTGACTTACTGACTGACCCTGCATAAGACACTTAATCTCTCAGTATTCTAGTCAATTCTCTGAGATTATAAGTTTTTCTTTAAGAATTATTTTCATTTTATTAGTCAACAGATATTTATGTTCTCAATGAAAAAAGAAAAAACCCTTGTGACAGATATACATAGTCAAGCAAAACACATGGCCCACACAAAAAAATGACCCACATTAGCCACATCCAAAAATGTACTTCTCATTCTGCATCTTCAGTTCATCACCTCAGCCAGACAGTGTTCTTCCTTGGTTGGCCATTGCATTGATCAGAGTTCTTTAGTCTAAGATTACAAGTTATTGAGCAGATTCCAGTCAGCATTGGTAGGGAACTCACAGGGAGTTCCTTTTATCAATGAGATTAAAATAGTTTGCAAAGCACTCTCCTCACAAAGAACCTCTGAGCTAGGCAGTACAACCATTATTATCATTTTGCGGAAGAGAAAACTGAGGCCTAGAGAGATTAAGAGATATCCTATGGTCCTGTAGGTGGTGAGGATCAGACCTGGGACCAAACTGGGCTCTAAGTCCAGCATTCCTTCTATTGTACCATGTTGGGAGCTAGTATAGCTTTACCAGTCAGACTTTTAGAATATTTGAAATTTACTAGTGAGTCTGCTTCTGCTGCACTATCCGGCAGCCTACTATTCAGTGATCTTGTATTACTAATCTTCTAAAACAAATAACTCTTTGGGCACTGCAGCTTCCTTGAAAAACTGAAAGCACAGGGAGTCCTATTGATTTTTGGAATTTGTGCTTTCTCACTCTAATAAAGTGACTTTGTTGAGGAGTCTCAGAGGGAAGCAATCTCTCTAGGCTGCGGCTTGCTAGTCCTTAACCTTGGTGGCAGAGTTTGCAGCAATGCACAGTATGTAGGATGGTCAGCTGCTCTGGCCAACTTTTGTATATCATTGCCTTTTCAGGACAAAACTAAGCCTGATTCTCTCTCTGCTCACACTCTGAGATGACTCTGATCACTTACTGTCCATTTCCAGACTTTGCCAGTGGGCTAGTGCTATTTATAAGGGACTGTTGACTGTGGCTATCCGAATTGCTTAATGCATGGCAGCAAAATCATGTTAGATTGGTTTGGACTATGTGATGGGATGAATATAGAAAACTGATCAATTTAATTTTTGCCCTGATATGAAGTGGGATGCTATTTGGTTTCCTTGACTTTTCTGAGTCCATGTCCAGTGCTCACAAAGGACTCTGTGGGCTGGATTCTTGGCTTGTGTCCTTGTTTCTGACTAGCCTGTTAAGAAAACAAACCAGCATCTTGGTGCTGGCAGGGAGTGGAGGTGTTTTGTTTTGATTCTCTGAGAGTTGCAGGTAGCTACACAACATTAACAGTCTTAGGAGAAAGAACAGAACAAAATATTTCTAACTGTCCATTTGATGTGCTCACCCTTCCTCCTCCCCAGCAGGTAAAGGAATAATAAATGCTCAACCAAGTAATAAACATGGCAAGACTTGAATAATTTGAATGGTTAGATCTCTCTCGCAGGACAGTTAATTGGCTTTTGTTAATTCTTAAGTCGTTGGTAGTCTTGGAGTTCATGTATCGAGCACTTACTGTGGGCAGAATTAGATGCCATGAAAAGAAGCCAAGTTCCCTCTCCTTCAAGGAGTTCATAATTAAATAGGAGAAACTAGACAAATGAGCAGATTTTATGTGCCAGTATCTACAGACATTAGAATAAATAGCTTAGGCTTTAAACAGTGTTTCACAATGATAAACATGGTTTTGTGGTGATCTTTTTATCATTTAATCAAATTGATAAATATTAAGTAACTTCTTTGTGCTAGGATCTGGAGATACGAAGATAAATGTAAAGAAAAAAGCTCTTGTCTTTGAAGAATTAACCGTCTAGTGAGAAGAGGTGTTGGGTATGTAAATGAGTATATAAAATATTGCAGGGAAGACACTGCTGGTGGCTAAGGGATCATAGAAGGCTTCATGTAGAAGGTGACACAGAGCGGAACCTTGACAGAAGCTAGGAATTCTAAGAGGCAGATGTGAGGAGGGAGAGCATTCAAGGCGCAATGGCAGGCAGATGAGAAAAGGCAGTTTGACTGTACCAATCTGTACCTAGTGTGTGTGAAGGGAAGACATGCGTAATCAGGCTTGGCAAGTAGGTTGTGATCAGGTTGTAAAGAGTTTTATATGCCAAACAGGAGAGTTTGTATTTGATCCTGCAAGTAAGAGAATGTCAGTCAGTCAGTGGAATTTATTGTATAGGGGAGGTGACCTGCACTTTTTGAAAATCATTTTGGCATCTGTATACAGGATGATTGGGGTTGGGGAAGACTTGAAGCAGGATGACAATTTCAGAAGCAATTTCATTAATTCAGATGAGTGGTGATGAGGGACTGAACTGGAGTGGTGACCAAGTGAGGAAAATCGAAGGGAAATGTACATGTAAGATGTGTAGATAGAAATCACAAAATTTAGTAACTTGGTTGGCTATCTGGGGTGAATGAGGATGAGAAATCAAGCTTGTGAAACTGGGTAACTGGAAAGATGGTGGTGTCTTAGATATAAAATTTGGAAGAAGGGTCTGTTTGAGGGATAGACTAGTGAGTTCTTTTGGACATGTTGAATTTGTGATGCTTACGGGATGTGCAGTTTGGAATATCTAAAAGGCAGATCATGACTGGATCTCCAGAGAATAGGGCTAGATTTTAGATCTGACAGTTATCAGCATAACCTTGGCCAAGTCATTAACAACAAAGCTTCAGTTTTTTCATCTGTAAAATGGGAGTTAATAATAGCACTTACCTCACAAAGGTTGTTATGAGGGTCAAGTTAGATAATGTATAAAAAAACTTCAAACCTCAAAGTGAACACACAGATTCTGTTTTTTTCAGTTTCAAATTAGCTACAAATACATAAAAATCTATATTATCTTTCATGTAGCTTGAAATCATGATCTTATTGACCTGAAAATTAGGTGATAGGGAGGGTCTTATAGTCTAATTCCCACTTCATTTTACAGATAAGAAATTGAGTCCCAGAGAGGGAAAGTAAGTTGCTTAAAGTTAAACTAATAACAGAGCCAGGATTTCTATCCGTGGTTCTTCTTAGTATTCTCTGATCTGTGGGATGCTTATGAAAAGCAGGGAGAAAGAAGGGAAGACCCCCATTCTAAAAATTCTTCAGATTATAGTTGTTTTTAATCTAATTTTCAATAATTCAGATGTTGATTTATTCACTTTATGGATTATCCAAGTATTTATTTTTGCTTCTATCCAGTTTTGTCTTTCTGTGTTGCTTCTCTCTAGATGAAACTTGTTCAGAGGTCTTTGTTAGGCATTTGATTGTATGATATTCTAGGTGCTGTGCAAAGTGAATTATGGATTCAATTACACTCTACTGTTTTCTGAGAAAACACTAAGGTACATAAGGAGAAGGAAAAACATCTGAATATATAGCGAGGTGACACCATAATGCACAAAGCACTAGGTAGGGAGTCAGGAAGACTCCTCTTTCTAAGTTCAAATTCAGCCTTAGACACTTCCTCACTGACCCTAGGGCAAGTCACTTGACCTAGTTTGTTTCAGTTTCCTCATCTATAAAATGAGCTGGAGAAGGGAATGGCAAACCACTCCAGTATCTTTGCCAAGAAAACCCCAAATAGGGTCAGACCCAATTGAAATGACTGAGCAACAGCAACACAAGTAAACTATAGTGTGACCCTTTGAGGTGTCAATTTTATTTTTCATTTTTATTTCCCAGTGTCTTCTCTCCTTTTGAAACTGACTCTTTGGAAGGAGGAATCTAGCTTTTTGTTTCTATTGATGCTTAGACATATATAGACATTCTGTACTATACTGTGTTTTATAACACTTTCCAAATGTAAATTTTTACCTTTTTCCTCAATACTCAATCCATCTTCAAAAACAAAGTAAAAATTTGAATGCCCACAAAGAATTGCTACCTGTTTGAAATAGTCGGTTAGTACCAATAGTTTTGGCACCTTTGAGTCATTGTCCCAAATAATTTATATCTTCCTGTATTGATTCCTTTATGAATTGGCACAGTCAAGCAAATAGGTAAGGTATATTTATTTATTCTTTCTTAGAACACTTATAGATATTTGCTTTTAATGGTATGGTCACCTTCAGCATAACATTAGAAACGTCTCTTTCTGTCAACTAAATGTCTATTAAACAAATAGAATTTGAATAGGTTCTACATTAGACAACTTATAGGATTCTTTGTTCTTACAATGGAAGGGATATTGGGAAATTAGAGGAATCTTGGGACTGGAGAATAGAAGGGTGGTCATTGAAGAGAATTTTAGGAGGACTGGATTTCAAATATATTTAAATGTCAAGTTGTTGACCCCAGAAGCATAGTTAGGGTTCAGTCTAATTTGTATATGACTTAATGTGTAATTATTACTTTCCTTCTTCATGCATGTCCAATTAGTTACCAGATCTTATTGAGCTTATCTTCACAATACCCTCCTTGCTACTTATTTGCCTCCCACCCTAGTTCAGGCTTTCTACACCTCTTGACCAGCCTTTTGCTTCCTTCCTTTCTCTCACCCCATCCTCTTAACCCACTTTTCCCTCAGTTCTAAATCAAATTTCAAAAAACAATTTGGCCACTTTCCTTTTCTTCTGACCTTTCTTTCCAATTAGATCCCTTTATTGACCACAATTTTCTGAACTCTAATTTTTAAACCTCAAAGTTGCTTTAAGCAGCCAGTATTTACTAGTAATGTGGATTCTATTGAAAAGGAAAGGCTAGTAGTATGATTAGTTAAGTTTTCTTTGTAGTTCTGTTAGAAGTAAACCTTGGCCTGAGGGAATAGAATAGGGATATAATTAATTTAGTACTAAAGTAAAAGCCTTAGGGCCCTCTAAGCCTAGAGAATGAAATCTGAGTGTCTTTATTGCTATTTTAAGCCAGTTTCTGACCCATCTACCCCATTACAGTATTGGATCATGTAGGATAGTTTCTCAAAGTGTTAACCTGTCACACCAGAGCAGTTGAAGCTTGTCTGCTATCTGGCTGTGCCTCTGGCTTGGCCTGGTTAATACTTCAGCTGTGCAAGGATTTTCTCTGACCCTCTCCTACCTAGAAAAGGATGCCTCAGTGATTTCTCTAAAGGTCAGTGGTTGTTAGGCTGTTAAAAAACAAAAACAGAAAAAAACACTTTGAATTCTTCCTGCCCTGACAGTAAGACTAGGTTTAGATTAGGTTTTTCTTTGATTTTCTGTGATAACAGAAGTTAGTGAAATATGGGACTTGGATCTTTGCTGATATCAAGTTATATTTCTTTCAGATATTTCCTATGGATCTCCTATGTGCAAAATGCTGTGCTTGGTGGGTAATTGCACAAAGAGGAACAAGATCATGGATTTAGATCTTAGAGAACATTTATTCCAACATCCTCATTTTAAAGATAAGGAAATTGAGGCCCCAAAAGGTTTACTGTGACTTGCCCAAGGTGTCACAGCCAGTAAGTAGGATTTTAACTCTGGTCCTTTGACTCTAAGTTCATTACTCTTTCTTCTGTTCCTTGGGTCTTTTCCCCATGTTTTTTTTTCCCCTGAAAGAATTTTGTAATCTAGTAAGGTGGATAATACTTGTGTGCAAATTACTGTACTACAAGACAAGATAGAAGCACCGGGAAGATTATACAGAGTTCTGTGAGCCTTCAGGAAGGTCAAAAAACATACTATGGAGAAGGTGGCATGTGAATTAGGTTATATAGAGTGTGAAACTTGGAGTCAGAAAGATATGGGTTCAGATCCACCATAAATAATGTTCTGGCTATGTGGCCCTTGGCAGGTCATTTAACCTCTCTGTGTTTTAGTTTCCTGATCTGTAAAATGAGAATGATAGTAGCCCTTGCTCAGATCAAGATTATGGTGACGATTAATTGAGATAACTGTTATATGTAAAATGCTTTTCAAACCTTAAAGCCCTATAATACATATTAGCTATGACAATGACGATGATAATTATTGGACTGTTGATTTCATCATTGTGAGGAATCTTATTCTACCAACAAAGAGAAGTATCTTCTCTGCAGTTGACACAACTAGGTTCTATGAATTGTGTCACATTATTTGAATTTATATTATTCACAGTTATAATTATATGTAAAATACAGTAATTGATTCTAGCCCAATGGAAATATGCAATGGAAAACAATTTTAAAGAAGTTAATTGCATAGTAATAGAGAATTATAAAAGGAAAAATTTTAAAAAATTGCTACATGTCATCCCTAAAGACAGCCCTGATACTGATGAGATGATGAAAATGTTGCTGTCATTTGAAATATTTTGGCAATGGAGACCGAATTGTCTTCTCTTTAAATCTTCATAAGTACTCTGGTAGTTGTGGAGAACTTTATCCCCATCTCCAAGAATTTACATGCTTATATTCTCATAGAATGAATTAAATGTAGTTGGATGACCTGGGGCATTATTTAAAATCAGTAATGCTTTAAACACACTATTGTTGTCTTTGCAATATGTTTCAGTAGCTGGGCTGGAATAACCTGAAAACTTGTCCTCACAAACAGCCTTAATCACCAGTGCTTTCTTATTTTGACTACCATACAACTGGAAGTGATTGATAGTTGGAGCCTCTCAGAGTGTGCTGATTTCAAGACTGATAAGCATTGGTTTTAATTGAAGATTTCAGTGTTAGATGATCCTTAGACACTTTAAATCCAAGTCTTTTTTTCTTTCTTAGAAATGTAAGTTCTGGAACATATCGTTTTCCAGAATAAACCTGTTTCATCCACATTAAACATCTGTTGACCAGTGTATCCATTTTCTTTGATTATTTTCTTCAAGACATTAAAGTATTTAGTGATCACATCCTTATCTGCACTGATTGCTAGTTTGCTAATTTTAACATTATGCAGTTGATCTCAATTTTTAAAGCCATCAAACCAACAAATGCGGTAAAAGTTTCTTCACTATTCACTTCATTTCCATTTTCTGTTCATCGCTTTAAATATTGTAAACTTAAAGCTTTTGTTTGAATGGCTGCTCTGCTAAGAAGAACTCATTTTTAATTGCAATCTTCAGCCCATCCAGCTATTTCTCTCATTCTAACATGTCTGTTCCTTGTGGTTGTCTGCAAATCACAAAAAGCTGATGCAACCTTGCCTTTTTATTTTATTTTGCCTGCATGTTTCATAATAATCTGTTCTGTAGATTCAGACATAACATTTTGTCCTTTTTTTAGGGTTACTATGACCTTGTTTATATATTCAGTTATAAAATTTTTGTTCTAATTCAGTAACAAACCTTCTTTACTTTTTTTGTGGGCAATGTTTACATCTGAAGTGTTCTTCCTTTTTGTTAAGGTCTCTCTTTAAAAAAATCAACACAGCTGTTTATAATACAGTTTGTAGGAGCACAGCACATTCACATGCCATGATAGGTAAGTGCAGACTGACTGAGTAGTACCCTTAGTTGCATTAAATGTATCCTGGTGTCATTTAGCAAATTTCACAGTGTTTGAACTCCCAGCCTAGCTGTAGTCTAGCAGAACTGTCTGGGAGCACTAGATAATTAAGTGGTTTAAGGAGGAACATACTCATTTACTCCTCATAATTACCCTGGAAGGTCAGTGTTGTTATTGTCCCCATTTTACAGATGAGGACATTGAATCTGAGAGGGGCTAAGTGATGTGCCCAGGCTCATACAACACAGCTAGTCGATGTCTGAGTCTGGATTTGAATTCAGGACTTCTTGACTTGGGGCCCAGCATTCCATCCACTACCTTGCTACCATCACTTCCATCAGGGTCATCCACTGATGCCTCATTGTAGCATAGAGGTGATTGAGTTTTAGCAGATTGTGCTAGTGATGTGTAAGCTCTGGCAGACCCTACCAAGCTGGAAGATCTGAGTATGAGATCTGTGACAGTCCGTTTCTCTGTTGTCTGATGACTAACTTAGCTAAATTGGAAAGGTTTTCATCACCAGCTTGGCTGCCAGGGATAAGTATTTCTACCCCAGTACTTGGAAGATGATTTCCTGAGCTGTTGAAGGGCCAGTATCCTTGTGGGTGGAGGGCATGTCTTCTTTGGAGAGTGTGCAGGGCCTCAAAGTACTGAATTGGTGATAGATTATTGTCCTGCTGTGGCCAGGGCCTTGGGGTAGAGCAGGCCTGCATAACATATGACCTATGGGCCGCTGGCAGCCCACCAAAGGATTTCAGGCAGCCCATGAAAAATGTAGAGGATGTAAAAGAAAGTAAAGATGTGATGAGCCCACTGGTCACTATGAGGCTCATCATATAATTTGGCAGGTGGACTGCCACTGCATACTTTCTCCTGTTTGTCACATGACCAATCTGAGAGGAGTGAGAATTGTATCTTTTCCCTGTGCTTTTGTTCCTCACACCATTAAGCTTCTTTTAAGTTTCTCACTCACAGAGTGAATGCAGCCATGCACCAACGCAACTGACACCCACTATGTGATGAGCAGGAACAGTGCGAAAGCTTCTTCCCCTCCCTTGCTGTGCAGCCGCCCACCAAGTTACATGAGTGTCTGGCCCTCTCTCCAAGGTCAGACACTCAGTTCAGTATTTCTTTGTCTGTGAGCAGTTGATGTAGAGATTTTTTGGTTCTAATATTAAAGATTTTGGGATGACTTTGTAAGATGGGTGATAAAAAGAAATGGAAGATTGAATCAGAACATAGGGTGTTTAATCTGGAATGGACAAATAGATAATTGTTTACTTATGTGAGAGACAAAATATTGTGTCTTGTTTACTGAGAAGTAATAGCCATTTTGAAGGAATACAGCCTTCGTCACCATTTCGAATCAAAACATCTGACTTAAGCAAATTAGGCACCAATGAAAAGCAAATTAAAGCATCTAAATTTAGTTGAAAAATCTCCGTGGGGAATAATGGTTTTTCAAGAAACTCAGAAAATGAAGTGGCTACTAAGGTTAGCTTTCAGATTTCTAAAGCAGTCAATTTCAAACATGATTCTGGAGTACCATAAACTGATTGCTGACAAGATATGTAATACGTCCCATTAACTAAATGTAAGAATACTAAGAATAGTAAGAAAAATAGTAAGAAAACCTGAAAAATGTATTAAAACCTGTACCAATTAGCAAAGTAATTGTAACATTAATGTGATTTCAAGATAAATAAAAACCTTAAGTAATAAGTGTAATTCATTGATATTAATTGAAATTTTCCTTTTTAAAAATATGGTTTATTTGCAAAATAGTTTAATTGTTAGTTATACTTTTACTTGGAAAGTGAGCTGCTGAAAACCTATCTGTGGCCTGAAGAAGTTTGCTGTATTTTGATTCTGGCCCCTGCCTCCTGCCAAGTTGTGCGGCTGTGGTGCAGAGCCTTCTGCCTTTTAAACTTCAGGGGTGGAAAAGCTAGGAAAGACCGATACAAACTGATGCAAAGTGAAGTGAGTAGAGCCAGGAGAACACTGTGCACAGTAACAGCAATATTATGCAGTGTGAATGACTTAACTATTCTCAGCAATACAGTGATCCAAGACAATTCCAGAGGACTCATGATGAAAAATGTCATCCATCTCCAGAGGAAGAACCGATGGAGTCTGAAAGAAGGTTGAAGCATCCTTTCTAAACTTTCTTTGTATTTTTTTTTAAACTTTGATTTTCTCTTTTGCAGCGTGGCTAACATGGAAATATGCTTTGCATGACTCTATATGTGTAATCTATACCAAATTATTTGCCTTTTCAAGGATAGCAGAAAGAAAGGAGGGAAGGGAATTTGGAATTTAAAAATTACAAAAAGAATACTAAAAATTGTTTTACATGTAATTGAGAAAAAATACAAACATTCTTTTTTTAAAAATATTCTTAAAAAGTAAACTTCAGGGACTTTGACTTCCTTCTTGTAGGTACTGTATCTTCCATTAGCACTGATACTACCTTTTCCTGGAGTATAGAAATCAACTTTTGAAGAAGGAAAGACATAGTTTAAAAAATCATAATACTGATATCATTTCCACAGCCTCCCATTCAGGTTTGACAAATGTCTTTAATCACTGGGCAAATAATAGATTTCTGCTTCCCCATTACTTTTGTGTTGTTACTTGATCATCCATGATTTAAGTTTTCACATGGGGTTATTTTATCACTTTTTCTGTGTTCCTGGAGGACTGTGATCACATATATATCATAGATTGAAAAATCTTCATTCTGAAACTACTTTCAGCTGTTTTGAAAGGTTAAAAATTCCCTCTTTCTTCTTGTCCTCTCCCAGGACTCCACTTATTTTTTTTTTCGTAGTGGTTTGCCAGGCTCTAGTCAGCATAGCATTACTGGGTACAATGATCGGTCTGTTAGCTGAGAAAATGTTGTATGTGGCATATTGTCAACTGGGCACAGTGTCATACATAGATGGCCTTCAAAGTACTCTTCGGAGGGGTAGAGCTCTATTGCCCTGCAGAGACCAGCAGTCCAAGAATTTTGGTAAGGGCAGCTTATTGTGTTGTGCAGATAACTCTAAATTGACCAATTAAATTTCTGCCTTCATGAGAACACATTTCTCCCCATTGCCATTGGCTCAGACAAATCCTTTTGATAGATGGATTCATGTTCCCTAGAGAGTATGGAAAACTGGGTTAGACAAGGGCTTCTGTTCTGATTTTTTTAAAGCTTATACCACATGACAATTCCATGTTTATGCTTTTAATTTTATTCATTAGTTTCTCCCCCACAGACTCTTTAGTGTGAACAGATCTCTGAAGGTGGTATTTGCACTTTTCAAGACTGGAACTGTTTCAGTCCTCATAGGCTTGGGTCTCTCTGTTTGCTCTGGGATCAGGACAAGCCGTTTCTCTGGGCTTACTAAGTACCATCAACAATGATAGTATTATTAGAGACAGCATAGGAGCAGTGGTGAGAGCACTGGATTATGAGCCCATTGACCTGGATTGGGTCCTTGCCCTGGTACTATCTCTGTTACCTTGGTTAAGTCATGTTACTTCCCTGGGTTTTTGTTTTATTATCTGTAAAATGGGAGTTTAGATTAGGTGAAGTTTAAACTCCCTTATAGCTCTAAAATTTGGTGATTCAATGGCATAATAATAGTATTTTAAAAGTATTATCATGGGATAGGCTAGAGAAATTTGCCATATAAACTAAATATTTTTATGTCATGTATTGCTGATTTAACGCCCTTAGTTCATGCTTGTGTTTTCAATTGATAGTCATGGTTACAATCATGTTAATATGAGAGAGAATACAAAGTATGCACATATAGATTATGTGTTCTTATACGGCAGCATGGGATGGCAGATGTAGCTTTTATGGGCTATGTGATTTTGTGTCAGCTCTTTCACCAGCCTCAGTTTTTAAACTCTAAGTTGCAGACCAGTTGCTGTTCTGCATTAACAAAAAGACTTTCCTCATCAGGAGTTCCTTATCTCAATGAAATTCTAGCCTAGGTGAAAAATAAAAATCTTTACAATTTCATTGAAATGTTGAAAGGGGCAAAGATGAGTGAGGCATGCAGTGGAAATGATGAAAATCTTGAAAAGATGAAATACCTTTCAAATTGGGGTTATTCAGCTAGTGGTGCACAAGCTTCTGTGTGGCCTGACTCCTGGTTAGACAGAGATACCTTCTCTTTCACTGCTGCCATAATGACCAGGTTCTGGTACTGACCCATGTGGAGAGCTGCTTGTGCTGTGGCCTTGAGGCCGTGCACGAGGCTGCAGAAGCCTCTCACGAGAACAAGGCAACACAAACCCTTTTCTTATCTCTCAATATCACCAGTGTCTGAAATCCCTGCTCATCTTGATCATGCCTTTATGTGATTTGGTTATTTGCTTTATGTAGTTTGGATTTTTTTGCAGACAGAAATTCAACTTTGGAGGAGATAGGAGAATTTCTTACTTTCCTGTCAGCCTTTAGGAAAATGCCTTTACTGAATGGAAAATATTTGAATCCTTTTTCAGATAGTCAGCTCTCCAATATGCAGTGACCATAGGTCTCCATCTTTGCTGCTCTAGCCAGGTCTTGGAGTTGCCTCTCACTTTTGAAGTTTTCAGAAACTTCTCTTGTCCCCCAGGCAGTGGCAGAAATCTGGTCAGGGAGGATGGTGTGTGACTGTGTGTAAGACAGCAAATGCTACAGTAATTGATTTTTTAATAGTTATCTGCTGTTTAAGATTATCTATACTGTTACTTCTTTCTGCTAGTGTAGCTAATTGATAATTAACTAAGTCTTGTGGGTTGTTATATTGTGCTTTTGCCACTGCGCTTAGTGCCTGCAAAATAATTTCTTGATTTTCACTTCTAAAACCTTCAGTCTGCACACTAGCATCTTCACAGTGAGTCCTTGGGTGATCTTGGAAGGGAATGAATGATCGGAGAAATAATCCTAGATGAAGCCATTTTTTGCTGCTGGAGGCCCCTGGGTAAATCACTTCTGCAGGGCACCTACATTTTCATCTGACGTGGGTCATAGGCACATGTGTTGAATTGATATTAATCTTTAACAGCCCGATTAATCAAGAAAGAGATCATCTCCACTTTGCAGATGAAACGGAGGCTGGGAAGAGTTCAGTGACTTAGAGGAGTTAAGATGCTTTTTGAAGTGGAGCACTTCCTTTGACACTGACAGCAAGTTTAGAGCAACTTAATAAAACCAGGCCCTAGGCAAGAAAGTGTATGCATGATTAGTGCTTTGACTGGAAATGGAACCCCCACCTTTGTAAGTGCTGGGTAGCCGCCATCTTCAATGAGGTCTTGGCTGAGGCTGAGTCTTCTTAAGCTAGCTTTAGTCCTGGGGCTGTGGTCCGATGGAAGAAAACACTTGCCAGGGTTATATCATGTGGTCCAGGGCACTCCGACCTGATCTGGGGTTTTACTCTAGGTGGTGGTCAGCTGGGAGGTAGGCTAATACTAAGATTATTGAATTCTGAAAGGGTGACAAGTTGTCTTTTATGCCGTCATGAGGCTGCTCTGAGTTGAGTAAGTTTTATTACCTATTCACCTTTGTGATTGAAACTAGTTATGAACTTTCAGGAAGTCATAGAGTTGAAAAGTCCTCCCAGGTAGACATTCTGATTGCCATTAGATTTCCTTTGATTGTTCTCATAGATCTTTTGAGGACCAAATCTGAAAACTTCCCATCAAATAAGGTAATCCATGGAGTCAAGAGAACTGTTTGAATTTTTGCTCCCATGCTAACTTTTGTGACCGTGGACAAGTCCCTTAATCCCTCTGAAATGTGATTTCCTCTTGTGCAAAGTGGGAATAATGATACTTTGTTATGAGAAAAGTACTTTATAAACTTTAAGATGCTATGAAAATGTGAGTTATTATTAAACACTGCTAGGTGCTGTAGGACATACAAAAGTCGTAAATGATGCTGTAGATAAATAACTAGTACAAAACGCACCGTAATTATATAACAGGTGCAGAATGCTATGAGAGTCACAAGAAGAGAGACGTGGCTGGGGGATCTGGAAAGACTTCTTGGAGGAAGTGGTATTTAAGGTTGGCCTTGAAGGACCAAAAGGAATTGGGCAGATGTCATTGTCTTGGGAGGAAGGGAGGAACTTTTAAACAGAAAGATAATAAATAAACAAAGACATAGCGGGAAAAACTTCATCAAGTATTTGGGCAATAGCAAATAGAGTAATTGGATTTTACCTGAGTGTAAAGTGTATGAAGAGAAGTTATTGAATTGGAAAAAAGAAACAGCTGGAAAACAAGTATCACTTAAGAGACTCTTAAGAGTAGTTCCTGCAAGTGGAAATGAGGGCCTGAACTGGTCTGGTGGCAAAAGTATTGAAAGGAGGGGCCAGCTAGCTGTAAGGGTCAGTGGGAGTCATAATACTTGGAGTCAGATGACACCAAGGTTTCTGTCATGTGTGACTGGGAGAATAGTGATTATTTTGTTAAAAACAAAAATAAGGAAATAGAAAATAGAATAGAGGATAATATTGAGTTTCATTTTAGATAAGGTGAATTTGATTTACAAGTAGCACAATTCAGGTGCAAATTCCTAATAGACGGTTGTAAATATAGGACTAGACCTCTGGACAAGAGGTTAGGGTTGAGCTGTGTGCAGTACTGGAAACACAGTAGGCACTCAGAAGTGCTTGTGATTTATTGAAGCTTTTCAAATTAGAAAATATTTTGTAGATGGGGATTGATTGTCCAAAAGGATCCTAAACCTATTCCTTTTAGTAATATGAATCTGTTATAGATTCTGGCCTAAAGTCTGCTTTCATAGATTCCCTTCTCAGCCCCTTACCACTGGGCCATATAGATAAGAAACAGCAAGAACTCTTGTCAAATGACTTTGTATTTTAGTGAAGTTAGCTTACTTCCTTGCTTTTCATGTGTCTTTTGATTTTTTGTTATTTATCTAACTTCTCCTGTTAACTCAGTAAGAGTCTGAGCATTCTGTATGTCTTATGTGCTTACATACATAGTGAACACTATATTCAAATGATTCAATTTAAGTATTTTGTCAAACACCCTGCTACTTGCAAGGGATTGTGTGGGAAACAAAGTATAAGGCATTGTGCCTGCCCTTATATAACTTACAATTTAGTAGGATAGATGATATGTATACACACATAGCTATATCAAAAGATATGTGACAATGCAGTGAGAGAAATAAGTACAAAGTTGTTCAGAAGAAGGATCTGGGAAATCTTTCTGTAGTAGACTACCTTTCATTTGGGTCATAAAGGTTGCTCAATATTGTCTAGGTGATGTGGGGGAAGGAAAGAGAAGTGTGAAAGAAAGATATTACAAGTATGAAGAAACGGTGAGAGCAAAGATGTACAGGTGGGACAGTTAGAAATATGTTTGGGAAAAGTAAATAATGTAATTTGGCTATGCTACTCATCTCTTTTCATCAATGGAATTTTTTTCTATCTACTGTTAATCTTGTCTGGATTCATCTTTCAATAGTTAGTAAACTTCTACTTCCTCTTCTTCTCTCAGTTCCTGTGATACTGAATCCCTGACTGCCAAAGAGTAAACCTCTTCACCCTAACTCCTTCTCATCTCCATCCAACTCAACTCTACCTCCACAGTGCCTTACTCTATATCTGCCCACTTCATTCACTGTGCTCTTTGGAACTCCCTCTCCATAATTAACAAATATTCCTTCATTTTATACTTTTTCCTCTCATGTTCCTTCCACCTTCTGTCCATCACTGGGCATTCATGGTTCACTCTAATAATGCTGAATACCTGTTATCCTTTTCAGTGCTGTTCACAGCTTCTCTCACATTCCCTAACTCATTGGTTTTGGAGGGGGTGAGGGGGAAGATCAGATCTTTCCTCTCCATTTTAACTTCCAGAACATCCATCCTTCACTGTCACTTAACAACTTCTCCTTTTCTTTAAAAAATAATAATTTAATATTCCATTACAATCATATACCACAATTTGTTCAGCCATTCCCCATTTGATGGGCATCCCATCAGTTTCCAATTCCCACTACAAAAAAGAGCTGCTACAAATATTTTTGTACAAATGGGTCCTTCCATCCTTTTTTTCTTAATCTTTTTGGGACACAGACCTAGTAGTGATATGAGTGGATCAAAGAACATGCAAAGTGTTATAGCACTTTGGACATAGTTCTAAATTGCTCTGCAGAATGGTTGGTTCAGTTCACAAATCGACCAATAGTCGATTTATCATTTTCCTTTTCTGTTAACCTCACCTTTTCTAAGGTTCACTTTATACAAATTAATCACCCAGTCCAATCCTAGTGTCTATCTATCAGTCCCCAAGTCATTTTCCTGCCTGTCCTAATCAATTTAGTGCCCGACTCACAATCATCATCCCTGTTCCTGCCCTAATTCTAGGGGATCTCAATATGCATATTGTTGTTTCCTCAAACATTTGTTTTGAGGTATTATTTAAAGTTGTTTAGAGGGGAATTGGGAGAGCTCAGGCAAGTCCTTACTTTTCTCCACCATCTTAGCTCTGCCCCTGCAAGAAAACTTTCTGATGTTTCACTGGTCTGCTAGTGCCTTCTTTCCAAGGTTACTTTCCATTTACACCATAGTCTCCCTCTCCTAGGCACTGCGCTAAGCACTTTATAAATGTTATTTCATTTGATCTTCACAAGTATGGTTGGCAAGAAAGAGTAAGCCTTGGAATCCCTGGAGAAATACCACAGGACAAAAATGTTAGCAGAGTTTTGAGTGGACATTTGAAACATCACTGATTTAAGACATAATATTATACTCTCTGAAGAAGATGACAGCTTTGTTTTACTGAAGGAAAATATTTACTGTCCCTAAAGCTGGAGTGGTCTTTTCTGAGGTAGTCTTAGTATGTGCTAACTGGAAACAGAAATCCTAGTCATTGTGACATTATCTGGGAAATTCTTTCCTCTCTGTGTGTCTTTTGGCCCTCTCTTTCTCCTGTGCCTAGAGTCTGCCTGACCACTAAATACATGATTAGATGTAGTTCTTTCCATCTGGAAACCAAATGGCCTTTTTTTTTTCTTCTTTCTGTGGACTCTCCAATCCAGCAATGCTGGGCTTCTTTCTGTTTCTGTGCCTCTGTTCTGGCTGATCCCTGGGCCAGGAATACTCTCCTTCCTCACTTCAGTCTCTTGACTAACCTGTTTCCAAGACTCAGCTCAAATACTGCCTTCTACTAGAGGACTTGCCAATTCCATCTTTTTCCTCTCCTCCACCCCACCCACTCTTACCTCTCTGAAATTACTTTCCATTTAGATTGTATATATTTTGTATGCACATTTTTTTATGTATGTTGCCTTTCCCAATAGAACGTGAGCTCTCTGAAGTCAGAGAATGTGTTTTTGCCTTTTTTTGCCTTTCATTGTATCACCCATGCTTAATACAGTGCCTTACACGTAGTGAAAACTTTAAAAAATGGTTGTTGATTGATTTATTGATTCACAGGGTTTTTGGCTGTGGCCATATAGCAGCCTGTGGGTTTTTCAAATGGTAATAAGCCCTTGCCATCTGTGAGATGGACAGATGTTATATATGAGGCTTACTTAAGCTGTGGTTGCAGTATTTCACAACCTGAAGAGGGAGAGTTCAGCTTGGAAGAATTATGGCTGTAGGACAGCTGTGCGTGTGCGTGTGTGTGTCTTAGGTAGTGATCACCCAGGACAATGAAAGCTTTGCAGTTTTCTGCATTTATTGACCGAATACCTTCATTTTATCCATAGTTTTTCTCTCCCCAAATCCTGCCCTTATAGTAGGAGGTGTAAATATAGTATCATTACCTTATATCTGGACTATTGCAGTAGCTTGCTGATTGGTCTTCCTCTTCAAGTCTCTTCGAGTTCATTTTCTACTCAGCTGGCATAGAGATCTTCCTAAAGCTCCGATCTGACCATTCCTGCTGTCCCAAAACCCCACCCCTGCTCCTCATTAAACCTCTGTTGTTCCCTATCTCCTCAAGGATCAAATATAAAATTCTCTATTTGGAATACAAATTCTCCAGCTCCCAGTCCCCCTTCCTCTCTCCTTCTACCACCCTCTGTGATCCAGTGACACTTGTTTTTCTTTTCACAAGGCACTCTGTCTTCTGACTGAGCATTTTTACTGGCTCTCCCTCATGCTTAGAATAAATATTTCCCTCCTCATTTCTCTGTCCTGAATTCCTTCAAGTTCCAGACAAAATCTGACATTCTGTTGATAAGTTTTTCCTGCTCCCTCTTAATGCTATTGCCTTCTTTCTATTGATTGTCTTCAGTTTATGCTGCGTTTAGATTATTTGTTATAGACTGTTGTCTCCTCCTGTTAGACTGTGAGCTTCTTGAGGGCAGAGACTTTCTTTTGCCTTTCTTTGCATCTCCAGTGCTTTATGTAGTGCTTAGTATGGGTGGGGGGAGGGCATTTAATAAATGTTTAGTGACTGACTGACAAATAGACCTTGGAGAAGGAAACTTCCTAGGCTTATGAAGAGTAGAGAATAAATTTGTAGGGGAGGCGGGGTTCATTGATGTTGTTCCATAGCTTCCTCTTCATCAATCAGAACATTTAGTTTTAGTTTCATGGTCTTTGTTGAGCCTTAGTCAGGGTCCTTTCAGAGAAGAACTTTTTGAAGAACCAGAATCAGGTTTTCCTAGAGGAAGAGTTCTTCACCTCTTCTGTGTCATGACCATCTTTGGCAATCTGGTGAAACCTATGGACCGACTCGGAATACTTAGTGGTACAAATGAAACCAGTTACATTGAAATTAGTTATTAAAAAAGAACAAGTTCACAGATCTAGTGTTGAGTGTCAGTTTTAGAGGAATTGTTGATTTCAGGATGCCATCTGGGCTTCAGTTTGGCCCAAAACTTCCTGCGGTTTTCTAGTCAAATTATAATCTCTTGATTGTCAATGCCAGGAGTTGGCAGCCTTTTCAAAATGGTGTGCCAAGGTTCTGATCTCTTTCTTTCTCTCATACCTGGGTGTAGGGGAAAGGAGAGTCAAGAAATGTGTCAGTATCTACTTGGCCAGGAGGGCATGGGATGCCAAAGCAGCAAACTGTGCTAATGAAAATCAAATTTGCTGTAGATTAATAACATCTACTCTGTATTAATGCATGAGGTATTGGGGGGGAGGAACATGAATCATATCAAATGTATAGAGTATGAACACACAAAAATTCATGTTTACTTAGCCCTGGCCTCTGCATGTGCTATGCTAATTGCATAGAATTTGGTTGAGCAGTATGGGTCACTGATAGAAAGTTCAAAATGTGCCTTACCTTAATTGGGTCCTGGTCACCAGTTTTATGTTTGGTGGCCTGACTAGTACCTGACCACTCTGTTGTTTTTACCAACATGGCTCAGAAATTCCTGTGCCTGGTTAATAAACATTTGGATAAAAGAAATTATGTTTTCTTCTTAGTTTATAAGTTTAGGGTCGTGATGATATAGTGAAACTTTTGAATTTTGCCAGAGTACAGGGTGAAATAGTGGAAAGACATGAGGAAAGTGACATGTTGTAGGAAGCATCATCTCCCCAGGCATTGTACCAGTATAATCTGTTGAAACTGAGACTGTTGTGAGTAGAGAAGTGAGAAGAAGGAAAATACTGGTTTCTTTTTAATCAAAGCCAATACTGGCAATGTCTCAGCACCTTGGAGCAGTGACTGGTGGAGAGAGGAGACAAATTTTGTGGCAGGAGCAGGTAGAACAAGCAATGCCCTGAGACACAATGACAAGGTCATCTTCTCAGGCTGGCGCTTGGTGGTGGTGACAGTTGCAGGCTATTTTGAGAAAGTAGGAGGCTTTGTTCTGTGCAGATTTTTCCTCTGCACTCCTAGATTTAACCCTGGCACTGATTAGCTGTCAGCAGCTTTGCCTTTGGTTGTAGAAATGTATCCCAGGTACAGTTGATGGTACTTGATACCGATTGTATATGGAAAACCAGAGTTTTTACTTGGAAAAAATATTTTCAGTTTATCATTGATAGGGAAATGTCATGTCAGTTAGGAAGATTACACTGTTACTTTGCTAATTTGAAGACCTACCACATGCAGGGTGGTGAATGCAATACAATGAGAATTAAAATACAATCGTTGGAGCTGAAGAGAAGGACTCTTCCAACCTTGATGGCTGGGAGGATTGTATTACTATTGGCAGAAATCAAGAACTCATAAGGGCTATTTGGTTTGGGGGTAAAGACAATGAGTTCACTTTTAGATGTGATTACTTCAAGATGTTAGTGGGACATCTGATTGATGAAGATATCCAGTAAGAAGTTAGAAATGCTTTTTGGAGATCTCGAATGTACTGGAGAGAGGCTGGAGCTGGAAATACTAATTTGGGAATTATAGACAGCAGTTCTCTGACTTATCAAGTTCTTCAGGATTGACTGAATTCTTCAAGGAATTAAAAAAAATAAAAGATAAAAGATTCAGTTTCTGGGTGTCATTATATCCTTAGTATGGTACAAAAAGGGGAAATGGATTTAACCCTCAGTCAGAGGAATTTGGGTTAGATGTAAGGAAGAATTTTTTTAATATTAAGTAACATACATGATAAGATGCTTAACTGGTAGCAGAAAGTTTGTTGAATCTCTTTTCCTGGAAATTTTTAATAACATAAGACATTTATTTGTTTTTAATGGTTCAGTATTGCCTTGTGTGAAAGGCTGGAGATCATGCTACATGCCAGTGGACTGTCTTTTTCAGTCTGTGATTTTGTAGATTGGGGTTGATTGGGCAAGTGTGCTTACTTTGCCATGCTTCAGTCAGCCAGTGAGTCAGCAGCACAGCTGTGAATAGAGTGGGTAGAAGGGCATCTAAATTTAGTAGTTATTCATTTGAGAAGGTTTTCAGGGAACCATTCCTTTCTCCCCAATGGCTTTAGTCATGTTCCTCTTTCTGGATACAGGAGAAATAGCAGGACAGTATATTCTCTATGGTATTTCATGAGAGTGCCATACAACTGTTTAATCTTTCTACAATGATCTACTCCAGCTTAACTATGATGCACATAACATGTAAACTCATTTAAAAAAAAAGAGAAGGAATTGCTTTGAAAATAAGCACTGAAAAACATACTAACACGAAGACATTTTGAACTCAACTATCTTCTTTCAGCAGAGATACCTAGGAAATAAAAACAAATAAAATCAGTTGTCTTCTGCTACTTGCCTGTACAAGAAGCTATTTGAAGAACACGTTAGTTTGTGGAGGACATCTGGGCAGTGAGTAAAGCCTTTGACCCTTCACTTTTTCCAAGATGAATTCTCTCTGCCCATATAATATTGATATGCTGCCCATATAACATTCGAAGTGAACTCAGCATTTTTTAATTCCATTACACAATACCTTCCTCACAAAATGGGGAGGGGAGTTCAAGCAAGGGCACACTCAGAGAATGAATGAAAGAGGGAAAGGGAGGGATAGGATGATATAGTTTTTTTTCATGTTATACTTGTACTGGTGGGGTATTATGTCTTAGTTACCCAAAGCCTTAGGGAGCTGTCCTTTCCAGAGGGTAATAAAAATAAAGATCTTGATAGCATTACTTCCCAAAGGCCTGTGTGACATTATTGTGGCCATTTGAAACTAAGTATTTGAAAATCTCTGTTGAAAGCCAAGGAAGAAATTTTGTGACTGTGTCAGAGGCTAACAAATGGCAACTGATGCCATTAATGACCATTCTGGCCTACAGTTACTTGGAAGGAATTAGCACACTTGACCTCTGTGATATTGGAGGTGTATCATCATGGAAAGAGAAAGTTTGCAAGTTTTACTTGTGTCTGTTACACTTTCTTCTTTATGGACCCTTTTATAGACATAACCATTCTCACCCCAAAGTCTTCATTAATGATTTTGGCTTGGTGGTTTTATGGAATAAGTCACAGAGTCACTCTTTTGTGTGAGTCTAAACAGAATGTAAAGCAGGAACATAAAACACACACAGTTGAACAACAAGTAAATAATAAGAAGCATAAATTAAATGAAAAGAAATGTTTGTGTTGCATAAAAGTAAAGGATGAATGCCCTTTGGGAGAGTTAGAGGTGTTTTTTTTGAGTAAGTAACATGTTTCGATGAAGGGGGTGAAAGGGAGTTGATTAATTTTCTAAGAAATTTTCACAAAGAAATTGAGGTTTTGGCAGTTATTTGAAAGAGAACAAGATAGGCATCTTGGCTATGAGAAATCATTGAGAATGGATTGGTTAATAGTGAAAGAAGGTATTGGACTAAGTGCACAGTTGCTAATGAAAGGACTTTAGCTCTTTTCACTAATGAGTAAAAGTGAATGCTAACTATTCTCCAGTCCATTTGTTACAGATACTTTTGTGGTTTGTGGTTCTTGATTTAGCTCTGATCTTTACTGAAGATTCATCATTCCTGTTTCCAAAAAGTACTTGCACTTAGCTGTCCCAAGATGGAACTTCCAGAAATCCCTATTAGAACATGGCCCCTCTGTCTTTGAACTCCGGAGATCAGGAAGGTCTGTTGGTGGGCTAACATGAATCTCTTTTATAGTATTTTTTAAATCAAAAACCATTTATTCGGGCACTGTGCTAAGCACTGGGAATACCTATACAGATAAAAAGGACAGTTTCTGACCTCAAGGGGCTTACTTACATTCTAACAGAGGAAGACAACACATGAAGCCCAAGGGGGAGGAAGAGATCAGGGTACTTGGCGTAGGGACATTGCAGAAAAGTCTGGGAGAGTTAAGCATTCCGCCATTCCAGGAGGGACCAGCCAATCAGAGAGAGGCCACAGGGCAAAGAATACTTCCAGTGTATGAGCTTCCAAAGTAAAGAGGGGCATGGTAGAGAAAGTTGGGAGAGACCTTTGTACAACTTAAAGAAGAATGAAGACATTTTTGGCCTTTTAATCTTTTTTTTTTTTTTCTGGGAAAGGAATGAGGAAGAGAGCGTTAGCTCATTATGACTGTAATATTCCTTGGGATGCTTGAGATTTCTTCAGGCAATCTTCTTTCCAAATTAACCAGCTCTTTTCCCAGCTCTCTCTCTCTCTCTGTCTCTCTGTACACACACACACACACACACACACACACACACACACACACACACACACACACACCAACATATATACATATTTATATATTTTTTAGCCTTTCCTAGAGAATGGAAAAATAAGTGAGGTAAGAAGCGACACCACTTATTTCTGGGAGACAGATTTCTCAAGACACGTGTGGCCCTCTAGGTCCTCAAGTGTAGCCCTTTGACTGAATCCAAACTTCACAGACGGATTTGTTCTGTAAAACTTGGACTCAGTCAAAAGGTCACACCCAAGAACCTAGAAGACCACATGTGCCTTGAGGCTGAGGGTTCCCCACTCCTGAGTCTAAGGTTAGATGTTATTACCAACATCTGGGTATATTTTTCAGAGGAAAAGACTATTTCTGCCCTCACCTTCTGTCTCCCCTTCTCTCCATCTCCTTCCCTCCTTTTCTTCTTTGCCCCCTTTCTGTCTTTTCTCTCTTCTTCCTTCTTTCTCTCTATTTCTCTCTATATAATTACCTGTATTTCAAAATGACATAACTGCTTGTACCACAACTCATGGTGGTGGGCTCCCAAGTGTGCAGTCATCACTGAAGAGATCAGTGCAAATTTTCTAACCATGTCCATTCCTCCCCCCCCACCCATTCCATCCTTCTTTGAAGCCATGGATATTCTCCCCTCAGATTGTATTCTTTGTGGCTCTGGCTTATGGACAACCTAGAATTATTATTTAGAAAATTTCTCTGTTTGGGATTGCAGTTTGACAGGTTTTCATATCCATTCATGACTGCAAACATGTTTGGGTGTATCATTTGAGATTTCAGGGCATCCTTAAAGTATTTCTTCTTTTCAAGATTTCTCCCATTTCAACTTAGAAATGGTTGCTTGGATGGTGTATGGTTTTTATAACAGAAACTTTCCACTGAGGAAATCTGTACCTTATGTATTTTCTCTTTCTTTCTTCCTTTTTTTCTTCTTCCTTTCTTAGTTTTTATTTATTTTGAACTTAAATGCAAAAAGACCAAAAAATAACATTTCCATGTATGCAGAGCAGCATAAAAAGACTCAATATAAAACCATGAATTTCCATTTCACAGTTTACTTAAAAAAAAAAAAACTATGTAATAAATACTGCACATCATTTTCAAAGCTGTCCTGCTTGTCTGTGCTTCCTTCTAAGTCTTCTTTTGTTCCATGATGTGCACTTTCTTTCCCTCCCTTCCTCCCCACTTCACCCTAGAAAATGTTACCTTTAGACACAAATATGTATATATATGTAAAACCATACTCTACATACTTCTATTTATCACTTGTTTCTTTGGAGGTCATTAGCACCCTCCTTTATAGACCCTTTATAGTTGATTTGAGTATTTATGATACTCAGTGTATTAGTATTTCTTATGACAGTGTTACTGTGTACAGTGTTCTCTTGCTTCTGCTGATTTCACTTTTCTTTATTTCATGTAAGTCCATGTTTTTCTAAAATCAACCAGCTCCTCATTTCTTGTAGCACAATAGTTTTCCATCATAACCATGTATCACAACTTGCTTGGCCATTCCCCTTTGGAAGGGCATCCCCTCAATTTCCAGTTCTTTGTCACTCCAAAGAGAGCTGCTACAATTTTTTAGAACATACAAGTTCTTTTCCTTTTTCCCTAATCACCTTGGGAAATAAACCTAACAGTGGTATTGCTGGGTCAAAGTGTATATACACAGTGGTATAACTTTTTTGGCGTAATTCCAAATTGCTCTCCAAAATGGATCAATTCACAGTTCCACTGATGGTGAATTAGTAATGTCCCATTTTTTCCACATCCCCTCCAATATTTGTTGTTTTCTGCTTTTATTATTTTACCCAGCCTGGTAGGTGTAAGATGATATCTCAAAGTTACTTTAACTTACATTTTTCTAATCAAGAGTGACAAAGAGCATTTTTTGACCATTTTTCAATCAGAGAATGGTTTCTTATAGATTTGACAAAGTTCCTTATGTATTTTCTTAAAAAAAGTCATTAAATAAGAGCCCAGGTTTCAATATCCTATAGTTTTTGGAACAACAGTAATACCTTGCATGTGCATAGCACTTGAAAATTTTGAGAACTTTTTCACACCTCTCGTCTCATATTATTTCCACACTGACTCTGAGAAGATGAGCACATGGTATGATTCCTACTTTATAAATGAGAAACTGAGGCACAGAGAGATTAAGGAAGTTACTTAAAGTTCCATAGCTAGTGATAGAGCTAGGATTAATAATAATCACACTAGCATATACATTTTTAGTGCTTTAAGGTCTGCAAAGCACTTTAGATACATTATCTCATTTAATCCTCACAGCAACCCTATGAGTTGTAATCATCTGAGATTCAGAGAGGTGATATGATGAGGCAGGACTTGAAGCCCAGTTTTCCTAACTTCAGGGCCAATACTACAGCCACTCTACCATGTGCTCTCAACCCAGAGCCCTGAAGATGATAAGATCAATCTTTCTCCCACATATTCTGTTGGCCATAATGCCAGCCTTGACAATGTAGCCTGTCCTGAGTTCTGTAATTAACTCTTTCTTCAAATTTCATGTCCCTAGTTGAGTCACTTTGCTGTGACTTAATTCCTGGAACAGGTGGGAATTTATAGCCTGCTTCTTCCCACCCCACTCCCACATTCATTCCACTCAGATAGAAATGGTCTCAAGTATAAAACTCAGAGGGACCATAACTGTGCCCACCCCCCAATCCCCAGCTGATTCCTCATTTGGTCTCATATAAAAACCTTGTGTGGAGTGGGTACTAGGTATGTTGGATTGAGCTGGATATTGAAATTAATTTGCATTTTTTTTTGGTAGGAGTTGATACTGGGTGATTCTGTACCTCTTATAAGACAACTATCGTTTATTTTTCATGAGGGAATTTGGAAGTTTTCGTTCTGTATTTTGCTGGAGGAAGCATAGGTTAGGAAAAGGAATTTGAGATAATCATCAGGAATGACTTGGGTGCAGATCTTGCTTTTGAAACTAACTTTGTGACTAAGGGCAAGTAAATTACTTAATCTCTCTAAGACTCAGTTTCTTTATTTATAAAATGGGGATAATAATACCTGTAATATCTCACAGGATTATTGTGGAAGTCAAATGAGATACTGTTTTTTAAATACTGTATAAATCTTAAAGTACTACTAATGTCAGTTACTATTATTATTACTAAGAGTTTTCTGGAAGTGTTTTCTGGAATATAGATTACTTTTCATCTATAAACATGATTTCATGCTCACCAGAATTTACTATACTTACCAGAAATTACATGGGCCTGTGGAGGACTCTGAAATGCAAGATGATGTGTTTATCCTTAGGGAGACAGAAACTAGCAAGGGGCGGGGAAGGGAATTTTAGTGTCTCTAGAAATATTTAGAAACCAAAATTGATTTTTTGGCTTTTTGACCTCTTTTCAGGCCTGTATTGATGAAAACTTGGACATGGTGAAGTTCCTAGTGGAGAACAGAGCCAATGTAAACCAGCAGGACAATGAGGGCTGGACTCCTCTTCATGCAGCAGCTTCCTGTGGCTATCTTAACATAGCAGAGTGAGTGAGTTTCAATGGGTCCTGGTTCTTTGCAGTAGTATGTACTGTCTCTTTCTGATTCTGCTCTGCTCCAGAACTTTAGAATCATTAATGGACTCAACCACTGTAGATCACAAGCAACAAAGGCAAAAAAAAAAAAAAGTTTCTGATGCTAAACCTATACACATGGTTTTTCATTTGAAATATTTCTGTCATTAAAATAGATTTTATTGATATCTTTTGTTTTTATTTCACTTACATTTTCCCTTATTTCATTCCCTATTCATCCCTTTTCCTCATCTCTTTCAGAGAGCTATTTTACATGTTCTAAAATATGGGAAAAATCTGACATTATATACGGTATTTCACTCTTGTAGGCCCCTCACTTTTGCAAAGGACTAGGGAGAGGTGTTTTCACAAATCTCTTCTTTGGGATCATCATTGTCACAGCTTTACTACAACTAGGTCAGCTAAATTTCACAGTGATTAGAGAACTGGACCTGAAGTCAGGGAGACTTGAGTTCAAAGTCAGCCTTATACACTTACTAAGTTAATGATGTTCCACATGTCACTTAACCTCTGTCTCCCTCGGTTTCCTCAACTGCAAAATGGGGGTAATGATTACACCTACCTCCCAGGGTTGTTGTAGGCATAAGATGAGGTAATATTTGTAAAGTATTTTGCAAACCTTAAAGAGTTATATGAATGCTCACTGTTATTACTATTACCACTGCTCCTCATAAAACATTATTTCCTTTTCATTTTATTTTTTTTAAACATTCAGTTTCAGTTGTCTTTGTTCTTTCCGTTTACATTGTTGTGGTTATTGCATTTATATTGTTTTTCTTGTTCTGTTTCTTTCACTTTGCCTCTGTGCATATAAGTCTTCTCATGCTTCTCTGCATTAATTTGTCATTTCTTATAGTGTAGTACTTTTGTTCATTCTTGCACCACATTTTGTTTAGCCATTGCCCAGGTGATGGGTGTCTAATTTGTTCTGAATTTAATAAACGTCAAAAAATTCATTTCCATATATGCAGTAGAATAAGAAAAATTCATGAAACCACAGATCTCTGTTACCTATTTGCTTTAAAAAAAATGTTTATAGTAAATTCAGCACATTACTTTCAAAACTGTTCTGCTCATCTGTATTTCTTCTTGAATTTCCTTCTGCGTTATAAGCTTTACTTTATTTCTTCTTTTTGGCTACCACCAAAAAAGTCCTACTAAAAATATTTTGTGGTGAATGGAGACTTTTCTTTTTGCCATTGTCCTTCTTGGGGTGTATATATAGCAGGGGAACCGCTGGGTCAAAGGGCATGGATATTTAAGATATTTTCTTTGTATAACTCCAAATCACATTTCATAATGATTATATCAAGTTATTTCTACCAACAATATATGACTACACTTCTCTTTCTAAAGCCATTTCAACACTGCCATTTCCTACCTTTTGTCATTTTTGCCAGTTTGCTTCCTAGCCATACTAGTTGCCACTTGAGGTTGGGTAGAAGGATCAGTTTCACAGGTACTTTTTATTTATTCCAATGTATCTGAAATTTGATCTGGTATTTTTGATTACAAAGATGCAACTTCTTTTTGTTCAGTCTGTCTTCATTTGGTTAACATTTACAGTTAGATACAAACATCATTAGGCCCAGAGATTTGTTTGAGCCAGTATAATCAAATACTCAAATGTATCTGTGATCACATTTGATGTAGGACGTAGGTCTTAAACCATCTATGTTTCTCTTCCTGGGAAACTCTTGGCCATGTCTTCTCTTTGGTTCACCAGAGGTGGTTCCTCCCAGTATCTTGGGACACCGCCTTGATCTCTCCTGACATTATGAGAACATGCACTGTCCACTGGTAGGTAATCTCTTGCTCTTGTCATGTGACCACTAGATTTTCTCCTTTTTTGGTACATGTCTTTGTCCTTCATACTGCTTCTCTCTAATTCATTGTTTGTAATGGGTTGCAGCCTGCTTCCCTCCACTGTGCAACTTTGAGTACACTTCAATTTCAATTTTTTGGAGATTATAATATTCTATGGCTTTTAGTCATATAAAAACAGAAAAATAGAACAAGAAAGAAAAATAAAAATATTAAGCCTTCATTTAAGGGAGAAACTTGGGGTCATTTAGAGAACTCTATAATTTCCCAAAGACTTATTCTGTTCTGTTCTGGGCACAGTTCTTTGTCCATTTGTATAGCATCTATTCAGTTTACATATACTGATAGATGAGCACTCTAGTTTTCCATTCAGTTATATATTGTGGATTGAACACTAGTAAGGACAAATTCTTTAGAGTGATTATGGGTTTTGTTTTTGTGACTGCAGTTTCTGGGGCATCATTTAATCAGTGTAATGTAATCTATAAGTAAGAATATTAGCAGAACCTCACCAACTTTCAGAAATTCCTCATTTAATGTATGCTAGATTGAATCTGACAGTGGTGAACACCCTAGAAAACATGTCTCTCTGTTTTGTTCTTTAATATTAGTGATCAGAAGTGGAATAACTGTTGTTCAGTGAGTAACCTGTGATTTTGATATATACATAGGAGATAACTTGCTGGAGGAGAATGATTAAGATAGCATTGTACTGTACCACATTAAAATTTTTTTTAAAAAATAGTAAACAAATACAGTGTGATCTTACATTTTCTCTCTCATTCAACCTGATTATTTGTGTCATGGTTAAGGTGGAATATCTCTTGTGAGAGGTTGTTTGTTCCCTTCTAATGCCCCCAACAAAGATGTACTTGTAATAATCCATATGTGGATTATCGTCATAAAATTTTAAATAGCTAGGAAAGAAGTGAGTTGATAATTGCTGATGGTCTCTTGGTCACTTTTTAAAAAATAATACTAAAGGCTAAGATTTCTACCATACCTTTGGTATTTTACCTTGAAATACCTTAAAAATCAGTCCCTCAGTTACTTCAGAATTGTGTTAAATTTAGCGTGGAGCTTACAGAGAAAACACAAAAAGCCCGGTCCCAGGATGGTTCCTGTATACCCAGGACTGCAATGTGAGAGTCCAGATGTGCTGGCTCCACTGGCCTCAAAGCTGAGGAGTTTGTTGATGGTCTGTTCTGGCTTTGTCCTTCAGTGTCCTGGGCAGGGCTTGCTGTTCTTTCCACTGTTGTTTGTGTGTGTATGTTTTAGGAGACATTCTGGCTTTGGCACCTGCTTATAATTTTTCATCATCCTCTATAAAATTTTACAAACTAGCTTGTATTCTAAACCAGTGAGACCCATCTTCCTGCTTGGTAAGTGAATCAGGTATTTGCTGGCAGAGTTGACTTCTAGGCCCTTTTGGTCTGTGGCAAGCATTTTCATAGCACTTTAAGGTTTGCAAAGCATTTTCAAAAATATTTTCTCATTCTATCCTCATAACGACTCTGAGAGGTAAGTGCTATTATTAGACATTATACAGATGAAGAAACTGAGACTGGCAGAGGTTAAGGGACTTTCCTCAGAGTTTCCTTTCTTACTATACTGAGGCCAGATTTGAACTTAGGTCTTCTTGATTCTAAGTTTAGTGCTCTATCCACTATTCTACCTCACTGCCTCTGATTGGTAACATGCACTACAAAATGGCATTAGTCAGTATTGATTTTCTTTCTTACATCTATTTTCTGTTTTTTAACATCATAAGTAGCAGGTTGGAGTTAAATACTAAAACATTTTCTTGTTTTTGTTCTTCTTGCTTCAATTAATTTTGGTCTTTGCTCTAACACATTACGGTGGTCTGACGATATACAGAGTGTAGATTTAGCAATAACTCCCACGTTAGTAATGAGTCATTTCCTGCCAGTTAAAATATAATCAATTTCTTTTCTTTTTTTCTTTTTGTGATATTGCTTGGTGTTCATCACATCCAGAACTTTCTGTCTCACTTTTTGATGTTTAAGAATGAGCATTCTTTACAGTATAAAAGCTTTTGGCCTCTTCTGTTTTCTTAACTCTGAACTGTATTTTCCTCTACTCTCATCACTTCTTAGCTTTGCATCGAAGTTATTCTCTATTAAAGTATATGTTGATTTAATTTGAACGGTCTTGTTAAGTTTTAGTAGAATTTTTCCTATAGCCAATATTGGTGCATAAACCCAGCTATTTTTATGGTGATTTTTTTGCAAATCTTATCTTGAGCACTGCAACACAAGATGATCAAATGTCCCATAAAATGTTTTTCTTGTTGCCTTTGGATATATAGTAAAACCAGAGACTTTATTTACCTCTCCCAGGAGAACTTGTGACCTATCCTTTTATTTAGCTGCAATTCACTTCTGTTTTCTGGAGAGAATTCCTTTTCTCTTGTAGTATATCCACTCTATGGTTGTTGAACAAGGATCTCATAGAGTACCAAGAGCTAAGTTAATGTTTGTAGATAGTCCAAAAATTCTTGGAATTACCTATTTCCTTTTCTCCTGCTCCTAACTATAGAAGTAGGAAGGAATTATGTAGAGCTAATTATTTTGGGTTTTTT
Organism: Notamacropus eugenii; assembly: GCF_028372415.1. NCBI lineage: Eukaryota > Metazoa > Chordata > Mammalia > Diprotodontia > Macropodidae > Notamacropus > Notamacropus eugenii. Next base: position 437,881,651 of record NC_092873.1, on the reverse strand, counting down.
TTTTGTTTGTTTCATGGGTTGCCACGGCCCCTCCAAAATCATTACCTAGTGGCCAACTTGTCTCGTTATCTTGGTGATAAGTCCTCCCTGTAGTTAACTAGACTGGTATTTTCCTTAGACTGTACTTGAAGCGTTTCTAGTAGGCTAATAGCTGGTGCTAGCATAATTTTCAAGAATCCAGGGACACCTGTGCCCCACTATGAAGCCTCAGAGAAGGACTTTTTGGAGATAAGCTTGAATAATTATGTTTTAAAGCAAAAGAAGTAGGCCTGAAGATGGAAGGACAGCTGCTTAAATATCACAAAAGCAACTTTAGTCAGTATTAAAAGAAAAAGACTAAACACAGTGAGCAAAAGATGAGGCAGTAACAGGTTCTTGCTGTGTTAGTCATGTAATTATGTTTCATAAATAGCACAAGCAAAGACTTAACTCCTGAGATATCCACCTGTCCTCCCTGGGGCAAGGAGGCATCACTAGAAGAGGAGTGTTTTTTTTTTAAAGGAGAAAAACTGGTAATTGAAAATCACCTTCAAAATAAGATGTTTGGAGTATATCTTAGATGAGCATAAGTTCAGATTATGTTCAGGTATGTTTTGTAGTGAGAAGAGAATTGGAATATTAAGGCTGTTTAAAGTAAGCTTGTTTATTGGAAGTTCCTCCTAATGTGCTTAGAGCTTCACTGCACCTCTCTTGTTCCACAAATGAGCAGTGAGAGTGCTCTTGATGACTGAGTGGAGACCAAGGGACTCCCTTCCTCCAGAGTCTGATTCTTAGGTTTATCTTGTAGCTGTGGCATGGGAGTCACTTCTGAGTCCCACAGGGTTATTGTGATACTTTGTGGGAGAAGTCAAAACAAAAGAAGAGTCAGGCAGCAAAGCACTGAGCTTTGGCATTGGTGTTTGGAAGCCTGGACTGTCTGTCCCCGAGCAAACAGAAATGAACAGTATAGTTTTATTCACCCTTGGATCCCTCTTTTTGTTTCATTTTTGTGAAAGTTGGCAACCTTTTCAACACTTAGGCCACCCCCCCTTTAGAGTCTTACAGAGATGGCTCTGAATCTCTAGTGTGCTCAAGTATGCTAGCTTTTACTGCCTAAGAGTTAAGGTGATTTCCTCTTGGTGGTGACTTTTAGTAAAAATTTAATTAATTTGTGAAACATATAAACTCCCTTACTGGCATTTCAGTTTTCGTCAGTCAGCCATGATCTTTGAGCTACAGAAGAATTTTATTAAATTAACTGCCTTTTTTTCTCTTTCCATAGATAGATGGATAGAGCATATATTATATGCTGGCTGGGGATACAAATATAAGCAAAAAAGACAGCCGCAGCATGCAAGGACTTTACACTCTAATGAGAGAAGATGACGTATCAAAGCAAGCTGGAAGGGGAGAGTGGTGGGCACTTGGGGAAGGCACTGGGGAGGAGGAGAAGTCTTGGGAGGCCAGAGTAGAACCAGGAGTGAAGTGAGCCTGAGCCACTTCTGAAGTGGCCTTCTGGACCAAGAATCCCCTCATCAGAACAGGGCCACAGAGGCAGAGGGATCTGATCTCCAGGCTGCTGAGGAGCCATGAGTAGAACCAGAAGGAAGAAGTAACAAGTAGAGCATGTGGCCTCAGTCAGGAACATGCCTCTTGATGGACTGTCTCCTTTTTTTCTTCTTTCCTTAGGAATCTGTGCACAGAGAATAATTATAAATTAGCTCTCCTGTTACATACCTTTGATCTTATATGAACCAGTCACAGTGATTTCTTTAACATGTTATTTTGGGTAAACATGTTTGTGTCTTAGAAATAAGTATGACGTTTATCAGTCCTTTTTTCCCCCCTCAGAAGAATTACTGATGTGAAGTGAAATAAACCTGAAGCCAGTGTATCTTTGTAAGAGTAATTATGATGAGCTGACTTCACACAAAACCTACTTAGATAATTCTGTGGGGTTATGCTACAATTCATTTCTCATTAGGTTCATTCTTATGAGAGGTTTTGAATTTCACTGTTATTATTAATTTCTATACTACATGGGTTCGTTTTTCAAAAAATTGAAAACTGCTTTTCTAATAAGCTATGCTTTAGCTTTAGGCCAGGAATTATATAGACACTTTCAGAGCTTGTCAGTTCTTAATTACCTACTTGTATTCATTTAGTTCTTCATTGACTTTGTAATCCTTTTAGAAAAGACACTGATGAACCTTTATTTTGGGGTGTTTTAAAAATAGTATTCCCCTCCATTACATGTAAAAGCAGTTTTCAACATTTATTTTTAAAAATTTTGAGTCCCAAATTCTCCCCCCTCCCTACCTGAGACAGTAAGCAATCTGATATTTGTTATACATATGCAACCATGTAAAAACATTTCCATATTAGTCATTTTTTGGAAGAAAACTTGAACCCCCCCCCCAAAAGACAAAGTGAAAAATAGAACGGTGAACCCTAATTTTCAAGGGAGAAGAAAGTGAGAAATAGTTTTGTTTTCTCTTTCCAGGAAGACCTTGTGTTCAAGTGCTTTCCATTTCAGGTTCATATCCATTTTAAATGTTGTGCTGTCATCTCTCTTATCTTGACCCTGGATAGTCATATTAAAACACACAGAGAGGTTTGGCTTCAGTTGTATTTCTTTTTTCTGCCCTTCACATGTTCTCTCTCCCCTTTACTCCCCTACCTTCTCCATATTTATTATGCTTCTTGGGAGTGCCAGTGCTTCTAAATGTCCAGGTGCCTTAATGAGGATCCTAGGGAGAAGAAATTAAAGCTAGGCAGGGATTCTTAGGCTTACATTAATTATGCTTAAGGAGAATAGAAGCTTTTAAGGTGGTGGTTTTGGAGGACAGTGCTAAATGAGATCATATTTTCCTTTCATGTACTTCTGGTCATGCTTATAGGTTGCTCCCCAGTGTTATAGATCTGGGTGCTTATTATATCATTGAAGGAGAAAACAATAAATGCCTACACCTGAGTCCATTTGTGTGTGGGGGTGTGCTCATTCACTTAGCAAACATTTTCTAAGTGCCTTCTCTGTGCTAGGCACTGTGCTATTCCAGGAAAGGGTGATGTGTAGCCCACATTGAATAGTTCTTTTTTGGTTTCAGATGCTTCTGAGTACTAAATTGCTGACTCCAGCCATTATTGGGCCTCTTGCTGACTCGTAGCCTAAATTCATAAAGGCTAATTAAATTCCTCACAGACTTTGAATTACACAATTACATATTAATGAAAGGAAAAGCATTTATTATATGCCAAGCCCAGTGACAGTCCCTGCTCTCAAGAAGCTCATACTCTAATTGGGGGAAATAAGACACATAAAAGAGCTGCTGCACAGTGGGGTGAAAAGCCTAGAAGTCCTAAGGGGGTGATTCTGGGTTGTGTGGCAAGGTCCAGGGGTCTTTACCATGGATCAGAAGGCCTCATGACAGTGCCCAGGGGCTGAAGGGGAGAGTGGCAAGGTGGATGATAAGACTTGGTGATCTTCTGTCTGGTGACTCCCAGCAGTATGAACAGCCATGTTGCTCTTTTATACGGCTGCTCTGGGGGGGGGGGGGGGGTTAGCAGCAGGAGAGGGGCGACCCTTATGAGAGAGGTGTTCTTCTGACGCTGCTTTCTGTCCAGCTATCCTGTGAATTCAGGACATCACCTCACAAGGAAGGGGCAAAGGGAAGGAAACCTCTGTCAGTGGTTCTTTCTTCACATAATCATAGGAGGCCATCACATATTTATGATTTCTCTGATATGATAATTCTCTTCTGAAGTGAGGAAGGGACTGTGTAGATGACTGGTGGTGTCTCTGTTTGTGAGGTGATGTGTGTCTGTGTGTGTATGTGTCCACATTTGAGTAGATACCTTAAATATACATACTTGAGAACGCAAAAATATTTTATGCACCCAAATGTAGCCATTGGCAAAATCCTAGTAAAAACATTGCTCTATGTCTCTTCTGGCTTTTGTGTCAAAATTATCTCAAGATGTAGCAAGGAATTTTCTTTTTGGAAACTTGCATTTGGAGGGAACATAATCTTACTCCATATGGTTTTTCAGAAGCCTTCTTATCCATCCATAAAGGTTTTTCTTTTTTCTTTTTCTTTCTTTTTTTTTTTTTTAAATATTCTCAGTGGTATTTGTGAAACATGTCCTGCTTGTTGCCATAGAAGAGAAGGAAGAAAAATTGAGCCTTAGTTATTGAAGTATCTTAGAGATCCAAAGGGTTAAATGCAGAACATCTTATTTGTGACTTGTTTGGAATCCCAAAGCAGATGCCTTTTTCTGTTAGTTTTTCAAGTTCCTCTCTAGCCTTTGGTGCATGAGTGTAAATTGACCCCAGCCTGGCATAGATAACATTACTCCTGGGTCTCATCTGTGCAGGTATTTCATTAACCATGGAGCCAGTGTGGCTGCAGTGAATAGCGAAGGTGAAGTCCCCTCTGACCTTGCAGAAGAAGCAGCAATGAAGGACCTGCTCCTGGAGCAAGTGAAGAAGCAAGGTAACTCATTGGGGTGACTCTGGGGAGTGCAGTGCCCTCTGCTAGTGGGCGGCGTGAGAGAAAGCAGCAGCTGCCACTTCCATCTTATGGGAGCCTTTCATTACTGTGTGATGGGAGGGGGTGGGTTAAATCTGTCTGCACAGCGTTAGTCACCAGTCACCAACATCCTGGATCCTCTTAATAACTCAGGAAAGGAAAGAACAAACACCACACGGAGGCACCGTCTTTGTGTCCTTTCTTGAGGTTAGGTACAGACTTACTGTATTGTGTAAGTTGGTTCATCTTTGGTAAGGCGGAGCCAACTGATAGAAGTTAGGAAGACTTAGGATTTTTAATTTTTTTTCCATTGTTGAGAGTCTGGAATGAACTTGGGCAAGCCATTTATTTATAAGTTCTGAAATGATTTTGAAAGTCACACTTGTCAGGTCAGTTTGCTTAGAAACGTAAAAAAAAATAAGACAGTAGATTGAAGAAGCAGAGAATAAACTTTACCTTCATCCTCATTTTAGATTTTCAGGAAAATCAGCATCTGGGGATAATTCTGCTGTAGGCAGACAAAGGAGTGCTGGATTTGGTGTAGGTAGGAGAACTTGAGTCTGGTTTCATCTCTGACTGTCTGACTTTGCGCAAGTCACTCAACTTCTCTGGGCCTCAGTTTCCTTATCTGTAAAATGAGTGGGTTGGACTAGGTTATCTCAAAGGTCCTTAACCACTGAAGGTACAGTAATCCTTTAGTAATCATTTAGCTTTTTAAACCAAGTTTTGTGGAAGCAACAAGGGAATGGATAGTCTTGAGAAATGTGGATGGGATTATTGCTAATTCTTTGTAGTCCATGTTTATAGTAGAGTTAACTTCAAAGAGGCTGTGTCCATATGGTGGCCAGCAGTGCAAATCAACAAATGGACCCTGTTACTATTCATTAGTCATGTCCTAAATTGATTCTGTACCTATCTTAATGCACAAACCCACACGGTTTTGCCTGTTGAGACATGCTTTGCCTCATTTAATGAAAATGGAGAATTTTTTTTTCATTCATTCAACAAGTAATTATTCTTAGTAGTTCATTGAGGAACAGCATGGTATAGCTACCTCTAAAGTTGGGAAGCTGTAGATTCAAGTCCTGTTCCCAGTACCTCCTAGCTGTGGGACCATGGACAAATCCCTTAACTTCTCAGTATCCTAGACAGTTCTCTGATGCTATAAGTCACAATGAATTCTTGGACAGCATTGGTGGAGGGCATTTCCAGTCAAGGACCTCCCTACACATACATCTTAGGTCCAGACTGAAAATAAATTATGTACAAAGCCCTGAGCCATGAGTAGGGGATGTAGAAATAGTGATAAAGCCAATTCTTTCATTCAGAGAGCTTGCATCCTGCTGAGAGGATACACAATAGGTCCACCAAGTCTTGAATGCCAGCTGATACACAGGAGAGTACTAACCATTAGTGGAAGAGGAGGCCAGACATTCCAGAGGAGTCAGCTTCCAGGCAGGATCTTGGAGGAAACCAAGGATTCTAAGAGTTGGAGGGGAGGAGGAAGATTATTCTAGGCCAGGGGAACAACTGGTTCGAATTCATGGAGGTCAAAGATAGAGTGCCCATATCAGGGGCAGCAAGTCTGTGTGTGACTGGAAGAGCAAGTGAGTAAAGCCGAGTGAAGTGAAATGAGACTGGAAAGCTAGATTGAAGCCTGACTGTAGACGGTCTTAGATGATAGGCCAGAGAGTTTGTGCTTTATCCTAAAAGCAATGGGGAGCCACCATGGACTGACAGAGTGACCTGTGCCTTGGGAATAGGATTTTTGGATGTTGTGTGGAAGTGGAAGCAAAAAAGATCATTCAGGAGCCTATATTAATAGTCTGGGATGATGAAGGTCTAAACTATGGTGGTGGCTGTGTTATTAAGGAGAAGTGGACAGATGCAAGAGAGATCATGGAGGTAGACTTGACAAAGCTTGGCAACTGGGAGGGGAAAGGTCAGGGATGATGCCAATGTTAAGAACTTGTGTTACTCAGAGGTGACCTCAATAAAAAAGGAAAAGTTTGGAGAGAGATTCTTTGTCCTTATGGAACTGAGAATTTAGTAGGAAAAGTGTGTGTACATGCATGTATGTGTGTGTGTGTGTACCGTGTGTGTGTGTACCATGTGTGTGTGTACACATCTATCTATGTGTCTGCCTATAGGCACATATATATGTACACATACACATAACTATAACATAAGGTAAGATGTGTGAAAGTCTTATGGGAATTCAGGGGAGGAAGAGATGTCTTCTGTCAAGGGGAAATCAGAGATATGTTGGGAGGACTGACATTTACACCCTGTGTCTCGTAGACTCAGTAGGGACTGAACAGGTAGAGTCTACATTGTATGATGAGCATTCAACGTAGAAGCAACGGCTCTGATCAAAGGCAAACTGACTTACTGTCAGTTAGTAAACAATGTTTTAACATCTCCTATGTGCCCAGCACTGTGCTAAAAGTTGGGGACATGAAGAAGGGCAAAGGACAATCCTACCCTCGAGGAACTCACAGTCTAATGGGGGAAACCACCTGCAAAAAGCTATAGACAGGATAAATGGGAGATAATCAGCAGAAGGAAGGTGTTAGCAATGAGGGAAGGGAGAAAGACTTCCTGTAGAAGATGGGACTTTGACTGGGACTAGAAGGAAGCCAGAGAAATCAGGAGGCAGAGAAGAGGAAGGAGGTTTCCCAGGCATGGAGACAGCCAGTGAAAAGGCCTAGAGTCAGAAGATAGAGACAAGGATAGATGGCAGAAAGGCTGGGGGTGCGGAGAAAGATGAGGATGAAAATGGAGCACCCAGTCAGAGAGGTTAGTTTTGGAAAATAAGTTCTTTCTGAGACAAGCTGGAGGAAGAAGTTACTGTTTTGGGTTATGAGACCATCTGTGATTGAAACATTTGCCTTCTGTTGTCTCAAGTGTGAGTGTAGACAGAATCTCAGTATATGTGCCCAGTCCTTAACACCTGAGGGATGATTTGATTCTGTTAGATTTGAGCTCCTGTCAGTCCTTGATTATTTATAGCATCCAGGATCTCTGCAGCAAACCTCTCCCTTCCCACACAAGTTCAGCTGCATTGCAGATTACCAGTAGTGTAACTAACTGGGAGGATGTCAGGACCAAACAGAAAATGAGTGTATCTGGATTTGCGTGAATTGATTTTGGATTTTCCTGTGTTGAGGAAGAATGCTTCTGTGACATCAAGTAATATAAAGTTGAGTATCTTTAATAATTTACCAATCAGATATCCCCTTAATATTTTTAAATGGCATATGAATTTTCTGAAGTTTGATGGCATTTCTTCAGAAGGAGAACACATTTAACTCCAGTTACTATTATATTACTTATTAATAATACTTGGGTAGGAGTCATCTGCACTAGAGATTTTATAGCCCAAAGTACTGTTCTAATTTATGTATGGGAATTGCTCTTGGGAAATCTCTTTAGAGAATGGTGTTTTATTTGTTTTCATTTGCAGTTTGTGGACTAAATATATTGTATTCCTTGTGCTATAGAGGCATGATCACTAGGCTATAATTCAGGGAATCCTGGTTGTAGTGCTCACCTACCTATGTCACCAATGAGCTGTGTGACACTGGAGAGTCACCTGACTCTTCATGTCTGTCTCATCCTCTTTCAGATGTTCTCTCTCCTGGATACATCTGGTGTGAGGCTAAAACTACACATCATGTATAGAAAAGTTCTTGAAAAGTGTTATGCAAATACAAGGCATTTGATTTGTAGGCTCTTTTCCTCTTATGAGTACTTATGGTATGTTCCCCTCATGAATGCTCCTTCATGTAGAATTTTCATTTCTGTATCAGAAGTTATCCATTGATTTAAATAGTAACAGTGATATGTATATGTGTTGTGTGTGTGTGTACACATGCACACATACATGTACACACATAGAACAGTAGTCTTAGTGATCATGTTGTTTCACATTTATTTTAGGAGTAATAATAATAACTCAATTACATACCATTTTGAGGTTTGCAAAGTGCTTTACATATATAATTTCATTTGAGTCTCATAACAACCCTATAAGATAGGTACATATAAGTATTATCTCCATTTGAAAGATAAGGCAAAGATCCTTTCCCTAGTCACACAGCTAGTGAGTATCAGAGTTCGGATTCTACCCTAGATGTTTGTTACTCTCTCTCCAATACTTTTATCTATTCTCATATGCTTCTCTGATGAGGACAGAGAAATGAGAGAGGTGAAGAGACTTGCTGAAGAACACCATTACTTAATGGAAGAAATCTCTTTACTCCAGTTCAGTGCATTTTACACCATACTAGACTTTGTGTGTGTGTGATTGTGTTTAAACGTCATTTGCATTCTAAGCTAGGCATAAAATGGAAAAACTCAAAGCTTGAAGACTGAGCTTGTGTTTTGAGGCATGTTTGGGATCCAGACAAAGAAGATACCCTGCCAGACCAATCCGGGGGCTTCACTCTGCTGGTTTCCACAGGGCTTGATCTGGAGCAGTCGAGAAAAGAAGAGGAGCAGCAGATGCTGCAGGACGCTCGCCAGTGGCTCAATCGTGGTCAAATTGAGGATGTGAGACAGGCTCGTTCAGGGGCCACCGCGCTGCACGTGGCCGCAGCCAAGGGCTACTCCGAAGTCCTCAGGTATGACCTCTTGACACCTTGAGCAAGTTTTGTCAGCCAAAACTTGGCCGATGAGTCTTTTGACTGATGCTTCTGAAGGAGAATGAAGGATTTCTCAGGATAAAAGATTTTCTCAGTTGATATATGTTTCCTCCCTCATTAGACTTTCAGGGTACACACTCCACCTTCTGCCATTGTTCATAATGAGCTTGTCCCTTTCTTTTCTTCTTCCACAGCAGCCTTGGGTTTTGTGTGTTCATGAGCATACAAGCGTGCTATGAGATATAAAGCATGCAAGTGTTCTATGGACCATAAAAAAATTTGGAAAACATTGGTCTACTACACTCCACAAGGCCACTTCCAGGCCTAGGATTCATCACAAATAACATGTACAGCCAGAACCTCTTATAATTAGTAATAAAGTATGAATTTGTAATTATTTTGGTCCTTTATAGTCTCTGGTAATGGCTTTGAAATTTTTAATTACGTATACACCAATTCACTATATTGCGTCTTCCAGATAAATGTAAAAATAAAACTTCTTTAAAGGCTCCTTTTTATATAATATACATCACCCATCCTACACATCCTTCATCTCTTGATGTTGATACTAGCTCAGCTTCCCTAAAAACTTAAATGGCTAGCACCAAAGAGTAGCAACAGGTGCAAGTTGCAGATAAACAAATTCAGGCTTACCATCGTCCCCTTTACCAATTATGTATTATTTACTTTGTATAGATTCTGTACTTATCTGTGTACATGCTCTTCACTCTCTCTGTTTTGTTGAAATCGAGGTCTCTGAGAGCATGAGCAGTTTCGTTTTTGTTGTTATATTTCCTGTACTCAGCACAGTGCCCGGCACACGGTTGATACTTAATAAATGCTTATCAAGTTGTTGAACTGCATTTAAGAAAATCATTCTTAATACTGGGATGGGTTGCCTCCTGAGGCAGTAGCTCAAGCTGAGGCCAAGTGTACACTTGTCATCTGTGTTTACGTGATGAAGGAATTCTTCATCATGTAAATATTGACTGAATCTCTGAGAGCACCTCCAGATCTGAATTCTGTGATTCATGGCTTAAAGATGGGAGCCACAAGTCTTCAGCAGCCCTCCAACAAGTTGAGACTTCAGGATTTCCTACGTGCCACAATCTCAAGTTTGGGCTGTAGATTTTGGTTGTTCAGGCTTTGTTGGCTGAGCGTTTATAGAATGAGGGTATCTGAGTCTGTCATACATCTGCTGTGCAATGTATGAGCGATTTTCTAGAAAGTGCCCTGCAGAGAGTTAGGTTTACAATTTGTATTTTGTCTTTTCCTTGTATGAGAAAATCAAAAACTCATCCTCATGTTATACTTCTAGGATGTAGCTATTTGAATTGGTCTTGCCTTAGTATACATATTGAAGGTACACACCTTTTTAAGTTCTCTGTTTATAGGGACAACATGAGTGTGCCAGGAAAATGCTGAAATGCTGGGTAGCATTTAGTAGATACCATCTTTGGACAATAGAGCTTATGATGGGCTCCCCCAGAATTGCTTTTGAAACCTGAACTTTGACTTAGAGAGTGGAGGGCATCATTCAGTTCATTTTAGTTTAGTGTTTTTTAAATGCCTTTCTTCTGTGTGTAAGACACTTGCTAGGCACTGGGAATACCTAGAATTTCAGGACCCAAAGCTAAGCTGGTAATGGGCTAGGAGAGAACTATAATGTTAAGCATTTTACCTTTGATTTTTCTTCTCAGGCTTTTGATTCAGGCTGGCTATGAACTAAATGTTCAGGATCATGATGGCTGGACTCCCCTCCATGCTGCTGCACATTGGGGGGTGAAAGAGGCCTGTTCCATCCTGGCAGAAGCACTCTGTGACATGGATATCAGGAACAAACTGGTCAGTGAAACAGAAATACAGTAGGCAGCAGTGGGCAGAGTGATCAGTAACATGTCAGAAGGTGATGAATGGTTAGAGCATCACATTGTATGCTTCCTTTTCTAAAAACAAATTTTTGTCGATGTATTTTATTTTTATATCACCTATACTTCTCATTTTATCTTTTCCTTCCACCTGCTCCCAGAGTACCATTCCTTATAAAAATAAAAAAGAGTAGGGAAGAAAATAGTTCAGCAAAAATTAACAAGCATATCAAAGGAGTTTGAAATTATATGCAGTATTCCCCACCCATAGTCCCCTACCTTTGAAAGGAGTGTGAGGAGGTACGAGTACTAAATCTTGTAACATATAAAACATTATTTTTAAATGGCTATCATTTATATGTCTTCTCTGGCAGGACAGTATCATAAAAAAGGGATTCTGTGGGCAGGGTGCAAAAGCAAAACATGGAAGTTGAGTGATCCCTAGCACAGAGAGAACTAATTTTGTTGCTATTTTATTTCCTGCTGGTTATTGTGCCCCTTCTCACTGCCAGGGACAAACACCTTTTGATGTGGCTGATGAAGGGCTTGTGGAACATTTGGAGATGCTCCAGAAAAAACAGAATGTGGTGAGTCGGGACTGGTGCCTTTTATTGAAACTTCTTTAACAATTTGTTATCTGCTCCAGGTATCTTAGCCACTTGCTTTAGATATGCCTCTGCTGAGGGCTAAAATGGGCACATCTGCATTCCTAAATGATTATTGGTTTCTTCAGGGACTATCAGACAGCCTGTTATAAGGAAATATCCCAGAAACCCCTAATGGTAAAACCTACTTTTTATAGTGAGATAACCTATCAATTGTTAGAGTTTTTAAGCTTCTGATTGCCACTGAATTCTCAGCATAGCTATAGAATCATAATTTTTTCCATGCTAAGTACCTGGATACCTCATAAGTTGGATGTCATTGTTGGAAAAACTGAAAAGATCAAGAAACTTTTGTTACTTGAAATTGAAAAAAGAAGCACTGCATTTTGGATCATGGACACTGGATAGCTGAATACTCTGTTATTCCAGAAATCTTAACTATACAAATTTGAAGATTTATTGTCATCGTTACCCCCATCACCCTGCCCTCATTGAGCTTTCAACTGTGGGCGTTATTTTGCTGTCTGCTTTGCAAAATAACAACATAAATATGTTAACCTATACGCTTCATAAAAGACTTCATGTTTTCAAAGAATTCTACATTCCCTATCTCTTTAATCCTCAGCACAGCCTTACAGAGTAGCCATAATATGTATGATTAGTCCCATTTTGTGGATGAGGAAATTTGAGGCTGCTCATAGGCACACCAAATAAGGATGTGATGTCAGTTTTGAAACCAGGTCTCTCTTGACTCCAGGTTCACAGAAAACCAGTGCATAAACTTCTATACAGTGCTTAAAGATGGCAGAGTGTGTGAATGAAAGAATTAACCTTGTGTCCGTTCGAAGATTCCGAGTGTGTGATCACTGGAACAAAGTCAGCAGCCGTGGGAATCCCAGTCAGTGGCTTCCTTCGCATCCGTCTCGGGAGGCTGTTTTTCTGTGAACCTTTTTATTGACTGTGAGGCAGGGAATAGCTGTTCAGAGTGTTGGGACAGGCGCTGTATCTGATAGACCTGATGTAATAGCACTGTTGCATTGGACTTAGAGCAAGTAGGCATTGGTGAGAGTTCTGATAGTGTGGTTGGCACATGTACCCCAAGATCACAAGACCTCCAGAAGTAGGGAAAGAAGGGTTTGTTTTGGGATGCTGAGATAAGAGTTGAGTCCTGCTGTTGGTATTTGTTGATTGACTGGAGAGAGAAAGGACTCTAACAAAAGGGTAGTTACTAACACCATAAATATAGGTGCTCATCTTAGAGAGAATAGGATTTTCAAATTTGAAAAAGCCATTAGCTTTCCCCTAGGCCAAAAGTTTTTAACCTGAGGCCCATGAACTTTAAAAAATATATGTTTTGACAACTGTATGTCAGTATGACTGGTTTCCTTTGTGATCCTATCTATTTTATGCATTTAAAAACATTATTCTGAGAACAGATATGTAAGGGTGCACTAGACTGCCAGACAGGTCCATGACACAAAAAAGGTTAAGAAATCCTGCCCTGGGCCAACCTCTTCATTCGAAAGAAGTTACATGTCTTATAAGTGGTAGAGCAAAGACTAGAATTCGACTTCTCTGAATTGTGCTATGGGCCTTATAAAATGACTAATGGAGGATCCTTTGCAAGTATTTTGGGTAATGGTCCTCTTGCCTTTTCTGTTCCTTTGGCTGAGGGAAAGAGAAACATCTAAATGGGAAGATTGTCTTTGCTTTCTTCTCCTGCTCTAATGATACTGAGACTTGGGCTTTCAAGGGAGCTTTAAGAAGTGTGGACAGCCCTTTATAGTGCATTATTTCTTTCTGGCAATTCTTGTGTTTCAGTTTACTTTAAGACAGTGACAGAATTACATAGAATTATGCTCCAAGCAGAATAACTAATTGCTAACTCTTTAAATCTCTTGTTGTAAAGCACATCACTAGATGCCACTGTTTCCTAAATGACAAAGATTACTACTGTTAGCCACAACAGCATTCCTAAAACAGACATATGTAGTTTGTGTGGTTGGGTTTGGACGTAATTGGATGGCCATGAGGGACTGTAGATTATAATTAATCCTTAATATATTCACTGGCAGATGAGGTTTCTGTTTTACTTTTCCAGCAGTATTTGGTGAATTAGTTTGCAGGCCTATGAATACCCTTTGATCAAGATCTTTTCTCTAGTCTTGGGTGTTAAACTTTCTTAACTATTGATTTCTTTTTGAAGTAAATCTGCTTTTTCATAATAAATCTATAGTGGCACGAACCTTTTGGGTCAGAGGCAAGAACACTGGACTTAGAATCACAGGATCTGGGTTCAAATTCTAGCTGTGCCACTTGTGTAACTACGAGCAGGTCACTTCCCCTTTGTGGGTTTCAGTTTCCTCATCTCTAAAATGAGAGAGCTGGACTGGATGACTTTTAGAGTGGATTTGAGCTTTTATATGTTATGATTCTATGATTAATTGACTTTCTCTCTATCCACCTCCCCCTTTCTGGATTTTTATTCTTTTTCTGAAAAAATGGCCTGGCAAGTTAGCAGAGTTAGCTTTGAAGTTTTGTTCCTTTCTTGAATCAAAGCTTCACCTCCATCTTCTCTGCACAGCCTGTCCTTTACTTTCTCATCCTCACATGTGGCTCCCTAGTGAGGTCGTTGTTAAAAAGACCTAACTTGTGTCACTCTCTGTATCCCCTTCCCTTCAGTCCTAATAGTCACCTCCAGGATGGTCAGACCATTCTGAGAGCCTTTCATTGCTGCTCATGCTTATTAATCAACAAGCTATTTTTCTGTATTTTCCTTTTTCCATTCTCAGCTTCGAAGTGAGAAAGAGACAAGGAATAAACTCATTGAAGCAGACCTGAATGGCAAATTGCAGAGTGGACTCTTCAAAAAGTAAGACATTTGACAATAAGAACAGGACAGGGAGGAATGGGATTTTAGCTGACTTTATGAGCAACTCCTTCCTAGACTTTGAAAATGCATGTTTTTAAGTGATATGAGTTTACAGAACCTCAGAATAACTTATGTTCCTTGCCTTTTTAGTTCTTTCACACATAGCATTGTGCTGTGGCACAGAGGCCTACATAGGCCTAAGAGAAACAGAACAAACTCTGCTTCTTTCCTGTGATCTCTTAGGAAGGTTTTTCTGGGAATTTCATTCATCATCATTATCATCACAATCCTTATCACCAAAAATTATAGCAATAACTCACATGTATTAATTTATTGTGGTTTGCTAAGTGTTTTCATTATAGGTAGATTGCATTTATTAGTGAAGTCATTGAGAATAAGTGAAATGTTTGGAGTTTTGAAATTCGTTAGGCCTGATTTTAGCATTTTTCTCCTTCTGATCCAAGGGTTCTTATCCCATCTACATTGGTGGCAATGTTTACCATCAAGATGCTGGTATGGTCCTAGAGCTATTCAAGCAAACTATGCTTGAGTAAGGGAGTTAAATAAGGCAGACTTGAACCAGGGTTTCAGAGAAAGGAAATGGAAGAAGAAAGAGTTTGAAAGCTACTCCCTTGTTAATCTTCAATACAAGTGAACTCAGAAATTGCTTGTCTTGTCAACACCATTTAGTCTCATTTCTGATTTAGCAAAGAGAAGATTCTGTATGATGAGGAAACACCCAAGTCCCAAGAAGCAGAGAAAGAGATTAAGGAATCTAGCAGCTCTAGCTCAGAAGAGGAAGAAGGTGAAGAGGAAGCTTCCGAGTCAGACACTGAGAAGGAGGCAGGTAATACAGTGATGTTTATGTATAACATTCTCAAGCTGGATAGCTAAGAGAACCTTTCTCAGGGGTGGGGAACCTGTGGCTTCGAGGCCTCAATTGTGGCGCTTTGACTGAAGCAGTCCCTAGAGGGCCCCATGTTTCCCTGAGGCTGCAGGTTCTACACCCCTGGCCTTTCTTATTTGAAAACTACCAAGCCATTGAGGACTCCAAAATAAATTTTTAAGTCTTGATTTTGTTTCAGAAACTTGGTTGTAGAACTCTTGGCTGTGGAAGAGTATATTTAGTCATTCCTAGGTAGTGATGTGATAAGATGCTCTGTGGGCTCTAATATGAGGGAGCCAAATGTCCTGACCCTGAGTTGGTGGATGATATGAAGATCAAATTCCAAAGACTCTGGATTAAAGATGGGAGGCAGAAGAAAGGAGAGCTTGCAAGTACACTTTGGGGCAAATACTTTTTCTTTCTCCCTAGTGAATAAATTCATATTTAGTTATCTAACCTGTAAGTTCCCTCAGTTCTGTGGTTGGTGATAAGATTTTGTAAAAGGCAAGTATTATGCAGGGGAAGAAAGGAATTGTGTATTTTCCATCTTATGACTTTTTAGTTTGGACATGCTCTAGTTACCAAATATATCTTCTTGAGCAGTTTGACCAAGACCTCTTTTATAGCAAGTGAGATATTAGTATAATGTTCCATAAAATGATCAGGAGGTTCATCTAAAATAATTTATAAGAAGCTCTGCTGTGCAGTCAGGCATACATTTGGAGAGATCCATTCACATGTACTTTTATTTCATTCTGCCTATTCTTGAACAGTTCCTGAGGGTCTAGATCTTTTAGAACAGTGCATCACTTTAGATGATCCATAAAGCAGAATAAGAAAAGGTCTTATATTTGATCCGACAAAATGATACCATTAACTTGATACTCTCAACATTCACTGTAAGGCTACATTTCCTGTGAAGGCAAATGTTGGAACACTACAGAATCGTGGATGTAGAATAATTCCAATGTATGTTCAGTATTTCTGGTCAGAAAGACTGACTTGGATAAAAAAAATTCACATAGGCTGTTGGGGTCCCCTAGACCATTACGGGGATCCCTAAACCCTACCCAAGGCTCTTGTCCGGCAAGAGGCCTCGATCTAGTGAGTAATGAAATGAGGCGGGAGACAAGGTGGTGAGAGCTCCGTTTATTCCGGCTAGCTCACATGCATATATAGTCTTAATTACGTGAACATTTCTAAGCCTATACATTGAACCTATCACCTAACACTATTCCTTATATGGGTGTCTTCTCCACTGGACATCCAGAGCTGGACAAAGAACTGCCATGTTGCAAACAAAGACGAGACCCTTCCTCCTGAAATCCATCTAGTTCCACCCCTACTGACAAGCCCCCAGGTTATCTAGGCAGGTTCTCAGTGTGGTGTCCTGCAATGGACAGGGGTCGGCTCTAACTCATCCCGTTACAATAGGTAGCCTGCAGTAGAGCCTGTTTTCTCCTAAACTATGATGTTGCCAGGTTGCCCGTAATAAAGTTGAAGTCTGAACATTGCTGTTCCTTTGGTGGGGATCACGTCCTGGTGATTTTTGGCATGGGAGGCACCGCTACTTTAGATATAGGACACCATCTTCTCTCTTTCCTGCCTGATTCTCTGTGGGCTGTTAAATTTCAGTGAGGGAAGTTGAAAAGTTGAAAGCCTAGAGAAGAGATAAATGCTAGTTGAATTTAGTGTAGCAGATTTCCTTTTGTTCAGTCAGATGGCAGGTACAGTTTGCTGGGAAATGCTGGTCCAGTGCTGACCTGAATGACCGAATACTTAACATGAATACTTTAATATTTATTCAGAATCTACAGTATCTTAGGCACTATCTATCTAGAACAGCCTTCTGGTAGCTTAAATGTTAAGGCATAGTTAGAATTTTAGAATTAGAAGAACACAAGGGGTTTCTCAACTATTGCAGTGACTCCTAACTGGTCTTCGTGGTTTTAGTCTCTTCCCTACTTCAAATCTACTCTGTCCAAGTCTGCCAGTTTAATCTTCCTGCATCACTGCTTTGATTACATTCTTTCCTCTACTTAAAAATGGTCTATGTCTCTCTAACAAATAAAGTTCAACTTCCTTAGCCCAGCAATCAAGGCCTTCTATAATCTGTCCTCAGCAGCCTTGACAATTTTATCTTATCCCACTCTTCTGCATATATACTACTGTGCTCTAGAGTCTAGATGAACCATCCCTTCAACATGTTTTTGCACATGCTTGTATCTGTGTTTTTCCTCATTCCTTCGGCTTGGAATACCTTAACCCTTTGATCCCCTAGTCAGTGCCTTTTAAACAGTGGGTTACTTTAGATGATCTATAAAGCAGAATAAGCTCTTGTATATGATCCCACAAAATGAGACCATTAACTCGATAGATTCAGCATTCACATTTTCAAATTTTGGTTGTTTTTGAAGGCACTTTCTCAGTAAAATTTTCCATGTTTAGCCAAATGTGAGTGGCACAAGAATGGTATTAACATAGAGCTTCTAAACTGCTTATAGCTCTTTGTTGATACCATTCTTATGGCACTTATCAGTAAACTCTATATTGTAATCACTTGTATACAGTACATGTTTTATCTTCCTTACTGTATTTATGGATTGTCATGTAAAGTAATCCAGAAAACAAAAGGAGGTTGCAGATGAAAGGAAGGCTAGGCCATAGGCTCTCCTTGGAGAGGTAAATAAAGGAGTTATTGTGAATCCAAAGACAACCAGAAGTAATGTTTCATGGGACACTCATATTATAATGCTTATGATAACCACTTGCAAAAAAGATTACCATAAAAGTTATTGCAGTTTATGTATGAACATTAGTTGATAAGGATGAGGAGTAAGACAAATTTTACAAAGAATTTGATGTCTTTCCAATTAAAAAAAATTTGCCTCTGAATTTAAATATTGAATAGAATATTTCCATATACATAGTTGCATAGAAAAAGAAGACTGTACTTAAAACTGTCATCTTTATTTTGTACAGCTGGTTTTTCTTTTAAAATATGTAATAATTCAACATGTAACTTTCAAAGTTATCTTACTTATCTGGTTCTTCCTTGTCTTCCTTTCTGTTTTGTCCTATATTTAAAGTGTTGCTCCCTCCTCTCCTTATCCCTTTCCTTCTTCCTCTCCCTGTGTCCACATGGGATATCATGCCCTTACCTGTAGGTGCTCTGCCCGAAGGAATGCAAGTTTTGATGGCTGAAACCTAGCAAAATATCTTAGGGTTTGCTAGCTAGATTTCTTTCTTTTTTATAGTATTTTATTTTTTTCCAATTACATGGAGAGAAAGTTTTCAACATTCACTTTTATAAGATTTTGAGTTCCAAACATTTTCCTCCCTCCCTCCACTCCTCTTTCCCTAAGGGGGCAAACAATCTAATATAGGTTATCCATGTATGTAAATTTCTTTCTTAAAGACTATGCCTTAAGTCCAATTTACTCTAGCACCTTTTAGTGTTCATTGTTTGAGCCCTGAGGGATCAGAGTGAATGTAAATAGTAATTGTTAGTGTTTTGGCCAGGAACCCTGAGGGTCTTTGCCTTCCAAATTAATTTTTTTAAATTAGAAAAAAGGAGCCATTCCTTGGCTCATTTCTTTTTTTTATTTTTATTTCTTTTTTATTAGTTTTATTTCTTTTCAGTCTTCCACAATCACTACCATATAACTTAGATTTCTTTTTCCATCCCTGCCCTCTACTTTCCCCCTCCCTCCCCGAGACGGCATGCAGTGTTACATAGGTTCTACACATACATTCCTATGAAATACATTTTCACCATAGTCATGCTGCATAGATGAATTGAAATGAATGGGAGAAATCATATAACAAACCAAAACGTAATACAAAAGAAAATGATCTGCTACATTCTGCAGTTGAATTCCATAGTTCTTTCTCTGGATGTGGAAGGCATCTTGCCTTAAAAGACCATTGGGAATTCTTTTTTTAAGTCCTTGCATTGCAATGAAGTGCCAAGTCTATCAGAAAAAACTCTCGCACACTGTGGTGCGCTGTGCACAAAGTTCTCCTGGTTCTGCTCCTTTCGCTCAGCATCAGATCATACAAGTCTTTCCAGACCTCTCTGAAGTCTTCCTGTTCATTGTTTCTTATAGCACAGTAGTATTCCATTACATTCATACACCATAACTTATTCAGCCATTCCCCAATTGATGAGCATCCCCTTGATTTCCGGTTCTTGGCCACCACAAAGAGTGCTGCTATAAATATTTTTGTACATGTGGGACCCTTTCACATTTTTATGATCTCTTGGGAATACAGTCCTAGAAGTGATATTGCTGGGTCAAAGGGTATGCATATTTTCATAGCCCTTTGAGCATAGCTCCTTGGCTCATTTCTTAACTAGTTTTAATCATTAAATGGGTGTTTCTTCAGTCAAAGTGAGAACTCTGAGAGACTGTAGCTTAAAAAGGCCAAGGTCTCCCACTGCATCCTAGGCCATTTCCAGTTGTCCTGAAATATATCTTACTGCTGGACGGATGTACGTGACTGTGGAGGAGAAAGTGAGACTCATTTCTAAACTCACCACCATGCTGCTAACTCAAGCCTTGATTGACACCACCTTCCTCAGCCTTCCTTGACTGGCACTTTGTTCAGAAATTCTTGGCAGGATATTTTTAGGATTATTTCTTTTATTATGGTTGTCAGGTTTTTTGACCTTTGTTCTACTGGGAGACATCTTGTAATCCTTGAAACGTCTCTACATATTCTTTCTTGGAGAGCATTATGTTTTGCTTACATGGAGACCATGTTTTCTTTTAATATGTTTGCCTGTGCTTCTCTTCTTCTAGATTGTCCTTCACCTCACACATTATATATCATACATCATTCATCACCAACTGCCTTTTGGATATCTTCAGCTGAACATCTCATATAAGGCATCTCAAACAGAAATCCAAAACAGAAATCATTATCTTTCTCACCAAACCCTTCCCTTCTAAACTTCATTTTTCCTGTCAAGGACACCACCATTTTCCCAACTCCTCAGGCTCACAGCCTCTGTATCATCCTTTACTCTCCTTCTTATTCACATCCACATCCACATTCTCTCTTAGTATCATGCCCTTACCTAAGGGTGCTCTGCCCAAAGGAAGGTAAAGTTTGAAAGCTGAAACCTATCTAGATATCTTGGGGTTTACTGGCTAGATTTTTTTTCTTAAAGACTATGCCTTAAACCCAGTTCACTCAGGCTCTCATTGATTGGCCAGATACCCCAACACAACTTAATGATTATTGTTTGGGCCCTGATGGCTTAGAGTAACTGGCTCAGAGTAAAGGTAAATAGTAATTGTTTTTCTTTTGGCCAGAAAGCCTGTGGGTCTTCCCCTCCCTTGTTGTCCTTCACTTTGAAGAGTACCAAAATGACATAACTGTGCTAAGAGCCAAGTTTCAATGTGTCCAGCTGTGGCCGATCAGACCAATAGGAGCTCAATATGCTCTACCACAGGTGGACACAAATAGTCCATGTGAAAATTTGGAATTTCCCTTCCTTTATCTAATTGTTCTCATAACATTCAGAAAAAATGTCCTATTCCAAGACTATGCCAGGAGGAAACATTTCTTTTCAGAAGAATACAATGGGGAAACTGAGCCAGAAGGATCCCATCCCAGGCTGAGGACAAGATTGTCCCCTGAGGCAAACTTTTGCCTGTAACAGTCACATTCTCTTCTGAGTAGTAGAACATAATTAGTAATGATCCCGAAGGCTTTTGTATCAGATGGCAGGTTTCACTAATCAAAACTTTTACCAGAACTTACATCTTAGATCTTAAATTTGTCCTAAAAACCAATCACTAGAGATTATTTATCACCAAAACAAGTTCCTTATTTAGAAACTCCATATAGAGTTCCTAATAAACCCAGTTTACCTGAGTCTGAGGCGCCACTGCTTTCTAGCCTCAGATGCTATAGCCACTTGGGTTGTGCTTTCAGGCTTTTCCAGCCTTAGGGACTGGCACCCCTCCTTCCCTTCAAAAATAGGAAAGTGTTAACATCTTTTCCCTGAGCAGCTCTGAGTTCAGATTAGATCTTAAGAAGTCCTTTTGCAATAATGACTGGACTTTGAGGAAGCCACCGTGAGGCTGTCTTAAATTTATCACAGAGCTTCCTAGAGCCATAAAATTCCTGTTATCCCTCATCTTGTCTCTTATCTTCCAAACCCCATAAAACCTCAAGTTATTATAACAAATTAACTTACAAATATAAATTTGATAGACCTTCCAAAAATCATACAAAAGATTTTACAAAACATTTCTTCATGCAACAAATATTTTCCTCTCTTAAAAACAGTTTACAATCTATCACAAAACCCTCTAGAATATAATTGGAAAAAATTACAAGAAAAGATCTAAAACCAAGACCTTTGCATATTTACCAAGTTTCCTTTCACAAACATACTTCTGTAAATGCTTGATTTATAGCAAAATAATTTTAGTTAAAACTTCCTTCTTAATAGCAGAAATAAACTTTTTAACATACTTAATCTATCCTTAGATGAAACAGGCTTGAAAATCATACCCATATATAAAAATATATGTGTGTGTGTATATATATTTTTTTTCAAGGATTTTTTCAATAGGAATCCTACAACATAGAAACTCTTACACAGAATTCATAGTACCTTCTTAACCAATTCATCATTAATTTAACAATGCAATTCCTAATATAACAACATTTAGATAAATTACTTTTTCAACAATATATTATTACATATTTAAAACTTAAAGCAACACATTGTTGATTCAGGTAAATGCATTTCCTCATCACCTTGCACAGAAATTCATCTCCTTACATAACTTTTTTTAATTATAAAATTTTGCTATAAAAGAAAAAGAGGGACAGTGTCATATATCTGTATAGAAGAAAAGAACTTTCTTAGCTCTGCTTGATACCAGGAATGAGTCAGTATCTAACCAGCCAATCATGTGATCACTAGGTGCTAAAAGCAGGGCTTAGGAGTAATCAGGTAGGGGAATTTTCCTTTTTTAGAAAGGACATAGCAAAATTACTGGGAAATAGAGTTAGGAAGATCCTACCTCAAGTCTTCAAGACTCTCTCCAAATATCTGCCTGTAGCAGTTCTCAACCTGCAGTCTGTGTCAGTTTGCTTTATGATAACTTAGACAATTTAGTCCTGTAATCAGAGCTTAAAACAATCGTAAATTGTAGTCCCATAAAGTTTTAAATAGCAAATAAATATTGACTTGATATCCTTTCAGGTAGAGTCATCTCAAGTTATTACTTTTCATCAATACCCTTGTTTCTACCATGAGGTAGCAAATATCAGTATTATCGCTGCTTATTCGTAACCAAATATAAATTCAAATTATTTAATTTCTTTCACATCTCCATAAAATCCCAATCTATGTATAACAAAATCCAAATTTAAAAATTGTGACAATTACATTAGATTAATGTTGCATCTAACATATACCCTTCCTTGTGTCAAGCACTTTACAATCATAAATGCTAAATAACAATATCTTCTTCTGCTCAATCCTGATAGGAGGAGCACTCCCAGATGTTGCTCTTTATTCCCCCAGGACAGATTTTGACTTGAATCACATCAAATATGGATTTATAATCACTAATGATAAACATTTTAACCTTTGCACTCCAGTTTCCCACTCCATTCCCCTTGGGAGTTTCAGGCTATATACTAGGAAAAGCATATTCTACAAAGAGTTTGAAATCACACCTGTTCTCCTCAGGTTAGCTTAAAATATGCCAATATTCTAAGACTAGGCTTTTGATCCAGGCAGAGACCTAAGGAATTTAATTTAATGCTGACAAAGTGTGACTTCTAAGAATGGCACTTGGGAGCTTCATAACTAAGAGTAATAATTACAAATCACAGTAAACATTTTTAAAAACTTAAAACTGGATAACCTTCCATAACTTTGCCTATTGGTTTCCCAATCAGGATAAAGATTTTCTGAAATGAAGTGGGGGGAGGGAAGGAAGTAACTTCCTCTGGTGCACAAAGTTGGAGTACACGGACACTCTACAATCCCACCCATATCTTTCTCCCTTTACATTTCAAACAGACCAAATACCAATCTCTTCTAGCCTTCCTGCTACTTCAAAAAAAGAAACCTTAGAAGTTAAGAGCCTAACAATTTATATATATGGAGCCACATTTTTCCTTCTCAGCCACCCCCTCTAACCACAGACAAACACACACAGACAAGACAGTTACCAAAGCATTATATTTTATATATAATATATTACATATATTATATACCAAAGCACATCAATTTCGAATTCAAATTCAGCCTGGTCAGAAACTTGGGGTTATTTACTCTGATTGATTGCTTAGCAAGTTCCCCAATGGGCTCTCCAGAGGTACGTTTTGTCAGAGATTAAGCTTAGAATTTCTTCCCCCCATTGCTTGAAATCCTGGAACTCTGTTCATGTTCACTCATTAGCTTAGGGTCAACCAGGAAACTCCTGAACAGGGATATGACCAACAGAGAGATTGCAGTGCCAAACTTCACTCCATCAGTAAAAGACTGACCTAGAGTGCAAGTTCCTGGGCTGGTCTTATCTTTGCCCACTATACTGGCTGACCTTGTCACCCAGCAAATTTCCTCCCCCAGTTCCTCTGAACTCCCCAAAACGTGTTTTGAGGTCATATGCTTGGACAGAGTAGATTTCACTTACAGGGACTGTAAAAAAAATTTTTTACAGGAGTGCTCTCCCTATGTCTTATTTCACTCTGCCCAAGTCAGTGAGCCAGGCCCCATGTTGGGTGCCAAATTGTTAAGAGACAAGCTTGACACACAAAAAGATATCAAGGAAATTTATTAAAATAGAGTTCAGAGGAATTGAACATCTTGGCTAAGGTGAACTCCACCCTTCTTCAGAAAGAGAAAGAGAGAGTGATACGGAAGTGAGGGCATTTTTATAAAGTTCATGCAGAACAGATCCTCCCATCAGAGGACGGATTGGTCTCTTCTCTTTTGGGTCACAGTCTTTTGACTCACCCACTGTATGTCATTAACAAGCGCAGTTGAATTTTTAGGTGGCTTCTTAAAATGACTTCATGTTCTCTTTGCTGATAGACTTTCCCTCAAACAGCCCATCAAGCCTGTGTACAAGTTTCTGACCTTCTTTACCTGACTCTGCTAGGTCACAATTCTGATTAACTTTCACCCAAAGCTGTGGAAATAGAACTTCTTCCTTGTTTCCCACAGCGCCTTCTCTGATGTGGACACCCTCTGCTGAGCAGTCCTGTGCCAGCGTCTCCTATGTCACACAATCAGTTCCAAAGTTCTTGAGACCCTGATAGTATCCGTGTATAGCTTCTTCTGACCACCATGTGAATACTTGCCCCTCCCAGTATGCCTTGGCTCATCTCACTTCTTAAACAGCCCTAATCACTGAATGGGCATTGCCTCAGTCAGAGTGAGAATTCTGAAAGACGTTAGCTTAAAAAGGCCAAGGTCTCCCACTGCATCTTAGGCCATCTCCAGTGCTCCTGATCTATATTTGGCCACTGGAACCAGATAGCTCCAGAGAAGAAAATGAGGGTGATGACTTTGCACAGATGATCCTCACTTAAATACAGTTGACTTGCAAGTCATGGCATCTTCTTCCTGATGTCATGGTCCACTTTGAAAACGAAGGACAAACCACATGTCCACATTCAATCAATTGCCAAACCTTATTTCTACATCTTTATTGTTTCTCTTTTTCTCTCCTCACACAGTTGCCACCCTGTGTCAAGCCATCAATGCCTCATGCCTGGGTTTTTTCTATCACTTTCTGTTTGATATCCCTCCTCCAAATGATCCTTCACTGAGCTTCCAAAAATGATTTTCCTAAAGCATCTGCCTCTGTCTCTATATCTTTGTCATTCTCTGTGTCTCTCTCACGTGTACACACACACACACACACACACACACTCTCTCTCTCTCTCTCTCTCTCTCTCTCTCTCTCACTCACATACTCACACTCACATATCCCTTCAGTAAGCTATAGAGGCTGTCTGTTACCTCCCAGATCAAATGTAATTGCATGTAAAGCCCTGTATAGTCTGGCCCCTTCCCATCTCCCCCAGTCTTCTTACACTTTACTCCCCTCCATCCATCTACATTCTGGTTATACCTATTTACTCTTCCCCTTACATGACACACCATCTTTGAACCCTGTCCTTTCCCTACACAAAGTATGTTAGAGTAGGAATTCTTTGGGGCAATCAACTGAATTAGCTCAGGAGCCTTTAATCTGGGGTTGACAGATCCTCTAAGGCAGAGCTTCTTAAACTTTTTCCACAAATGACCTTTTTTCACCTGAGAAATTTTTACATGAACCTGCTTATATAGGTATATGAAATAGCAATACAAATCAAACATATTGATAATAAATCATAAAGAAATGTATTTTGGAACAATTCTTTGGCATACATATAATTTTATCATTTATTAAAGAGGAAGGCAAATTTGCATACCAACGAGATGAATATGTTTGTTTATTTTTACATAAAGCATTAAATCTTGGCAGAACATTTGATACTGCAGGACATAGAGCATCTTCGACATTTTTCAGAGTTGATCAGTATTTTGATTTTGTAATCATCAATGCTGAGAATGACACTTTGTATAAATATATAGTACAAAATAGCAGAAGCATATCTAGGGCCATTTTAGAAATTGTTGAAAATTCTGTCCTAATCGCAAGCCAAAATTTGTTTAATGATTTTATATGTACAGTAAAAACACTGCAATTCATAATATACAGTAGTCTTGAGACTGAGCCAAGGTGTTTCTGGCAGTGTTTGTTAGTGTTGCACGCCATGACAGCAGTCGTCCTATGTATAGATAGGAATATTGACACATTGACAGAATAGGTGCAGCATCTTTGTGTTCCTGGATCAAGGAGACTTTCAAATCTCATTTTGGGCCATAATCTCAGGAAGAGATTGCGAAATAATAGAATTTAGAGTTGGAAGAAGCCTCAGCATTCATCTGGTCCAGGAGTTCTTAACCTTTTTTGGTCATAGATCCCTTTATCCATCTCTGATCCCCTTCTCAGAATAACTTCTTTAAATGTATTAAATAAAATACATAGGACTACAAAGGAAATCAATTCTAATGAAATATAGTTTTCAGAATATTTCAATCTTAGGTTAAGGACCCCTGATGAAATTCAGTTGATTGCCTGAGAGAATTCATACTATAATATACTCAAGCAGTCATTCAGCTTCTGCTTGAAAATCTCCAGTGAGGAGAAATTCACTACCCATGAGGGGCTGCTTAATTAGTGGTAGTGGGGAGGAGGGGTTGGTCTTACTGTGGTGACTCAGAACAGAGGTGTTAGAGCCTCTACCTGAGGCAGCAGGTTCCTTGGGGGAGGAGGGAGTGTCCCACTCTCACTGGTCAAACCAGTCATTTCATTCCTCATTTGATACTTTGGGGTTTTAAATTTTGTTTTGTTATTGTTTCATATGTGCTAGTTTTGTCTCCCCAACCAGACTACAGATTTATTGAGGTCAGGGACCATGTCTGATACTTCTTTTGTCTCTCCCACGGTGCCTCCCTAACACTCATGAGCACAATAAATGCTTCATAAAATTTTACCAGTTGATGAAATATTTCACACTTGTATGGCCCAGTAACTCATTCATCAGATTACATTGATATACTTTTAATCCATCTATACATAATAAAGATTTCGACTAAAGTTCTTAGGGCAGGGGAGTAAGTTACACACTGATTTGGTTAACTTAGAGTTCTAGCAGTCTCTTAGTGGTTTTCCATTTTTGTGGAGTTCACATATTTGTGTGGATTCATGCTTTAATCCTTTTGTCTAATAATTGCTAGGTGACCCCTTTCAATTAGCAGAGAAGTGCATGAGAGAGAAGCACGATTTTAATAGTATTTTTACTCCTTCTCCACTGTTAAACACCAGATCAAAAGCCAGAGGCTGTTGTCAACCACTCCAGTTCTGAATCAAAGAGTATGCTCATGGAGCAGATACCACCACCATCTCAGAATATTTTCTCTGCTTCTCCTGCCAGAAGAGTGAGTACCTTGGGAAGGCCATAAAATCAACTCTAGCATTGTGTTATTCCCTAGAAAACCAAGAGGATGGCTTTGGTGTGAAGTTTTGTAAAATAATATTATCATAGCTTATAACAGATTATATATTTATGTGCTTTGGGGTTTATAAATATGCTTTTGATGTTGATTCTGTAAAACTCTCATCTGGATGGTAGCATTAGTGTACAGAACAAAAAGGGCCTTTCTTGTTAGAAAGTGCTTGTTACCTATCACCTGAAAAAATTTATCTTAAGTTAATATTTCCTACAAATGGTTTTGTATAGGCAACAGTCTAGGGGAGCTTAGGCTTCCAGCATTTACTGTTTTGACAGCCTCCCTGTGCTCTTTGCCTCTGGTCTAAAGTCTTTCTCATGAGACTCCCATCTCTGCATTTATGGAAAGTTAAAAAGAAGGTAAGTGTCCACTGAAATGCAAAGCACCAGTTGATTCATACACCATTAGTTGTCTTGAAACATTGGGGAATAAACATGATGCACATGGCATTCTATGGCATTCATACTCTCTCCGATAGGCAAAGATGACTTCACAGGTAAGGGAATCCATGGCACTTTGCAAAAGGGCTTTAGACTACATTAAAGCTGCAGACTAATGTAGGCGTATCCAAATCCTCTGAAAGATTTTTAGCAATTAGAATTTGAATGAATTTTTGTAAAGATTGCACATCTTTACACCTTTTACTCACTACATGTTTTTGTTAAGTATAATACTTTAGTACTTCATAGATCCTTGGCCTGCATAGGATAGACTTAGATTTAGAGTTGGAAGGGGTTTTTCCAGTTCTTCATTTTACAGCCTTAATTGACTATTTCTTCAGTTGGTATACCTAAAAAAAAATGTCACTTATTAGCCAGACTTCTAGTGGTATGAGCCTATCTGAGCTAGTCTGGGCTGGTTGCCAGGTGATAGATGACAGTTTGTTGCTGAGCCCGTACTCTTTGCCTTTCTAGTTGGTAGGACTTGGAACTACTAGGCATAGCTTTTACAAGAATTTAGGGCCACCTCTCCATTACATTGAAGACTTTAGAAACAGGGTTACTTAATATAAAATCAGCTTGTCTTACTGCCTTTCTTGGTAAGAACTCATTTTAGTGTTAGTTTTCAACCTCTGGGTCAAGTCAATGTCTGTTATCCCCATTTTATAGATGGGAAAAATGAGGGCCTACATGGCACACATGTAACTAGGATCCAGCATTGTAACCCTTGCACGAGACAGCAGGGCTTTATTGAGCTCAGATGTAAAGAGTGGAATTATGTTGGGGAAAAGCTAGTTGTCTGAGATCATTGTGTGAATGTTGCCATTTGACTAGTTCTTCTTGTTCCTTCCTTTCCTTGAAGTTCTCCTCTAGTTTCTTCAGTAAGGCAGAAGAGCCCAAGGATGAATCACCCTCCTCGTGGCGACTTGGACTCCGGAAGACTGGTAGCCACAACATGCTTAGTGAGGTGGCCAGTCCTCGGGAGGCTTTAAGGGATCGAGGCTCCTCCATCTACCGTTCATCATCGAGCCCCAGGATTTCTGCACTGCTAGACAACAAAGAAAAGGTGCTGTTTGGGGGGGTCATGAGATTTATTCTGTGACAGTCCAGCTGTGGGGGTAAATAAAAAACCCTTGCCAGCCCCAGAAAGACACAGGTATTGAAGATAGATCAACACCTTAATACTGGGGACAAAACATGATTCACAAGGGACAGGTATTTGTTGACAAAAGTTGCAGTAATTCTTGCTCTACCAATCACATAGTTTCTCCTTTTTACCGTACTTATATCCAGTCTTCTCACACTTAGGACAGCAACAGTGTGATGTGCATCCAGGCTTGGATGGGTCTTCCTGAAAAAATACCACTTGCTTGTTTTTTTAGGACATGGGAGCAAAATAGTTAAAAGACATTTGGCACAATCCCTTAATTTAGACTTTCAAGCCAAAAGATCTCAGCAAGAATAGAATTTGGAGGAAAAAATGCTCCTAAAACTTCCACCAACAATAAAAGGGGGCAAATCTGTTTTGTAGTGGCTAAGCAATCCTCACAAATAGCTTCTCACCCAAGATGAGTAAAAATGATTTATTTCAAATTGCCCCATCTCAGGTCTTAAATTGGCTCACTTGATATTCTTGTCCTTCCTCTCTGAAGTCATGACATGTTATTTTAGTTAGATTGAGTGGTTTTTTAACCTACTGAGAACGCTGAGATGGAAGGAGGTATGGTAGCTTGGTTGTCTTTGTAGTGATATTTGTTGTATTTTTCTTCCAAGAACCATCTACATTTTTTTTCCCTCACAGGATAAAAGGACAACCTAACTTACTTGTCCTTTATATCTGAAGTCTAATTGTTCCAAAACAAATGTGATAGTGGTAGGGGAGAAGAGTAAATGAGTACTAGTCCATCTAACATTTAGAACTGTTTGGAATTTGACTTTTGAACACCTTACCTCTCTGCCATAACTGAGCAAATTGGGCTACATTTATCATGCTCTGATCACCACTGCAGTCCAATGGCTTATTCCACATATACTTGTTTCTCTTTGAAAGGACCCAGGAACTCCTGAGCCTCTGAAAACTTGCCATTGTATGTAACCATGGATATTGAATTGATGTCTGAACTGATCTGGATAATTGGGTTTTGGTTTGTGGTGATACATTTAGTCCCAGGCTTTATCTTCTGTGTCAATACTATACCCACCCAATACTTTCCTTATTTTGGTTTTGCAGGAGAGGGAAAACAAAAGCTATTTTTCTTCACTAGCACCCCGGAGACTCAATAACGCAAGTGACATTGAGGAAAAGGAAAACAGGTATGGCTATGTCAGTCTAACAGTCTAATACTCTGTGCCAAGGTTTTCCTGGGTTCTAGTTTCTCTGCCCTAAGTAGACAGATATCCCTGGTCCATTTTGGATGTCCTTCTGCCAGCATCCTACTGCACAGTATTGGTATTACATGTGCTCCTGGTCCCTCCTTCTCGTGATTTTTTTTACTTAATACATCTATGTGAAATTTTTCTTTTAGTTTTTATACCTGTCTCACCATGCCCTACAGCTAGTCCACTTTCTTCTTCAGAGGATCTTTTCTGTTATTTTCTACTATGATAATCAACTTCCATTCTGTGCCTGAGGGACACTGTAGATAGAGTGCTGGACCTAGAGTCAGGAAAGCCCACCTTAGACACTTACTAGCTGTGTAATCCTGGGAAAGGCACTTAACCTCACTTTGCCTCAGTTTCCTCAACTGTAAAATGGGAATAATGATAGTACTCTCAGAGCTGTTGTGAGAACAAAATGTTATTTGAAAAGTGCTTACTACATAGTAGGAACGTAATAAATCCCGCCCTGCCCTTCCTCCCCTTCCTTCGCCTTGTCTTCCCTTCTTTCCTTCCCTCCTACCATCCTTCCTAAAATAACCTACTTGTATTCCAAATTCAGAGATATTGTGATTTATGCTCTAAATTTATTTTGCATAAAAAAGATACTTAATGACTGCTTGCTGAATTGAATTGAAAATTATAGGCTCTAAAGGATATTGACTCTTATTTATGTCAAGTGTCCTTAGTACTTTCATATCATAATGGTGAAGTATTAGTACAGAACTTTAAAAAAGAAATTTTAGCCTGTTGGTAAGAAATGGTCCTTGTTATTATAAAGCAAATTATTTCCTATATGTGCAGGTTTTCACAAATATATATCATCAGCACATGGCTGCTGTGTACCCACAGATCAGGTCTGGGACCCAGCCAGAGTGCCTTCTGATTCATGGGCACCTAATAGCTGATGTGTCCAAAAGACCAGGGAAGTGATCACTTTGAGGGGATGGAAAGGACACTGGGTTTGGAGTCAGATTCTGGCCCCTAGTGCTCATTAGTTGTGTGACTGTGGGCCATTCACTTCTCAGGGTTTCAATTCCTCATCTGAAAAATGAAGATCTCAGTGAGTGATTGCTAAGGTTCATTCCAGATCTAACATTCCATGATTCCAGGAATGCTGTTGCTATGGAATATGATGTCTGAAATTGTATACATAGTTGGTTAATTTGGTAGAACTCTTTCCAGTTTCTGGAAGCTCAGTGCTAACCTTTTGTTAGTTGTCTCCAGTTTTAGTTGCACCAATATACAGTTAAGAAGGCATGATACAAAGATGTGTGGTGCTGTGATCTGAATCCCTGAGGGGCTTACAGGGGATACAAGATTAACATACATAACATAGATAATTGTTGTAAGAAAGCATGCAATTCATATATCACCCAAATCAAATTGTTTGCCTTCTCAGTGAGAAGGGTGGTGAGGGAAGGAGAGAATTTAGAACTCAAAATTCTAAAAAATGAATGAAAAATGTCTTCATGTGTAACTGGAAAATAAAATAAAATATTTTAAAAGAAACAGAAAGTATGTGATTAAGCACCACAGTGACTGGCAAAGACAGGTAAGTTCCTAGACCAGGAGGAAGAGCACTGTGTGTGGAAGTGGTTGGGGAAAGGAGGCAGAGTTTGAGGTATGGGCATTGGGGCAGGGAAAATAGCAGGAGTCTTCCACAAACATGGCACCTTTATGGGCTCAGAGGTTCAACTGGCCTGACCAGAGCCAAGTTGGCAAGTACTGTAAGATAAGGTAGGATAGGTGTTTTTTTCTTCCTGTATTGACACAGTATTTTCCTACTGTAATGTCTGCCTATTTGTTCAGTTTTCTCCTACTCTGAAGATATGCAGAAAGAAGTAGGACCAATGAAAGTTCCTGGGAAGCATATTTTAGGTTGTAATACAAAGAACTTCCTAATAAAGTGTGGAGGTGAAAAAGGAGTTTATTCTAGGTATGGGAGACAACCTGTGTGCAGGCATGGAGATGAAAGAGGGAATACCAAGTTTGGAGAACTACTTAGGCTGGGACATAGTAAACACTAAGAAGGAATGACATGAAATAAGTCTAGAAAGGAGGGTGGCATGCAAATTTGGGTGGTTTTTAAGTGCCAGGTTTTGAAATTTACATTTTATTCTGGAGGCAAAACAATCATTGAAGATTTTTGAGCAGGACAGTAATATGATCAGATCTTTTCCTTTGAAAAATCATTTTGGTAACTTTGTAGAGAATGGATTGAAGAGAAGGATATTGGAAGCAGGGACAACAATGAGGAAGGTGGGTCGGTTGTCCCAACGATAGGTGACGAGAGTCTGATGTCAGGTAGTGGCTGTGCAAGCAGAGAGAAAGTAATGAACCAGAGAGACGGGAGGGAGGTGAAATTGACAAGACTTGGCAACTGATTGAATGTGGGGTCTGAGGGAGAGGAAGGAATCAAGAATGACCCTGACGTGGTGAAGCCTACATACCCGGAAGGATTGGCAATGCCCCCAACAGAAATGGGAAGGTTGGAAAGAGGGTAACAGTTTAGAGGGTAAGACAAGTACTTCATCTTTGGAAATTTTTTAGTTTAACAGGCTTACAGAACATCTAATTGGATATGTTTGTATGTAGTTAGAGATGTAGCACTAGAAGTGAAGGAGAGGAATTATGGCTAGATGTGTTGACTTGAGAGTCTTCTTCATGCCAGTGATAATTGAGCACACGGGAAATGATGAGATCACATAGAGCTGCTTTGAAGTTCTTGGTAACTTTGGAGAGACACCAAGTGTTAAGAGTTGAGGGTTTGAGAAGTGAGTGGATGTTCAAAAAGTGCAAACAGATAGTATAGATGATACTTTCTAGGAGTTTGGTTATGGAAGGAAGAAGCACACAATATATAGCACACAATAGCTTGAGGAGATGGCAATCAAGTGAAGGATTTTTGTTTGTTTGTTTTGTTTTTGTTTTTTTAAGGAGATTAGAGCACTGGAAAAGCCAGTAAAAATGGAGAGATTAAGAATGAAAGAGGTAATCATGGGAAGGATAAGTTTTTAGGAGAGAATAGAATGGATGAGATCAAAGACATAAATAGAGGGGATTGACACTGGCAAAGTGAAGGATCATCTCTTCATCAGAGTTTGTAGTGAAGGAGGAGACAGTGGAGGATGATAAGGAAGCATTTTCAGGGGTAGATTAAGGGTGAAGAGGAAACTCAGGGAGTATTCCCTGTTTTTCCCAGTAAAGTAGGAGATAGTACATAGGGAGTCAGAAGAGAATAGAAAAGGTTTGGGGTTGGCATAGGGATAAAAACTGATCAAGAAACTGAATTTCTTGAGAAAGGCAGAAGAGTGGCCTGGACTCTAGTAGATGTCAAATTTCTGGGTATAGTGTTAGCTTATCCACTGAAACTTTATCCCTCCATCACTCAAAAACAAAATCCCTAAAAAAATTTTGCTCCAGACTTTCTAAATCTTCTAACAAAGTTTTGTCATACTGCCTGAAATTCTAATATGCATCCTTTTCTACAGGTACTTCTCAGAGGGTTAATGTATTAGTAAGCATTAATCCAGCCTGCCATATTTGTATTTGAACCTCTAGCACTGAGTATAGTGAACAGGAATGATAAGCAACAGCTAATTGGTGGGTAGTACCTAGGTGAAAGTGTCAGAATTTTGATTGGGGAAAGTTTGTAATGTTTTAGTATGGAGCACTTTGGTGGTTAGAGTAGAGAGGGAGATAGAGGGAGGTGCCTAGAAAAGTATAAAGGTCCTGAGGATCTCATTAGTGGGGCTTTAGGAGCTGAGAGTAGAGTGTGGAATGTCTAAAAGATAAGGTTTCCTACTTCAGCATTTTTCTAGAGCCAGCCTCCTACCAAGGAAAGGGGCAAGGATTAGGGGCAGGAGTGGAGCAAAAGATTCTTCTTTCTCCTAATTTTCTTCACCTCTATATGGCATGATCCCATATTTCTAAAATGCAGAAATTCAGCCATATTATGGATGAAATGGACGTCTATGAACTGCCCTGGGAATCCAACCACTATATGTAATATTTTATCTGGGAATCTAAACACTATTAATCGTAATTTTTTTCCCCAGTGGAAAAATGCATTGCCCTTCAACTTACCCATCTAAACAGCCAACTTACAAATCAATTTCTGGAATGCAACCATCTTGTAAATATGGACTGGCCAAGTAATGAAGTTAAGATAGCTTGATACAGATTATATAAGTAAGCAATGGGATACTTTAGAGTAAAGGTAATATCAATGTAGGATAGGGAAGCTTCGTAGATCATAGTAATCAATCAAATACCAAGCATTTATTAAACACCCACCTTGTACCAGGCACTGGAGATAAAGCACAAAAAGAAAGAGTTCTTAGCCTCAAGGAGCTTAAGTTCTATTATGGGGAACCAGTACATGCACATATGAGTATATAAAGAGTAAAAATGAGGTAATTTCAGAGTTGATGGAGTTATTAGCAGTTGAGGAATCGGGAAACACCATACATAAGTTAGTATATGAATTAAGCTTTGAAGGAAGGTAGGTCATTTTAGAAGTTAGCTTTGGAGCTGGAAGGATCTAATGATTATTCCATTTTGTGGATGAAGAATCTAAGGTATAGAAGCAGCTGAACTTCCTCCAGGTAACCTAGCAATTATATGGCAGAGCCAGGACTAGAAATCCACCCCCACCCCTAGGCCAGTGAGTCACTTGCTGAGTCATATGGATTTAGGCCTAATTTCTGTCTTAGATAAATATGTTCTTATAAGGAGTCTTCAGATGGTTATAAGTTCAGTGGGTTAGAAACCATTAATTTAAAACAAAAAAGTAGTAAAGGGTGGCTGTTTACATGTAGGCTTTGAATTGTCACAGAGTAATGAGTGGTTTTGAATTTCAAACTCCTCTTTCTCAGAGTATCTAATGAAATTTTTACCTTTTGTTTGTATCACAACATCTCTTGGTTGATGAGGGGGTAGAACTAGGGCACTGCTTACCCCAGAATACAGGATTTAACTAGGGTCTTTAAATGGATTTGTTACTTACTTTTAGCATTAACCTGGAGTTTTAAGGTTTTTGTAGCATATTCACAACTCTGCATTTGGATCAGTCAGTCCAAGAATCAACAAAATTCAGAATTATCATGATTAATTAATGATTAGTGTTAACTGATTATTCAGTCATATTGAACCTGAGGTACTATAGCCCAGAGCAAAATCTTATCTGGTGGAATTATTTTATTTAGGTTGCATGATTTTCAAAAACCTAACTAAAAAAATGGTTTTGGATCCTCACCTGGCTAGCCAAGTATCTCATGACTGTAAAGCTTGCAGTCCACGTGCTTACCCCCTGTCTTAGGTATACAGAGTGCTGGGCCAGCAGAACATGAATACAGCAGCATTTATGTAGGACCAGCTATGTTCCAGGAGCTATGCTGAGCACTTTACAGATATTATCTCTTTTGATCCTCACAGTAGCTATGGTGGGTAAGTGCTGTTATGACCCCCATTTTACAGATGAGGCAACTGAGTCAGGCAGAGGTTAAGTAAGTTGCCCAGGGTCAGATGACTAGTAAGTGTTTGAGTCCAGATTGGAACTTGGGTCTTCTTCATTACTTAGGCAGCTAGGTGATGTAGTGCATAGAATGCTAGGCCTAGGTACGCCATTGAACCTCTGACTCATTTTCTTCATCTGTAAAATGGGGCTCATGATGGTACCCAACTCCTATGGCTGTGGTAAGGATCAAACCTTAACGTACTCTCTGAATGTAGCTTTTGTCATTGCTGTTGCTTTCGTTATCCTCATCATCATCATCACATAGAGAAGGGTTGTGAAACCAGAAACTGCTGAATTCAGAGGCCAAAAATATACTGCCTTTGTCCACAGGGCTTCTCTGTCAGCTGACAGGGTCTCCCTGGGCACAGACTTCCCCAGAAATACCTCTTCCTCTCAACCTGTCATTTCCCTATTTGTTCACCTTACTATAAGTCATATCAATTCAAGTCAACAGGAGTTTATTATAGTTTATTCCATGCCTGGCACTGTGCTGAGCACTGAGTATGTATACAAAAAGAAAGGCAAAAATAGTCCCTGCCATTAAGGAGCTCCCATGGTAACCAGAGAAACAGCATGAAGGCAACTCAGTTCAGACAAGATGTCTAGAGGCTAAATGGAAGGTGGTCCCTGAGGGAAGGGGCTGACATTGAGGGGGATGAGGAAAGGCTTCTTGTGGGAATAGACAGGAAGCCTTCAGAGTTCTGTTCTCAGGGATTTAGTTCTTGGGAGTAGATAATCAGCCAAAAGACTGATGAAAGCACATTTATTTAGCCAGGAGAGAGGTAATTGAAATGGGGAAGGGAGCAAACATTTACGAAGCACCTGCTGTATGTCAGGTACTGTGCCAAGCACTTTATGCATGTTGTTTGATCCTCAAAACAACAAGTAGGTATTATTATCCTCATTTTACAGTTGAGGAAACTGAGACTGGCAGAGGTTAGGTGACTAGCCTAGGACCACACAGCTAGTTAAGTGTCTGACCCTGGATTTGAACTCAGATCTTCCTGACTCTAGGCCCATGGCACCATCTGCTTTACCACCTAGCTGCCTCATTGCTGTTTTCTTGCCTTTAGTCATGGCCCATTCTTACTGCTCCCTCCTAGTTTGTATTGCATAATGCATAATACATAATAATTAGAAGTCTGCGGCAGCATAGGAGTAGGGGTTCAAGGGCCCTGAAAATTTTCCCAGACTCAGTGTTTTGTTTTGTTTCTTTGGTTTGTTTTTTTCCTCTTTTGCCTCTACAGAGAATCAGCTGTTAATCTGGTGCGGAGTGGCTCTTATACTCGGCAGCTTTGGAGGGATGAAACAAAGGGAAACGAAACTTCTCAGACTGGTGCTCCTTCCACCTATGTGTCAACCTACTTGAAAAGGTAAATATCTTGAGGAAGAATTCCCAGTGATTACCCACAGCATATCATCTGACTCAAATGGAAGTGGTCTCTGAACCCTACAGGAGGATCTCTGCTGGCTGCACAATGACTTAGTGTTAAAATGTAGTATTATCTCTGTAGTTTTTAAAATTTTATTTTGCTCATATTTTCCAATTACATTTTAATCTGAGCCAGACCACACTCGGGAGTGTTGTGGGCTGCATGCAGCCTGTGGGCTGTACATTTGTCATCTCTGCCCTACAGAGAGAAGAGTGCTAGCTGCATGAGTCACTAAAATGCAGGATTTTTTAGCTTTCTTGGGATATTTTGGTTAATCTAAATTAAAAGCAGTTAACATTCATTGAATTAAATTAAGTCTTTGCCACAGATCTTAATTTTTCTTCTTTGCCTTCTTTCCCATGTCCTCATCTCCTTTTCCTCATCGCTATCCCATGACCTCCATAGAATCCTAAAACAGAGGATGTTGTAAGAACTGACCCTAAATCTGAATCATTCCTATTTCTAAAACTTATAGAGGAAGGGAAGGCCTCATCTAAGTTGCCTATATGTGTGCTTTGTTTTTTTAATTAAAAAAGATACTTTTAGAAGTAGGCCAGTTGATTAGGTGCCTGAGTTTTCTAAATAAATTGTTTGATAACTTCAGACATTAAAAGATGCTCAAGTTTAGGGAATACAGGTTTTTCCTTTTTCTTCCTGTTTTTACAGTCCCTTTTCCATAGTTACTTTGTTTATTATTGGTCAGTCAGTGAAGAGCCTCTTTGGCAGAATTGCTTGTCTAGCAC
Organism: Notamacropus eugenii; assembly: GCF_028372415.1. Lineage (NCBI taxonomy): Eukaryota > Metazoa > Chordata > Mammalia > Diprotodontia > Macropodidae > Notamacropus > Notamacropus eugenii. The sequence goes on along the minus strand of NC_092873.1, from coordinate 437,843,644 downwards.
TCTGTTTTGGACCTTGAGAATTGTTGATTTGGAAGATTCCTTCTCTCCTCGTTGCCCACTTTGCATTCCTTTTCCAGTCTCTTAGAGATTTCCTCCTCCCTTTATCTGCCACTCCTATTTTGTACTGTAGCCATCGTAGTCTGATGCATTAGTTGACTGATGGTTGTCTCAGCTTGGAAAGAGAGACTTTGTATGAGCAGCTTACCCAGGCTGGATCAGACCATATTTCTGTTTGATAGGAAGCATTTCCACTCTATCTCTCACTCATTACTACTGTCTAATAGGGAGTGAGAGGCACCACCAGCTGATAAATGTTTGAGCATGGCATTAGAATTATAAGCTTATGAAATAAATAACCTCTGTAGCCTTTTAATGGTTTTCAGTTTTGCACATACATGCTATGAAAGAAGACACACACAGCTAAATACAAGAAATTATTTTATTCTGATGCAAAATTATCTTTGATTTTCAGTTGTGTACATTCAGCCAGCCAGGTGCAGCAGGATAGGGGAGAATGAGAAAGCTAGTCAGACATATTGGATAGGTCAAGGGCTTGGTGCACCTTGTTTGATATGCCATAAGTCAATATCTTTTAACATTAAATGGCAGCAATGAAGTTCGTTGCCTTGGTAAGTGGGTCTGGTATTATTTCCTGATGGGATGTTGATTTTTTTGAGCCCATCTCTTTCTGAACAGGTTAAATGGATGCCATTTGGTTTGACAGATGCAATAAATTTCTTTGGCACAGCTCTTGTGAGCAGCAGGGAGAAAGGCTTTGTCAGATCAGGTTGGAGAGCATACTTATTAATGAGCATTTTGAAAGAAAATGTGTTCAAGATTCACCAGAAATTGAATTTTTATAGCTTTTCTAGTTCTAAGAACTCAAAGTACTTTCTTTGTGATTTCATTTGTCTTCAAACCTGGTTCTAAGATAAATAGGAAAATAGTATTCTCCTCAATTTTATAAACAAGGCCCCCCCAAATTATGACTTGTTCTAGGTTACAGAGCAGCGAAGGTAGAATTGTAGCACTAATCTCCCAACTCACAAGCCCATGCACAAGCCCATGTTTTTTTCTTTATATGATATGATTTTCAATCAGGACTATATGTGTCGTGCCATGATTTGAAAGGAAAAATTGGGTCACAATTCGAGTCATCCTGGGGCTAATGAGGAGACCTTGGAAAACAAACCTGTAGTTTTTTTCCTCCCTGCACTCAGGATTGCATTCATACCACAGAGAAAAACACCTGTCTTCCCCTTTCTTTAGAGGAGGCTTCCACTGCTTTCTTAACAAAGCCCAATGTCTGTACAACTCCTGTGGGTTCTTCTAAATACCTAACTCTGCAGTTTGAGCTGACTCCTGTATTTAGTGAAAACAGAAGTGAACTTTACTTTGTTTATTGCATCTTAGGCTAAGATGTGCTGAAGTCCTCTCAACAACACTTCTTTACTGCTAAATTATCCCAATTCCCTGTGCCTTGGGCTTTCCTTTTTCAATCTGTCAGTCCTTTAATAGTCTTCGTTCTTAGTTTGTTTTATGGAAACTTCCCACATTTTCTTCTGTCGTGTGGGCTTTCTGCAGTGCTAACTGGATTTCCATCAAGCTCTTTGGAAAGCACTATTTCTTAGCCTGGGCTCTAATAGGCTTGGCCTCTTTTAAAATGATCATTTCCTTTTCCTTTCCTGGTCTCTGTATTGGCTGTGCCTCCTACTTCCAGTGTCCCACGTTATCTATCTTCTCTCCTATTGCCCAGCATATTTTCCCTCTCCTGTCACTTCAGTTTCATATGAGCATTTAGGAAAGGAGTATTTTTTGCCTTTGGGTCTAATAGGATAGGTGTCTCTTTGAATATAATAATCTTCTTTTTCTTACCTACACTCCCCTAGCCATGTCTCCTATTTTCCTAGTCTTAACATTCCTTGTCTTCTCATTGCTGCATGTATTCTTATATTCTTCAGTGGAAACTGACCTGCCACATCCCCCTAACACTAGGGGGATCACTTCTTCGTTGCCTTACCCTCTGTAGGCCAGCTCATGTTTGTGTAAAGCGCACAGCCTGAGTGGGGAGATGGGACTGGGAATTGTTGTGTGCACTACATGACCTAAAGGGAAGTGACAAAGTGACCCTGTATGCTGTTTTGCAGTGCTTCATTTGGTAGAAGTAGTGACCCCACCAGTCCCTACATTTCAGCCAATCGCAATTCATCTCCTGCTACCTCACCCACTACCATTGGTTCATCTACCTCTCGAGGCAGCCAGTGGCAACCTGCCTCTTCCTGCCCTACACCAATCAGTGCAAATACTACTGCATCTGTTCACCATGGCAGGTAAGGTTTACTGGAGCCATTTACATTAGGTTCAACAAGTTTTTGTTGTTGATACCCAGACAGAAATTGTACTTAGGCCTCAAACTTGATGGAAATTACCTACAAAGCTAGATACACTTTTACAGTGCATTGCAACATATATAATACTCAGGATACATATTTAATTAACACCATTGGCTTCTACACTGGATTCTTTGGTCAGTTATGAATGGAATTCAGGGTTACCCTAGCATGTGTTAAATCAAATGTTAAAATGATTTGCATACCCCATTTGCAAGGTATGAATTTTTTGCAGATTTATAAAAGTTGGAATATTTTTTCTTCTATCTTTATAGAAAATAGAATGTGAACCTAGTCAGGATGAAAAGTGGCGCCTTATTCTAAAAGGCAGCCTCTAGTTGAAAGCCTTCTGCTTGCTAGATGCAGATGGACAGTGACTTGCTAGATAATGTGGGAAGGGGGATGTCATCATTCATTCGAAGTTTATTCCAAGATATTCTCTTCTTGACTTGTAGGTAAGTCCAAAGGTGTGGCTGTAAAGATAGCTGTGTGAAAGTTCAGCCGTGACTGAAAAAAAAGAGTACATTTTTATGGATACTTTTTGATTTTTAGGTTGCCTACATTTTCCAATGTATCTTTCCTCTCTCCCCCTAATAATAGTCATCCCTTGTAATAGAATAAAAAAGGAAGGGGAAGCAGTTGAGCAGAACTAACCAACCCTCTGAAATGCTCCAAGATGTTTAGGCCTCCTCCTTTCCAAAGAAAGAAAGGAGTTCAAGCAGTTGCTTTTAGGGCTGTGATATTTATGACTTTAGTTATGGAGATGATTTTACTTCAGTATAGCAGTTACTTACTTTTTAATGGGCCTAGGTTTTACAAATAACTGAAAGAAAACAGAAAATGATGATAGTAATAACTCTAACGTTGGGGCAATACTAAAAATGGTTCTTAGATCATAGGGTGTTAGGTTGTAAGATAATTGAACAATCAATCTATATATTTTGTAGTTGAGGATATGGAGACTCACTGCTAGGTATTAGCAGAACCAGAAGATGAGGCAGTGTGGTGAAGTCGAAAGAGCAATGAGTTAGGGGCAGCACGGTGGACTTAACCTGGAGTTAGGAGGACCTGAATTCAAATCTAGCCTCAGATACTTACTAGCTGTGTGACCTTGGGCAAGTCACTTAACCCCGATTCTTCCTCTCCCCCCCCTCCAAAAAAGAAAAAAAGAAAGAGCATTGAATTTAGAATTTTTAGGTCTGAGTTCAAATCCTAACTGTGCTAGTTACTGTGTAAAGATCTTGGGCAAATCCCCTCACCTTTGTGGGCCTCAGTTTCTTCACTTGTAAAATGAGACGGCTGGACTCTGATTTCTGAGGACCCTTTGTCTCTTAATCTATAGTTTTTGACCAGGACCTGGGTCTCACAGCTTCCAGTTCGGTACTTTCTTGTTATGCTGTACTTGACACCTACCAAGTCACCAGGAGGTTTCTTTCCCTAATGTAGGGGATGGTCATTTTAGACAGGTCTCTGTTATCAATTGCTGCTACTATTAGTAAAGCCATGTTATCACTAATGATTATTAATATCAGGAGTGATCATCGCCTTATTTCTGTTATGGTGGGGTGAACAGAAATACCGGCCTTAAAGGCAAGAAGACCAAGGCCTTAAAGGCAAGACTCCAACCTCTGATGGCTGTGGGCAAGGCCCTTCACTTGTGTGCCTCTCTTTTCTCATCTGATAGGACTTGGGCTCAGGATCTCGAAGGTCTTTTACTGCTTAGAAACCTAGAGCTGATCCTGTGATATGACATTGATTTGAGCCTCTGGAGAGAGTCAGGGTAGCTATTCTCCTGCCCATCTGACAAATCAGAACATTGAAGGTCAGAGAGGTCACAGGACTTGAGCAAGGTCAGATTTTGGGAGCTGGGGCTAGAATCCAGATCCTTGACTTCTAACCTGGGGTCCTAGACATTTGATATTGTACTCCCCCACCCCCCTCCCACCCTTACTTGTACAAAATCTATGTGCTTTTGAAAAAGAATAATAATTTTTAACACAAGAAGAGCTGGAATTTAAGAATACTTCAAAGGACCAAACTTTGTCAATTGCTAGAGTACTTTTTTTTTTTAATCCATAAGGCAAAGAAAACATAGTAGGGTGAAAGATTTTATTTCAAAGTAAAATTATAATTATTTTGTGTAAAATTATTGTCCTTAGTTCCTTCTAGTGTTTTTTAAAACTTCAATATTAAGGAGAAAACTCTCTACCATTTCTGTAGATACTACTTTTAGCAGTTCTACCTCTTGTATTTAGTTTTATGCTTATAGCAATACTAGGAATACAACAGAGGAATGATTTGAATCGGAAGAGAAGGAAGCTCTCATTTTATTGTGTCTGCTATATTCCTGGGACTGTGCTGAGTGTTTTGTACACATTTTTTCATTTTATCCTCACAACAACCCTAGGAGGCAGATTTTACAGTTGGGGCCACTTAGCTAGCGAGTGTCTGAGGGAGATTTGGCTCCAAGTCTTCTTGGCTCCAGGCCCAACGCTCTACCATCTAGTTAAGGCACCTCGTTGCCTTAGAAGCATCTATTGTTTACATTTAGTACGTATTTCATACATTTAATATAAACCTAAGCAGCATCTTTGGGTTCAGTTATTTTTCATATCTGATTTTTAAAATTGTGCTGATAATGATGTCACAGAATAATAGAATCTTTGAATTAAAAGGGACTTCAAAGTTGATCTTGCATGACCTGCGTGTTAAGTAGGAATCCATCCTCCACTTGAGGACCTCCATTGATGGGGTCCCACTTCCTTATTAGGGAACCTATTCTACTTTGGACAATTCTAATCGTGGGGAAGCTTTTCCTCACATTCTTATCAGCAGTACCACTGTGTAGAGTGTGTTATTACCTTAGTGCCCAATTTATTGTTTGCAAAAATGACAGTGATGCCTTAGAAGATAAAGGTCAGGAAGAACAACTGGGTCTGGTCAAATATATGTTAGGAAAAATAAAACATGGACTTAGTGTTCTAGTTCTTGTGGACTCACTTCTCATGTAGATCTTACAATATTGTCTTCAATCACTTCTGTTCTGACTGACTCATGCTACCTGCCGTTTGTGTGGCATCTCTGAGAGTATAGAGTTGCATCTAGTTTTCTGCCTTTCTTGATCCCAGCAGCTGCTACTGTCCTCTCCCAAAATTTGCCTTGTATTTATTTTGTGTAATATGTTGTCTCCCCTGGTAGAATGTAAATTGCTTGAGAGTGAGGACTTTTCTATTGTTTGTCTTTGTAGCCCCAACACCTAGTACCGTACTTGATGTGTAATAGTTGCATAATAAATGCTTGTTGAATCATTGGGGTGGATCTAGAGATGTATTCAATTTTTTTTAATCTGAATTTTTGCTTTGAAGCTTATTCTGCCAGTGTCATGTATTTGACCATGACAGATCACTTGCAAATTTTCACTGGATTAAGTTTATGGTAGATATCAGGTATTTAGGAGTTTTTATATCCTGATTGCTTCTCTGATAAGTGTGGTTTTCAATTTTGGATTTTTGTTACCCTAGCAACAAGCTGTGATATCACGAATAATAGCTTTCTGGGAGGAGAACCTGTAGTTGGAGCCAATCCCTTTAAGAAACAAAGATCCTGTTCTCATGCAAATGACTTTAATTATACATCTTGTAGATATAAAATCTGTAGTTAAAGTCGCACATAGAATCCTACTAGAATCCCATTTTGAACCAATAATTATTTGCCCTCTGATTTTCTTTTTTGTCAGAAATATATTATGCTAACATGCATGCAAGCAGCAAAGTAAATGGCTCAAATACAAAGCAGGAGCTAGGAGAGATAGAATTAAATATGCTAAGGATTTACTAAATATTCAGAATATTTATATATGGATAATACAAGAAGCTCACCATCATATCTTGGCTCAAGACTTCCATGAAGACTCCCTTTCCCATTGATTGAGGGGTAGATGGAGACAGGAATTGTAAGTGACTTCAGTGTCCTTTTCATGCGTGGCCAGAACCAGCTTGTGTATGCATGTGTGGGATCCAGATGGCAGCAAGGAATCCTGCAAAATACTGTTGCCCATGTCAGTCAGTGTCTTGGCTGTGCCTTAGCTAATGGTTTTTATCTCAGGTGAGGAATTTCATTAAATGCAGTCTCTTGAGTGGTGGGTGGGGAGGTGGCTGCGAATGAGCACAGTGTTAGTTTTCCCAAGCAGATAAGCTTTTTAAACTTAAAAAGCTCAGAATTAAAGAGAAGCAGGAAGGTTTTGCTATTAAATCTGACTTGATTCTACCCTCTGTCAGGGGTCTGTTGGGGGAGATGCCTAAGTGTGCTCTGTGTTGCATCTTCTTTGGTTTCAGAACTCCTTACAAGATCCATGCAGATCCATCTGTGGAAAAAGCTGCAGACAGTGTGTCCTCTAGCACCCCGCTGTGTGTGATCACCAATCGCCCCGCCCCTAGCACTGCCAATGGGGTTACAGCTGCCAATGTGCTCTCAACTACTGGGACAGACTCCTCCACAGAAGCCAGAGAGAGGAGGCGGTGGGTGACAGTTTTTATTTTCATCTATTAAATATTGGTTTGAGGCAATTGATAAAGAAGTGGGACATGATATTTCTTGTCCATCCTTAGGATGATTTGTGTTGAATGATTCCATATGTTCCAGTGTTTATCTTTGACCTCAGGGTGGCTTTGTGGGCATGGGAGGGATGGAAGGAGAAGATCTCGACATATCAAAAGTGCTGTGTTCTGTATGTACTGTTATTTCATTGATACTGTGAGCCAATGAAATGGAAGGGAATCTTTTACCTGTTGTTATTTATTAAAAACCAGAAGTACAAAGATGTTGTGATTTTTCAGGATCACATAGCAAACTGGGAATAAATTTAAAGGGCTACATTAAAATAGAAGAGTTACAGAATAAAAACATTAAGGGAAAGTTTTGATCATTCCATCCAAAAAAGATATGTCTAGAGGAAGACATGGTAGGATAAGAGGCAGCATACTATAACAGACAGAAAAGTTAAAAGTCAAAGATCCTAGTCCTCGCCTGGCTTATATCACTTAAGAGCCATGTGACCTTGGTTAAATTATTTAAACTCTCTGAGCCTTATGTCCTTATCTGTAAGATAGAGATAATAATACCTGCCCTGTCTACCTCACCAGACTGTCATGAATATCAAATAAAATACTGGATATGAAAGTACCTCATGACTTAAAGTGTTGTACTAATCAGCGTAAGCTGATGAGCTATTTGACTTTTCCACTGGAGGTGGAGCTTGGGAGACATGATTCTAGTAGGAAAGGTTTAGTGTAGACACTAAGAATTTTTTGCATGTGAGCATTCAGATCCCTTAGAATAGGTCATGGAGGAAAAAGAGTTTTCTACTTGCCCAGGAGTATGTAATTCTGCTTGGAGGCACAAAGCGAGTTCTGATGAACCCCAGAGCCCCTACTAATTATTTCTCTCATAGTAAATAAAAAGTGTTACTCTAACTACTTACATTTGGATTTTACCATCTTCAGTTTCCAAAAGACGGTTTTCATTGTGAAAGAATAGCAACTCTGGTTTTAATCAGTGAGAAAGATGGTTATTTTGGATATTTTCATTCTGTTTTATTTTTAATTGATCTCTGAAACTAGAAATGAATGAGAGTTTTGCATGGTAGAGGGGACAAAAGGAGGTGTGATATAGAGCTAAGAAATAAATATTTTCTTCCTACCAGTCATTTCTTTCATTGATAACATATTGAATGAAGAAGGCTCATTTTCTCCTTAAGCACATATCAGAAACCATAATTTCTTCTTGTGTATTGGTTTGTCACCAAAGAAATATTAATAAACCAGTGTTGGACATGTAATATATACCTAATAGTAGCCCAGATGTAATTTAGATACAGGTGAAAACTTGTTAAGTACAATAATGATATTCCTATACAAGGAAAAAAACTCCCAGATGGAATTTCTCCTTCCATTTAAAAAACTCTACTGTACTAATAGAATTAACATTAAGGTTAGCTTCCTCATTGTGCTTATTCTTGAAAAGAAGGAGGAGTCAGAGTATACATCATACATGAAGTGCCTGCTTGTATCAGTCAGTTACATGTTTATGGTGCTATGCCCATAACTGGAGATAGAGAACCAAAACCTGAGAGTTTCTGCCTTGTAAGAGTTAAAATTCTACTGAAGAAGGCAGCATATGCACACATAAGTGTCAAGGGAATTTTCCATGGGAGGAAGGGAGGAGGAACCAGAAGCTAACAAGGATCAGGAAGGGCCTCCTCCTTCTCAACAAGCATTTATTAAGCATTTATTATGTACAAGTCCTGTGTTAAGTACTGGGAATACATAAAAAGGAAAAAACATGATCCTGATCTCAAGGAGCTTGTAGGGGAGGTACCTACAAAAATAAATGATATAAATACAAGAGATATACAGTGTGAAGGGAAGGAGATCTAAGGCAAGAGACACTAGCAGTTGAGGAGAAGTGTGGGAATCAGAAAAAACCTGTCATGGAAGGTGAGATTTGAGTTTTGAAGGAGGCAGAGCCATGTGGAGGATGGATTAGAAAAGAGAGAGACTTAAAGCAGGGAGACCAATTGGAGGGCTCGTGTAGTCCAGGTGAGAAATGATAATGGCCTGAGTGAGGGTGGTGGCTGTCTCAGTATAGATGATTGGGAGAGATGTTCAGACAGAAACATGGTTTAGCAATTGGTATGAGTCAGAGAGATGATTCTGGGTGACCAGCGTTCTGAATCTGGGTGACTAGAAGAATGATGATGCCCTTAACAAACTTTCCTAAGAAAATGGAAGGTTTGGAATAAGAATCAGTTCAGTTTTGGACATAGTTTGACATCCAGTTTGAAATTTCCAATAGGTATTTCATGATGTGGGATTGGAGCTTAGGAAACAGGGAAGTTACATTGGGATGATAATTAGTTCCATGGAAGCCAATTAAGTCACCTAATGAAGCAATACAGAGAAAAAAAAGGAAGTGGTCCAGGACAGAGCCTTGGGATAACATTCAGAGAGTGTGATATAGATGAAGATCCAAAAAAAGGAGAATGAGAAAAAAATGTTCAGACAGGTATTAGGTGAACCAGAAAAAAATAGTGCCATGAAGTTAGAAAGGAGAAAGTATCTAGGAAAAGAGGGTATTTTAAGAGGGTGTCAGGTGCTCCAGAGGTCAGGAAAGATGAGGATGGAGGAAGGACCATCACCTCTGGCAGTTAAATTATGATCACTGACTTTGGGGAGAGCAGATTTTAGCTTTCTGAAGCACTTTGGTTGAATGAGGTTGGAAGCTAGTTTTCAAAGGGTTGAGAAATGATTGAGGGGTGGAAGGAAGATAGTTCGTTTTCTAAGATTTTGTCTGTAAAAGGGAGGAAAGACAATATATCTTGGATGTGGGTGCTGGAATCTATTAAGACCGAAACATGTTTGTAAGCCTGCAGGGAAGGAACAAGTAGATAGAAGTTAAAGAGTAGAGAGAATGGGGATTAAGGAAGCAGTCTGTTGGAGAAGGCTGGTAGGAGTGGGACTAAGAGGCAGTATAAAGATATTGGTCTTGGAGAGGAGAGGGGATTACTTCTTCAGCAGGGTTTGTAATACAGAAGGAGAGAATAGCAAATGATATCTGGGGTTTGAAATGTAGAGAAATGGAAGCTCAGGGGGAATGGCTCTACTTCCTCATGAATGTGTGAGCTGAGTTCCTCAGATGAGAGACGGTGATGGAGTAGTGTGGGAGACTTGAGAGTTGAAAAGATTTGGAATAGTGGGCTGTGGAAAGGACACTGGAGAATTAGTTAAGGAAAAATGAAATTATTTCATTGCTGTTGTGAAGTCTCATTTGAAATTAGATAACATAAATTTGTAGTGAACCTAGTTAGCAAGATTCCAGCAGCAAAAGAGTAGGAGTGGAGGAGGTAGAACTGTGGGAGTTATCTAGGTTTGGGTTTGGCCACACAAGAGCAGAAGTAGGGTAAGGAGTCAAGAGTAAAGAACAGTATGATATTGAACTGATTAACTGTAGAGTTGAGATTAGAAAGGGAAGAAAGTTGAAACTAGCAGTTACTATAGAGAATAATAAATAAGACCGTTTTCTGCTTTTTGGGAAATAATAGTCTAACACTAACATTAATCAAAGTACACACACACACACACACACACACATATAGATATAGATACATACACACAATATGGAGATTTTAGAATAACAACATTAAACCAAGACATGAATGGTTTGTAAGTGCATTTTAGGGGTGAGAGGTAAGGGGAAGAGCGTATTAGGAGAGTAGCTGTAGGAGTGTAGGGTCAGAATGTGTTGGCACCTCTGGTGGGCTATATACTATGCAAGGTGCTGCCTATCAAAGATGGGGATAGCAGAGGTGGATGAACTGGAAAATTAATCAAGAAGATGTGATCCTTTACCCCCAAGAAGTTTACAGTCTAGCTAGAGAAATGTAGCATAAAGGAATCATCTTTTTTTTTCATTTTGTAACTTTATGTTAAAAAGACAGTATCACAGTATAGATACTTTCAATATGAATTTATATAAATTGCTGTTTAATAAATACATTCAATGCAAAAAGAAAATATACAAGCTTTTTGGCTGCCATTTCTATTCTGTAATTACTCCGATGCACTTTCTCTAGCTCTCTTACTCTTGGATTAAGAGTTGTTCAAACAGAAAACTATGACACTATAAAAAAATTTACATGAAATGTAAGTAAAGATGAGGCAGAATTTTAAAATATAAAAGTTATGAAAGTGTATTTAATTTTCACTCCTGTAATTCACACTCATAATTCTTTTTTAAAATTATTTTATTTGTGTTTAGTGTTCTACAATCACTTCCATATGTCTTAGATTTTTTTCCCCTCCTTCCCCACTCCCTCCCCAAGACAGCATGCAATCTTACATAGGTTCTACACATACATTCCTATTAAATACATTTTCACCTTAGTCATGTTGAATAGAAGAATTAAAATGAATGGGAGAAACCATAAAACAAAACAAAACATAATACAAAAGAAAATGGTCTGCTTCATTCTGCGATCCAGTTCCATAGTTCTTTCTCTGGATGTGGAAGGCATTTTGCCTCAAAAGTCCATTGGGAATTTTTTAGGTCCTTGCTTTGCTGTGAAGGACTAAGTCTACCAGGAAAATTCCTCACACACTGTGGTTGTTGCTGTGTGCAAAGTTCTCCTGGTTCTGCTCCTTTCGCTCAGCATCAATTCATATAAATCCTTTCAGGCCTCTCTGAAGTCTTCCCATTCATCATTTCTTATAGCACAATAGTATACCATTGCATTCATATACCACAATTTATTCAGCCATTCCCCAGTTGATGGGCATCCCCTTGATTTCCAGTTTTTGACCACCACAAAGAGAGCTGCTACAAATATTTTTGTACATGTGGGACCCTTTCCCATTTTTATGATCTCTTTGGGTTACAGTCCTAGAAGTGATATTGCTGGGTCAAAGGGTATGCACAATTTTTGTAGGCCTTTGGGCATAGTTCCAAATTACTCTCCAGAATGGTTGGATCAGCTCATAGTTCCACCACCAACGAATTAGTGTTCCAACTCTCCCACATCTTCTCCAACATTTGTCATCTTCCTGTTCTGTCATGTTAGCCAATCTGATAGGTGTGATGTGGTACCTCAGAGTTGTTTTGATTTGCATCTCTCTAATCAATAGTGATCTAGAGCATTTTTTCATATGACTATAGATAGGTTTAATTTCTTCCTCTGAAAACTGCCTGTTCATATCCTTTGATACACTCTTATAATTCTTAAGAGATTCATTCACTGAAATTGAAATCAAGAGGTAATGGTGAAAAAATTTAAAACGATTAAGTCTAGTTTCATTTCTCCATTTCAGACAATTATAAGGAGTAGACATAGACAATTAGTGTGTGTGGAGGGCACAAAGAAATCATCTTTTAAAAGATGAAAGTAAAGTGAGTACAAATTATTGTAGTCTATATGACTAGTTATGTCCTGAAAAGATGTAGGACAAAATGTGAATAGAGTTGGTAAATATCCCTGAAAAGAATTTTGAGTTACATTTTATTTTTTAAAAATATTTATTGATGCTTATTAAAAACATCTCATCACTTTCCAACAACTCTATTCACCCCAAGAGAAGACTGCCCTTATAATAAAGTGAAGAGCCTTCCTTTATAATAAAAAATATACTTCCCTTGTAATAGAGTTTAACAGTTAAAACAAATCAACACGTTGATCATATCTGATAATTCCATGTCTGTATTCTATCATTTTTTTAGTGAATTGCATTTTGAAGGGAGAGAAGATGGGATAGAGAGGGACAGGTGGAAGATAGAAAAAGCCAGAAAGTCTTTGTGAAGGTTTTAGGACTTTTTTGATTGTGGGAAATCAACCACGGGGGAGGTGAGGAGTGAGGAAATGTTCTAGTTGTAAGACTTGGAGTTGCAAATGAGGTGAGTACAAAAATAGAATTTAGAGTCTGAAAGTGAGAAAACTAGATGGACTCTCTTTTGATGTAATTGAGTTAACATTTCTGTTAATATTAGCCTCCTCATTTCCCTTTTCACAAAAACCTCTGTTGAGTGTCTCATTTCGTGTAGCTCTGGGTTGAATGCTACCTACTCAATAGGCACTCACATTTTCTAAGGCAGACAGAACACATTGGTGTAGAAAAACATATAAAAGACACATGTGCATACATACATATATAGTGTATGTATAAGACGTATTTTCTGGAATAGAATAGAAGCATTAAACTGTGATTTGCACAATGATGCTATTGACCAACTCACTAGCATTAAGGATATGAGTGATATTCTAAGAGTGTTATGCTGAATGGATCAAATGTGACTTACATGTATAGAATACTGCAAATATATCTCTTGAGAAGGCCTGCCTTCTTGGGAATGAAAAACCCATGCTCATAAAACATTTTATTATGGCTGTTGGTGAGATAAAGCCAATTTATTTTCTCTTTTCACCCAAACATGAATTTACCCCTCCCACTCCCTCAACCCCCACTACACAAATCAGATGTTTCATAAGCAACCTGTTCTTCTCTCTAATAGCATGTGCTGCTGCTTAATTCTTTCCTTGAAATTGCATCATTCCCTGTAATCAGCCTTTTGTTGCACTATAAAAGGACATATCACAGCTCCTGCTGTGAACTAGTGCAGGCATAGAGAGTCTATTTTCAAAATATCTGATTTGAATCTCATGATGATTGGCAAAATGCGACTTTAAAACTGACTTTGGAGAGGCTATAACTCTAGGAAGGGTAAGATATATGGTCAGTGGAAGGAGGGAGAATGTTTTATTTCCTAAGTATCAGACACATGGGCTTTTATTAGAGAAGTCTCATTCTCACTAAGAGTGAGATAAAATTTTGGATTAGAGAGGAGGTCTGAATCTATATTTGTGTGACTATAGCCTATATTCTTAGTGTTGGTGAGAGTTATATTCATTTTGCTGGCTACTGGGACTGAAATTATTATGGTACAACATTTTAAGATGACTTTTTAGCTTCTTCAGTGTTCATGAACATATCAGGTTGAATCAAATTAATTGACTGACTTCAAGTCTCATGGGAATCCTGATGATTTACTCTGTTGAATAGACAATATAACTCAGGGTTAAAACTTTTAGAACACTTCTGTTATTTTTAACAGATACTACCTTGAATTAGGAAGCATTTAAAGTACTCTCACATCTATATTTATTCATACCTTTTATTTGAGGTGAAGAGAGGCAGGTACTGTTCTTCCTATTTTACAGATTTGAAAAAGTGAGACCAAGAAAAGGGAAATAATTTTTTCAAGGTCTCATAGTGAATGAGGTAGTGGAAGACTAAGGACTAACTCACACCTTGGCTCTCCTCAGTCTCTACACTGAATTGTTTAACTAGCTGTTTCTTCCTTTGGATGCAGTTACTATTAAGTTCAGAGGGTAGGTCTGGGTTGTAGGATGACCTGTTATTTTCAGTTTATAACCCAGGATGAGAGAATCTGAGTTTCTCTTTGAATGAGCCTGTGACTGAAATCTTTTCTCTAATGTCTGTTGCACAAATTTCATAGTTCTTATGAACATTACAAAAACCAGTGGGCTTATTTGATTGTAAAGGGATTACTTTGGCTATCTGACAGCAGATTGAAAATGGAAAGTGGTAACCAGTTTGAAGATAAGCCTGTATGGATATCAAGTCTGAACAGCAGCTGTCACTGTGGTGTAGCGATCTGATTCATTTTCCAAAGCCTAAAGTTTTCCTTAGCAACAAACTATAAACAAGTCCCTAGCTAATATTAGAGTCCTCTAAAAGCATTTGATTCTCTTGCACTCCCTCCCTTTGTGCTCTTGTGTCCACCCTCACCTTTTTTCTGCCTCCCTTTTCTTCATTCCCCCTCCCTTCCTGCTTTGCTCACTTTCTCTCCTCTTCTCTCCTTCTCTTCCCTTTTCTCCCTGCCTTTCCTTCTTTCTTCTCCTTTGTCCTACTTCTCTGCCCTTTTGTGTGAGCATTCTTTGTCCTGTATTGTACTGAGTTAGTTTGTCTAATCAAAGGCAAGGACTTTTAGTTTTTCTTAGTATTCCCTGCACCTAGCAGAGTGACTTCTATGTGGTGAACAATTAATAATTGCATGTTGAATTGAGGTTCAGCTCTGTATTGAGCTTATGATGGGTACTGGTGATAGCAGGCTTACAAGACATGAATGGGTGAGATGGTTCATTTCTCCTGACCTTTGCTGGCGTCCTGACATCTTCATGATGCATTTATATTAGCAAGGTCAAGTCAGAATCTAATCAGTGACTCTGATATGGACACAGTATGAATATAACTTCAGTCAATGCAAATGTCTTTTAATGGAGTTGAGTGAAAAACAACTAAATTATAATTCCATCATGCCTTTTGGTTTTGCTGAGTCACTCCTAATATGAAACTGATGAGACCATTGTTTTGGTTGCTAGAAAAGTTTTAGTTGCATAGTTTTTTTTATATTTTTACTTTTTATGTCACCTTCATTTCCAAATATAGCTCTACCCTCCCCTTCCCAGAATGCCTTCCCTTGTAACAAAGATTGCTAGAAATTGAATTACGTTGTTCAATTATGAACAATGGAAAGAACCCTTTGATATCACTGGATCCTAGATGGAATCATCTAATACATTTCGTATGAGGAAACTGACATCAAGATAAGTTGTGTAACTTTCCTAAAGTTGTCCAAATAGTAGCTCAATTGGAGTTCATATCCAGGTCTTCTCTCCGACTCCAGTGCCCTTGCCACTGTATTGTGATCTTATCCAAGTTTGTAACAAAGCTTTAATTCAAGGCTTGTCAGTTAGATTGTACAGAGTACTACGCTAGGTGCTAAGGGGGATACAAAGTTAAAATAAGATATTGTCATGGTCTGCTATGGACATAAATAGATAACTGTAATAAACAATATGTGAGTGCATTACAGAGGTACAGAACAAAATGCTATGTGAAGACTGAGTAAAGCTGGTTACTAATTTGGTTCAGGCAAAGTTTTATTGAACAGGTGGCATTCGAGTTGCATCTTTATTTATTTATTTATTTATTATTAATTTATTTAACTTTTAACATTCATTTTCACAAAATTTTGGGTTCCAAATTTTCTCCCCATTTGTCCCCTCCCCTCCCCCCAAAACACCGAGCATTCTAATTGCCCCTATCACCAATCTGCCCTCTCTTCTATCATCCCTCCTTTCCCTTATTCCCAACTTCTCTTTTGTCCTGTAGGGCCAGATAACTTTCTATACCCCTTTACCTGTATTTCTTATTTCCTAGTAGCGAGAACAATACTCGACAGTTGATCCTAAAACTTTGAGTTGCAACTTCTCTTCATCCCTCCCTCCCCACCCATTCCCTTTGGAAGGCAAGCAATTCAATATAGGCTATATCTGTGTAGTTTTGCAAGTGACTTCCTTAATAGTCATGTTCTGTAAGACTAACTATATTTCCCTCCATCCTATCCTGCCCCCATTGCTTCTATTTTCTGTTTTGATCCTGTCCCTCCCCAAGAGTGTTGACTTCAAATTGCTCCCTCCTCCCATTGCCCTCCCTTCCATCATCCCCCCCACCCTGCTTATCCCCTTCTCCCCCACTTTCCTGTATTGTAAGATAGGTTTTCATACCAAAATGAGTGTGCATTTTATTCCTTCCTTTAGTGGAATGTGATGAGAGTAAACTTCATGTTTTTCTCTCACCTCCCTTCTTTTTCCCGCCACTAAAAAGTCTTTTGCTTGCCTCTTTTATGAGAGATAATTTTCCCCATTCCATTTTTCCCTTTCTCCTCCCAATATATTTCTCTCTCACCACTTAATTTTTGAGATATGATCCCATCCTATTCAATTCACTCTGTGCTCTCTGTCTCTGTGTGTGTGCGTGTATGTGTGTGTGTGTGTAATCCCACCCACTACCCAGATACTGAATAGTTTCAAGAGTTACTAATATTGTTTTTCCATGTAGGGATGTAAACAGTTCAACTTTTATAAGTCCCTTATGACTTCTCTTTGCTGTTTACCTTTTCATGCTTCTCTTCATTCTTGTGTTTGAAAGTCAAATTTTCTTTTCAGCTCCGGTCTTTTTATCAAGAATGCTTGAAAGTCCCCAATTTCATTGAAAGACCATTTTTTCCCCTGAAGTATTATACTCAGTTTTGCTGGGTAGGTGATTCTTGCTTTTAGTCCTAGTTCCTTTGACTTCTGGAATATCCTATTCCATGCCCTTCAGTCCCTTAATGTAGAAGCTGCTAGATCTTGTGTTATCCTGATTGTATTTCCACAATACTTGAATTGTTTCTTTCTAGCTGCTTGCAATATTTTCCCCTTGACCAGGGAACTCTGGAATTTGGCCACAATGTTCCTAGGAGTTTCTCTTTTTGGATCTCTTTCAGGAGGTGATTGGTGGATTCCTTGAATACTTATTTTGCCCTCTAGTTCTAGAATATCAGGGCAGTTTTCCTTGATAATTTCATGAAAGATGATGTCTAGGCTCTTTTTCTCATCATGGCTTTCAGGTAGGCCCATAATTTTTAAATTGTCTCTCCTGGATCTATTTTCCAGGTCAGTTGTTTTTCCGATGAGATATTTTACATTATCTTCCATTTTTTCATTCTTTTGGTTTTGTTTTGTGATTTCTTGGTTTCTCACAAAGTCATTAGCCTCCATCTGTTCCATTCTAATTTTGAAAGAACTATTTTCTTCAGTGAGCTTTTGAATCTCCTTTTCCATTTGGCTAATTCTGCTTTTGAAAGCATTCTTCTTCTCATTGGCTTTTTGTACCTCTTTTGCCAGCTGAGTTAGCCTATTTTTCAAGGTGTTATTTTCTTCAGCATTTTTTTGGGTCTCCTTTAGCAAGGTGTTGACCTGCTTTTCATGCTTTTCTTGCATCTCTCTCATTTCTCTTCCCAGTTTTTCCTCCACCTCTCTTACTTGATTTTCAAAATCCTTTTTGAGCTCTTCCATGGCCTGAGCCCATGGTATATTTATTTTGGATGTGTGGGATACAAAAGCCTTGACTTCTGTGTCTTTCCCTGATGGTAAGCATTGTTCTTCCTCATCCAAAAGGAAGGGAGGAATTATCTGTTCACCAAGGAAGTAACCTTCTATAGTCTTATTTTTTTTCCCTTTTCTGGGCATTTTCCCAGCCAGTGACTTGACTTCTGAGTTTTCTTTCCACCCCCACCTCGCCTCCAGATCTGCCCAGCCAGCAATTGGGGTCTGAGATTCAAATGCTGCTTCCCAGCCTCAGGGCTTTGGGTGGGGGCAGGGCTGCTATTCAGTGTGAGATTAAGTTCAGGTGCTCAGGTGGGGGCAGGGCCGCCACTTGGGGCTCAGTTCCCTCAGGGGGTTTATGCAGAGACCTTCAACAATGGATCCAGGCTCCTGCCTGCTTTGGGAGCCCCAGTCTGCTGCCGCCTCTGCTGCTGCTTCCCAAGGGGGCCTGAGTTATGGAGACACTCCGCTCCCCTCTCAGTGAGCCAAAAAGACTCTCTCACTCACCCCTGGCGCCTGTGGGTGGAGGGACCTGCACGGCCACTGGAGATTCTCTCCCTGAAGCCTGCTGGGATCTGCTCCTCTCGGTGCTGCATGGCCAAGGCAGGGCTGGGCTCCGCTCTGGGTCAGGTGCATGAGGGACCTTTTGCAGGTTTTCAGGGCTCTCTGGAACAGAAATCTCCTCTGCTCCGTTGTTCTGTGGCTTCTGCTGCTCCAGAATTTGTTGGGAGTTCTTCTTTACAGATATTTTATGGGCTGTGGGTTCAGAGCTAGCATATGTGTGTCTTTCTGCTCTGCCATCTTGGCTCCTCCCCTTGAGTTGTATTTTTAAAGGATGAATGGGAATTCACCCGACAAAGAAAGGTGGAAGGGAAAATACTCCAGACATAGGGAGCTCTGTGAGCAAATATATGGAGACAGGAAAATATGGAGTGTATTTAGCAAATAGTGTAAAGTACAGTTTGTTCAGAGCTTAGAATATGTGGAAGGAGGAAAATGAAAAAGGCTAGAAAGGTAGGGTAGTCCAGATTGTGCCTGGTAAACATGTTTTTGGTTTTTATCAGGTATTCAGTAGGACCATTGAAGGTTTTTCAGCAGAGATTTTTCAGCAGAGAAGTGCATGGCCAGGTTTCTATAATAAGGAAGATTAATTTTGCTAGTGATACAGGTTTTGCAAAAGATGAAGTGGAGAGGGGAAAGAGTGGAAGAAGGAAGGTATATTTGAAAGCTCTCCCTCTTGCAACACACACACACACACACACACACACACACACACCAAGGAGAATGTAAGCTCCTTTAGGGAAAAGACTATTCTGCTTTTGTCTGGTGCTTTTTAGCACAGTATCTACCATTTAGTAGCCATTTTCTAAATGTTTGTTGGTTTACTGATAAGATGTGCTAAGCATTTGGATCTAAGATACAAATGACAGGGAAAAGTTGCAGGACACACCAAGGTTTTAGAAATGGAGGACTTGCCACTGACAGAATGGTGAAGTCAGGGAAAGAGCAGATTTCACAAGAAAGAGAATAAATTTGTCTTTCAAAACCTTACTGGGAATAGGTATCATGAAAGGAAATTCTAAAAAACTCTTTCAGTCTCTCTAGTTTTATCCTGAAACCAGGGTTTTCATTCTTAATACAAAAGTCCATTGGTAATGCTGCACTATCTTTTCTTTCTCTTGCTATGAAACATACTTTCCGAGGTCCCAAGCATTCTTCCGTGTCATAAGGAAGCAGTAAAGTATGTGGTTTATGTATTTGTTCTAAATGTATAGTATTTTGGGGCAGGGGAAGATTTTCATCTCTCCCTTGTACACCATCTGTATAAGGGATTGTCTGTGTATAGTGTAGAGGGGATGAAAGAGATGGGAGATGGATGTATGCTGGATACAAGACTGAAGAAGTTAGACTATTTCAGTGGTGATTTTGTTTAGGGGAGCAAAAGAATAGTTGATTGTAATGGGGTGGGACAACTGACTAGAGGCTTTACATCATTATACTGATGCTTTTAAAATGTCTGAAGAGAATCATCTTGGCAGCCTTATGAAGTTTGTAGATAAATAGAAGGTGGTGAGAGGCATTTGGTGTAGTGAAAAGAACACTGGATTTGGAGTCAAAGAACCCAGTTCAAATTCCATCTCTGCTGCTGACTATTTGTATGACTTGAACAAGACCCTTAACCTTTTTGGGCCATTTTCTTTATCTTTAAATTTAAGAGTGTATGTGTGTCTGCGGGAGGGAGGTGGTGGTGGTGGGTTTGGACTTAGATGACATCCACGATCCCTTCCAGCACTGAATACTGCAATCACTACGTATATCAGTAGACATATTTTCCATCGTTGCAGCTTTGGAAGTTTCCAAATTACTTGTGTAATACTGAATCAAGTTTCCAGTCCTGTGCTCTGGAACAACAAACAAACAAACAAACCTGTGTTACCTCCTTGGGTATAAATGGTAACATAGAATCTTCTGGAAGCTAAATGCCAGCAGGTATCAGCAGGCTGAATGAATAGGCTCTTCAAGGGACACATCGATGCATCAAGGGTTATATATATCTAGGATTTTTGTTTTGTTTTTTTATCTCACATTTGCATTTGTTTTGAAAAAATAGGGAGAGTAATGTTTGTTTCTGAATTTTATGCTGTCACCAAATACTTATAACTTCCTAGAAAAAAATACACTAATTTGTCTTTAATTTCTAATAGTTTGTTACTTTTATTTTTTTAAGTATTAAGTATTTTTTTTTGTTAATCTGTCCCTCCCACTGCTCCCCTTTCTCATAATTAAGGAAGTTTAAAAAAAAAAATCCGAAAAATCCCTCTATGTACAGTCTGGTAAAACATGAGCCATGTCCAAAAATGTCTACCTCTTTCTGCATTTTAACTTCATCACCTCTGTCAGAAAGTGAGTAGTGTGCTTCATCTTCATTCTTTTGGATTTATAGTTTATTGTTGCTTTGATCAGAGTTCTAGTCTTTCAAAGTTTGTTTTCTATATAATGTTGTATAAATTGTTTTCTTACTTCTGCTCACTTTGACCTCAGGTTGAACATCTTCCCAGTTTACCCTGAAATTGTCTGTTTCATCATTTCTTATGGCATAATAATATTGTTACCTTCATCTACTACATTTGTTAAGCCATTCTGTCAAAGGAAGACAGCCCTTTGGTTTTGAATTTTTGTTTACCACAAAAAGAACTGCTACAAATATTTTTGCACCTATAGATCCTTTCCCTGTTTTGTACATTTTGTACTAAATAGATTTTGTAAATATTTTGTGCCTATAGATCGTTTCTTTCTTACTTTGACTTCTTTAGGGTATAAGCCTGGTAGTGGTGTAGCTTGGTCTAAGGATGCGCAGTTTGTTATCTTTCCAGGCATTGTTCTAAATTAGTTTCCATGAGGGCTGGACCAATTCACAGCTCGACTTATTTTCCCTCAGCTCCTCCATTTGTCATTTTCTTCCTTTATCATCTTTGGCAATTGAATAGATGTGGTGTGGAACCTCTAAGTTGCTTTAATTTATACTTCTTTAATTATTAGTGATTTAGACCATTATTTCATTTGATTGTTGCTTGAAAACTATCTCTTCATATCTTTTGATAATTATCTATTGGATAAGGGATCTTAGTTTTATACATTTGAATTGATTCTTTATATATATTAGAAAGGAAATCTTTACCAGAGAAACTTGTTTCAAAGATTTTTATTCCCATTTAGCCTTTTTTCCTTTCTAATTTTTATTACATTAGATTTGTGCAAAGTTTTTAATTTTATGTAATATATATTATAGATAATATCCATAATTAATACATAAATATAAATAATATAATAAAATATCTTATATGATTCTGTCTGTCACTTGTTTGGTTATGAACTCTGCCCCTATTCATACTTCAAAAAAGTATCTTTTTCTTCTAATTAATTTATAACAATTTACGTTTCCTCTGATTTATTTATGATGATCTTTTTATATCTAAGTCATATATTCATTTGGAGCTTATCTTGATATATGGTGTAAAGTTTTGGTCAAAACCTAATTCTGTCTCTTCTACCTGGTTTTTCCAACTGTCCTTCCCCCAGTAACTAGGATCTTTGGGTTTATCAAAACTACTACTTTGTTTATTTCTGTGTATTGTAAACTTAAACTATCTTACTGGAACTAAGTCCTATTAATGATTATTGTTTTTCAGTTTGAAAATTCGGTAGTAATATATATTCCATATATTCCCTTCCTTCTCCTTTTTTCATTTTATCTTTGAGATTTTTGACCTTTTGTTCTGCCATATAAAATTCATTACTTTTTTAGATTTACAGAATATACTTTTCAGAGTTTTGTACAGTATTGAATTAGTAAATTAACTTAGGTAGGATTGTCATATTTATTATATTGGCTTGGTCTATCCATGAGGAATTAATCTCTTTTTCCAATTATTTAAAAGTGTCATTATTTCCACAGAGTGCTTTATAGTTAACATAATCATACAGTCTATGGATGAATATTGGAAGATACAATCCCAAGTATAGCTTCTGTAGGTATTTTGAATGGACTTTCTCTTTCTAGGTCTTCTTGCTGGCTGTGTATGTGAGCATGTGTGCGTGAGGAGAGAGAGACAGAGAGACAGAGAGACTATGCTGGTGAATTTTGTAGCTTTATCTTAAATCTTACAATTTTGCTGAAGTGATTAAATCATTTCAATGAATATTCGTCTCTCTAGGATTCTCACAGTACACTATTATATTATCTGCAAAAAGTAATGGTTTGGGTTTTTCTTTGCTTATTCCCTTAATTTTTTTTCTTGTTTTATTGCTATAGCTAGAATTTCAAGCACTGTTAATGGGTGAAAATGGAGATCTTACTTTACTTCTGATCTTATGGGAAAGTTCTCTGACATCTCTGTTATATGTAATGTTTGCCTTTGTGTTTAAATTAAAACTATTTATTATGTTAAGGAAAGCTCCATTTATTCCTTTCTTTTTTTTTTTTTTAGAGTTTTTGTAAAAATGAATGGTGGACTCTGTTAAAAGCTTTTTTAGCATCTATTGATATTATCATATAATTTTTATTATTTTGTATTATTAACATGGTTTATTATACCTGTAATCTTCCTTAGGTTGAACCAACCTTATGTTCCTGGTATAAACCCAACTTGGTCATAGTGTATAATTTTTCTAATATGTTGTTGTGTCCTACTTGCTAATATTACATTTAATATTTTTGCATCAGTATTCATTGGGGATATTAATAGGTAGGTCTCTTTATGTGATTTGTCTCTCTGGTTTAGATATCAAGACAATAGCTTAGTGTAGAAAGAAATTGGAAGAGTGTTGGCTTATCATTGCAGTTGTTCCAAGAATGTTTGATAAAATTCACATCTGGTGCTGAAACTTTTCCTTTGAGAGAGTTCAATTATGACTTGTTCAATGTCTTTTTTTTCTTATATAAGAAATATAATTTCTTATAATATTCTATTATTAATCTATTCTAGCTTCTCTTTAAAAAGCATAACAAAAATATTTTTATTAATGTCTTTTGCTTTGTATCACATTTTTTCCGATCTTCTCTCTCTCTTGCCCTGCCCCCCAGAACACAGTGTGCTATCCCTTTTAAGAATGTTTTAAAAAAATAATTTAGAAGGGACACTTATGCATTGTTGGTAGAGTTGTGTGCTGATCCAGCCGTTCTGGAGAGCAGTTTGGAACTATGCCCAAAGCGCAACCAAACTGTACATACTCTTTGATCCAAGGGTACCACTACTAGGTCTATATTCTGAAGAATTTATAAGAAAGGGCAAAGGACCTATATGTACAAAAATATTTATGTAGCCTTTTTTGTGGTGGCAAAATATTGGAAATTGAGGGGATGCCCATTAATTGGAGAATGGGTGAACAAGTTGTGGTATGTGAATGTAATGGAATACTGTTGTTTGGGGATGGGAAATCTGCGGCCTTGAGGACACATGTGGCTCTGTAGGTCCATAAGTGCAGCCCTTTTGAGGACCTAGAGGGCCACAAGTGGCCTCAAGGCTGCAGGTTCCCCACCCCCGCTATTGTGTAATAAGAAATGATGAACAAGCAGATGTCAGAAAAACCTGGAAAGACTGATGCAAAGTGAAATGAGCTGAACCAGGAAAGCATTGTACACAGTATGAGCAATATTGTGTAATAATGATCAACTGTGCATGACTCAGCTCCTCTTGTCTCTGTAAGACAAGTAGGAAGGACTCTTGAAGGAAAATTTGTCCATATCCAGATTAACTCAGAGTGAATGTAAATAGGAATTCTTTCTGTTTTGGCAAAAAACCCTAAGGGTCTTCCCCTCCTAGTTTGCTTTTTTTTTTTTTTTGGACTAGGTTAAAGAGGCCATTCTTTGCCTCATTTTTTTTTTTTTACTTGAAATCCAATTTAATTTAAAAGTCAGTTTGCTTGCATATCATGGCATCATCTCCCTGATGTCTTTGGGAAAGAAGGACAAACAACAAAATCCATATCCAGATAAAGAACTGATGGATTCTGGATGCAGATCGGCATATTTTTTTTCACTTTATTCTTTTTCATGTTTCCCCTCCCTCTTTTGATGTTTTTCTTTCAGACCTAATATGGAAATATTTTACATGATAGCACATGTATAAACTATATCAAACTGCCTACTATTTTCAGAAAAGGGGAGGGGAGGGAGAAAAATTTGGAACTCAAAATCTTATAAAAGTGAATGCTAAAAATTTTCTTGACATCTAACTGGGGAAAAAATAAAAGACTATTAAAAAAAATAAACAATTTAGGAAAGCTAACCAATATATTAATTGTATCTGATAGCATATTCAATTTTTAACATCCAAAATACCCCATCTATTCAACAAAGGGTGAAAAGTAAATATTCTCTGCTTTTCTCCAGGGTCAGTCTTGGTCATTATAGTCACACAGCATTCAGTTTCATCTTATTGTTTTTTTTCTAGTTATATTTTGTAATTATTGCATATGTTGTTTTTCTGATTCCACTTTTTTCACTCTGCATCAGTTTATCTAAGTCTTCCCATGCTTCTCTGAATTCATCTCCTTTATTTACTGTGGTTCAGTTGTATTCCATTACATTCATATATCACGATTTGTTTAGCCATTCCCTATTTGATTACCACTGTATTTCCAGTCTTTGCTACCCTACAGAAACTTCAGTGCTTCAATGAATATGTTTCTGTATGTGGTATCCTAGATTTTCAGTAGAATCTGTCGGTCACAGCTAGTGTATTTAAAAATAATGTATTGGGATCAAGAGTGCTCACTATTACTGCCATCCTTTGCTTCAGGTTATTTTGTAAACCATACATAGGAGTGAGTTGTAGGATCTTGTTTCAGAGATAAAATTAATAATAGGTGCCATCTTCACAGTGCTTTCAAGTTCATGGAACCTTACATTCATAATCTTATTTGAGGCTCCCACCAACTCCTTGGTGTAAGTAATAAATGTATTGCTATCTCCATTTTACCGATGAGGAAATAGGCTCAGAGAGATAAAATTTCTTGCCCATGGTCAGTCATATAGCTAGGAAGTATCAAAGGTAGTATTTGAAGAAAGTGACCTTCCTGACTTTAAGTCCAAGTTCTTATTTTTTCAGCCTACTTGTTTTGCCTGTTGGATAGATGACTTGGTTTTAGGGGCAATGAATCAGTCTCCTTTATTGTTCATGCTGGGGTCTTGTAAAGGGCAGTCATGGGCAGCTACCTTCTCATACCTTCCATCTCAGTGACAAGATGTTTCCAAGAATCTAAACACTTTGTAATCTACTTGGAGCTATAATTAGCAAATTCATTATGGGAACAACTGACCTTGACAGTGAGATTTGATTTGAGCAAGGTTTCTCCTTCTCTATACTCTGCATATCCCCTAAGATAGGCTTCATTGTTTAAAAACGACCACAACGCTAGCTATTAATTCCTATTGAACAGTTTTAGCAAAGGAGACCTGGAATGCCTAAAACTCAGGATATTAAGGGTTAAATTTGCAGGAACCAAGGCTTTGGAACAAGCAAAGAAAAAACCTGTAATATTCAATAAAAAGTTTAAAATGAAAATAAATGAAATTTTAGAGGAGACAAAAATCTTTTTTATTTCTCTTAAAAGAAAAACATGATAAGATGGGCCCAGTTTACTTTTCCAAGAACATAAAAACACTTAGCACTTCAGAAAGAGAGGATGAACCTTGAAGTCTTATTTTGAAAGTCTTCCATTGTCCAGTACACCTGCACTCTGAAGGGAGAGAGAATCATCTCCCCAGGCCTGGAGGGCCTCTGGTAGCTCCTTTTCCAGTTTCCTGAATACTTCAGAGTAAAGTGAGCAGTTATCTAACACGTACTACTCAAAGCTTTTTATCAGCCATGTTTTTATAGCTAATCTACTTTTAGATAAAGTTGAACCTTTTTTTTCTGGACTGTAACTATTAGCATAATGTGGGAGGGCCCAAAATGTTCCTCTTCCTGCAACTGACTTTCCCTGTGACTTTATCAGAAAGAGGGGACCAGTGTTTTACTAGAGAGAGGACAAATGCAGGTGTGGGGTACCCTGGCTATTGAGAGTTGGTCTTTCTGGAAATTCTCTCTCTAGATATGTTGCATGGTACAGCAAGGCAGATAGAAATGCTCTGAGGTGTATTGAGATGGAGACTGGAGCCCACACTCATTTGAGCTGGTCATCTCCCAGTGCCAGTTCTGTAGAAAGCCAAGAAATGTGAATTTGTCTGGAGGGGGTTGGCCCATAGTATGCTAGGAAGGTGTCCAGCACACTGCTGCCTTGGCACATCAGCCCCCTCTTAGCTCAGAAACTCCTTAGGGTAAACCAGTTGCTCAGGTATGCTGAAAGTCTGAAAAGCAGCCGGACAAGGGGAGGCAGTAACATCAGGTAAAGCTCCTTTATTGTAAGACACCTAGTCCTTCTGTAGTTAAAATGCATGTTCTTTTATCCATTCCTTTTTGTGGTGGTCTTGTGGGAGACTGGCTTGATTGCCTAAGTTGTTCTGTACCGGGGAAGACGTCAGGGCAAAAAGTGTTCAAATTGAAACGTTTTAAAGCCTTTCTGGTATTTTCCCATTGCCCTAAGTGGTTTTAAATAATAGTGATTGGAAGATTATATATATAAGAAATTGGGTGTCAGGGCAAACAGGAAGGTAGATGAAGAGCCAGGAAAATTATTTCAGCCTTAAAAGTACCCAGCGGACCGTGTAAGTAATATACATTAGATCCATAGTGCTGACTCTTGTTGTTATCTCCTTGGGAAAACTGGGGGTGTGTGGGGGAGGATGTGGGGGGAGTTGGTGGAGAGGTAGAGAACTTAGCATTTGAGTAAGGAATTGCACACTGAAGTAGAAATGTCTTTATGATAGTGTGAGCCGAAGCTGTTCAGCCACCTTGGCCTATGTAGTTCGGTTGTGCCTTTTTGGAGAGAAATGCTATTTTGAATATAAGGTGAAGAGTTTTAAAGTGGCACCGTTTGATCAAAGCCAAATGTACTGGGCAGAAATCAGGTATGAGGTTTTAGGAGAATCGTGCTGATGATGTGGACAATCTGTTACAAGAGTGTCATAGATTTAGAGCCAGAAGGACCCTCAGAGACCATTTAGCCTGACCCCCTCATTTTTCAGATGAAGTTCAGTGAGCATCAGAGGCAGGATCTGAACTAGGGATTCCAGAGCAATCCCATCATTCTTTCCAAGGTGTCCTCAGTGAGCTGTAGACTTCATGTACATGTTGAACCTCCTGTGCCCATAAGATGGCAGCAGAGGTACATCAGAGCCACTGCAGGGGGGCCCAGGATTCTGGACACTCTATCTTCTATGAGGAGTTCCTTCTCTTCACAAAACAGGGCCCAGGTTCTGTCCGACTGCTTGAGACCCAGCTGGGTGAACTTTCTTCACACCTCTGAGCATGGATTATCCCATCTACTGAATAAGGGATTTGATCAGACAACCCCCAAGGGTGCTCCCTCTTCTAACATCTTCTGATTGAAGTCTTCTATGCTTGGCGTTGGGGCAGGACCAGGAGATTGTAAGATAATGTAAGAGATATATGTGTTGGGGTGATGGTGGTAGGAGGTTGGGGAGAAGTAAAGATGACTTAACTGAACTAATTTTGCAGCCTCTGTATTAGAAGTTTGTTTGCAAAGGTAGACACAGTGATTAAAGGCTGTTGTTATTTTCGTTGGGGAAGATAGATCTTCCTTGAAAGATGGGCACTACCAGAAACTAAATATCTGAAAATGGAACAGATTGAAAATTTCTGCATTTTAATTTTTATTAACAGAAATTTTTGAAAACCAATTTAGTTATGTCATTCAGTCAAAGCTTTATAGACCTGTAATAAGTAGAGGGAGCTGGGGCTCAGTGGGATGTACCCTTACTTTGGGGCAGACCCATTTCATTCAGAGAGGTTTCATGAAAATGGAAATAGTGGTTAAAGCCTTTCCTTTATTGTTCATTGCCCCTCCAGTAGGATGTAAGATTCCTAAGTACAGTGATTTTCATTTTTGCCTTTGTAACCATAATAGTACACACAATAAATGCTTGTGGATTGATTGACTTTGTTATAAACACTGCATTTTCTTTCTTTATCTTTCTCTGCCTCCCAGATATCCCAAGGAAGCACTGACTTAGCTTCAATCTAACATGCTTCTTTGGAGAGACCAGGGAGACCAAAGAGAATCTCAGAGAAGATACATTAGTGGAGGACCAGGAGAACAGATGAAGAGATGAGGGCAAATAAGCCCTAAGCTGGTGGTGTCCAGGACTTGTCCTCTTAGAGTCTCATTATCCTTGATGAGGGTTGGGAAGGGGTTAGAGGATTCTGGGACACCCTCACTCCCACCACCAAGTACAGGGGTGGGCTGCCTGGAACGAATTCACAGACTCAAGCATTCTTGAAGTCAAGGTAGTAAAGATTTATTGTTATGCTTTTCAGTGGGCAAGAGTTCTCAGGGAACCTGCAATTTGAAAGGGATATAGGCAAAGTTTATATAGTATATTCTATAGTATAACTGTGCTAACTAGATGATTCAGGGTGGGATTCAGGAGTAGTTAGTTCTTAAAGGAACATGCACTTTTGATATCTACTGCTCAGGTATTTTATCCAGAGTTCATCCAGAAATAGCCCAAAGGGAGGCTTCATGGAGGTGTGGTTTTAGGCCTGACCATCACTAAGTCAACTAATGGTCACGGCTGACTGAGAATTACCCAGGCTTCCCTCTGGGAAATGTTTTGTTAGACAAAACAGATATAAGGGAGTGTACATATGTCTACATCTAGATTGGTCAGTGAATAGTAAATATCTTTATGAGCCAGTACACAGCCAGTTCAGCCAGTACACAACTGGTTCAAACTGATAAATTCTGTACGTGCAACTGGCTACTGTATTAGGAAGAGAGAAAAAGGTTTTACTGGGGCAGGCTGTCCTCGGGCTGCGGAGAAACTACCAGGGATAGTGTTTTGAGGCTGGGGAGAAAATGTGATTTTAGAATTGGAGTCCAAGCACAGGCACCCAAGCATCCCATCATCCTAACCACTCTAATAGGGAAACTGCATCATGGTAAGTTACACAGGAAATAAGGGTGTAAGCTAAAAAGGGGTTACAGTTCTTTGATATAAAAATAACATACAGTGACACTTTGATTAACAACTTTCCAAGAGCAAAGCTCTTCTAATAATGAAATTGAATGTTTTCTTAAGTATATAATATCCAGAAAGCAGAACTACAAGCCCAGCAGCTACTGGGTTTAAAAAAAATAATACCCCAGCACACATTGTATTTGTCCCCAACTAGTAGAAACTAGTCAACCATAGAAAATCTGTGAAATGTGAAGATAGACTTTATCATTAGGTTCCTTTTCTCTGAGTCTATTTACCTCTTCTGGTGACCTCTCACTTTGGGTATAGATCTCCTATTTACAACAACTTCTACAATACTCCTTCTGTAACACACATACACACATACACACACAATCTAAAGACTAGTTTACTTAACTGGGAATAAGTTTCATTTGATGTATTCACCCAACAACTAACATTTGCTTTTTTTACTCTTGCATCTGGATGGTAGAATGGAAGGTTTGTTTCCAATCAAGGGAATTCTGAGGCAAGAGTTTCCCTGAAATATTAGGAGTCCCATTCTTAAGGTTCACCCTCAAGGTGAGGCTTTATAGGATAATGATATATGTGAATTGTGGAAAAAATAAGGAAAAAGAGACACAGTCTCTGATGTTTGGCCCCTACCACCAGTAAGAACTGCTTGGAATAGAAAAGACTGCCCTTCCACTCGAAAAATCTGGCACCCACCACAAGGCCTTTCTTAAACTTTCCCTGTTAACCTAGCCTTCCTATATTCACATTCTATGTTTTCTAGGATATTTGGCTTTTTTTAACTAGTATTTAATTATATTTCATACCATGAAGGTAGCTGGGTGACTCAGTGAATTGAATGTTGCACTTAGAGTCAGGAAGACCTGAGTTTACATTGTGCCTCAGGCACATGCCATCTCTGTGACTCTGGCAAGTCATGTAACCTCTTTCAGTCTCAGTTTCCTCAACTGTAAAATGAGAATAGTAGTGACATGTACTTAACAGGATTGTTGTGAAGCTGAAATAAGATACCATATATAAATCACTTGGCAAATCTTAAATTGATACATAATCACCATGACTTCTGTGCCCCCTACTTTCCCTCTTCCCCCTTTTACTCTCCTGTTATCAGACATTCTAGAATGTGTCCCTTTACATACACTACCAGCAGCTTTCAAAGTTTTTGCCCTTTTTGGAACCTTTTACTTTGTAGAACCCTTAGAACAAAATCTTCTGGAATAATTTTTTTTAAAGCTTCTCATGGTACTAAATAAAGACTGATCTTACAATTTCATATCAGTTTTATTGTGAATGTAATAGTAAAAACACATTTACATTAACTTCATTAAAAGGACATGGCTATTTACTATCAATAAGTTTTATAATTGAGAACAATGCTGGTTATGGTGGCTTGCTTTGTAAGATATTTTATAGCAGTTTAAATTTTTTTCTTACATAAGTGAGTATTTTGGGAGATTGTTCACCATACTATCACATGCATTTTGGGTGGGGTTTTTTTGTAAATTCCTTGGGAAATCTATTAAAATTGTGAACTGTTCATGTCATTCATACATTATTGAGCCTCTTTGATGATTGATTCTAGAGTAAGAAGCCACCTTTTCAGTCATGATCTTTTTTGGTCCATAATTTTTGGCTTGGAGATAGCTTGCCATAGTGGCTAGACTATTGAACTTGGGAGTCGGATGGCTACAGTAGTGGTTGAAGGACCAAACAGGATAGTTGTCAGTGGTTCATTGTTAAGATGGCAGAAGGTCAGCAGTAGAATACTTAGACTTTTGCTATTGTAATATTTTTGTCAATGACTTGGATAAGGGCATAGATGACATGCTCATCAAATTTTCAGGTGGCAAAAACTGGAACAAATAGCTCAAAAACTTGGTGATAGTTCAGATCTAAGAGAATCTTGACAGGTTAGAACAAAAGACTGAATTTGTGAAGAAAAAACTGAATAGGGATAAATGTAAAGTCTTGCATTTGGGTGCAGAAATCACCTTCACAATATAAGATGGGGAATGTGTGGCTAGATAGTAGGAGTTCTGAAAAAGATCTTGGGGGTTTTAGACCTTTGGGAATTGACTGCAACTCAATATGAATCAGCAGTGCAGTCTGGCAACCAAAAGAGTTCATGTGATTGTGGGCAGAACATCCAGGGGGAGACATGTGATAGTTCCACTGTACTCTGCCCTTGTCTGATGTCATCTGGAGTATTGTGTTCTGTTTGGAGCACGACTATTCAGGAATGTCCTTGATAAGCTGGGGCATTTCCAGAGGAGGATAGCCAGGATGTGAAGGGTCTTCAGTCTATGAAGTAGGAACTAGGTATGTGTAGCCTAAAGAAGAGAAGATTTGGGGAGATGTGTTCCTCTCTTTCAATATCTGAAAAGCTGACATGTAGAGCAGGGATTACTCTTATTCTGTTTAGCTCCAGCGAGTAGAACCAGCAGCAGTGGGTAGAAATCACAGAGAGACAGTTTTAACTTTGATGTCAGGAAAAACTTTCTAATAGAACTGTTCAAAAGTGAAATGGGGTTTCTTTTTTACTTAATTTTTTAAAAAGCTGTTTTTCTTTTTTTTCTTTATTTAATTTTAGTTTTCAACGTTCACTTCCATAAGCTTTTGAGTATTAAATTTTCTCCCTCCTTCTCTCCCTTCCTCACTCCCCAGGAAAGCATGCAATCTGATAAAAGCTCTACATATACTAAAAATTGTTTTTCATTCTCATTTTTCTCCTACCCTCCCACCCATTGAGAAGCAAAAAGTAAGTACAGTGCCTATTATACATATGAAGTAATGCAAAACATATTTCTACATTAGCCACTTTACAAAGGAAAAAAAGCAAGAAAAGTAAAATAAAAAATATGCTTCATGCTATACTAAGAGTTCATTAATTCTGTCTCTGGAAGTAGATGGTATTTTTTCATCAAAAGGCCTTTGGAATTGTCATGGATCATTGTATTGATCAGAGTAGCAGTTATCTCTATTAATACTAGTTCATACTAATAGACAGCTAGCTAGAGCGGTAAATAGAGTGCTGGACCTAGAGTCAGACAATCTGAGATTCAAAGATAGTCTCAGCAAGTCACTTAACCTGTTTGCCTTAGTTTCTTCATTTGTAAGTTGGGCATAATAATAGCACCTACCTCCCAGGGTTGTTATGAGGATCACCTGAGATAATATATAGAAGATGCTTTGCAAATCTTAAAAGTGCTATATAAATGCTAGTCATGATAATGATGTTACTTATAATGAAACCAGTTTAAATCCTTATTAGAAAACTTTTGTATAAGTGTTCAAGTTTTTCAGCTCTATATAAGGGATACTAAACCTTAAAAAACACATGCAACATTTAGAGGATGTTTTTAAGATTACCGAAAACACCATCTCAAGCCATAGAAAGGGCTTTCTTGAGAGTGGCAGGTTTCCCTTCCTTGAAGGAATCTTTCCAACCCAGAGAAAGAGGATTTGAGAATTGGAAGGAACGTCAGCAACCATCTAGTCCAATCCATGCACAAAAGGAATGTATACTAAATCATATCCCCAAAGTGGTCTTCCTTGAAGTATGATTTAGTATAGATTTCTTTTGTGCATGGATTGAACTTGATGGGTGTTGAGGCCCCTTATAATTCTCAAATTCTGTTTCTCTGGGTGGGAAAGACCTGGGTTCAAATCCTGCTTCTGACACTTACTTGATAGCAGTCTCTCAATCAGAAACTGCTATTTAGTGCCAGGCATTCCTGTAGGTAATGAAGATACAAAGACAAAAGTTCAACAGTTTCTGGCCTTGAGGTACTTACTGTTTACCCAGGGGAAACAACATACACACACAAAGTTGATGCAAGGTGATTATGAGGGGGATAGCACTGCTGTTTTTGAGATCAGGAACACTGTCATATATATAGAAGTTGGTTCTTGAACTATTGATTCTTGAAGAGGGAAGTAAGAAAGGAGCACATTTAAAATAAAAAAAAGAAAGGAGTACATTCCAGGTTTGGAGGCTGTTGGCCTTTACAAAGTCTCGGGGGAGTAGAAGATATTGTCAGGTGCGTATAAGTCCAGGCTTATGGGATTTCATTGTGAGTAGAGGTGAATAACATGCAATAAAAAGAAATAGATTGGGGCCAGGTTGGGAAAGATTTTAAAAACCAAAAAGGGGATTAGAGTTAATCCTAGAATTAATAGAGAGCCACAGGATTTTATTGACTAGGGGAGGAAGATGATCATGCCTCTGCTATAAGATTATCCCATTGGTAGCTGTGGGAAGGATGAATTGGAATGATGAAAGACTTAAGTAAGGGAGACCAATTTGAAAGCTATTATCAGTAATCCAAGAGCGGGTGATAAGAGCTTGAATTAATGGTGATGGATATGTGAGAAGGTAGAAGAGAATGGGAATAAATGTGTGTCTGTTATAATCAATATTATATCTCTAATGTAATTATAATATTATAAACAACAAACATTTGGACACACTTAACTGGTCCAGTCTGCAACTGTGGAAGTAAGGAAAGGTTGTTTTCCCTTTTGCCAGTAGAACTTGCAAACTTGGCATCATTAGTATTGACGTAAATACACAATGACCTTGATAAAAAAAATCATTGTCCACTTGTGGCTAGAATGTTTTTGGTAGGATGAGTGTGTAGTGTTTAATGAAGTACTTGCAGGCTCAAGAGCTAATTGAGACTATAAAGATAGGTCTTCTAGTACATCTACCTTATGGGTGGATGGGGCAGGTGAGGAAACTGGAGGCCTAGAGTCATAGGTAAGTAGCTCCCCCAGAGGTGCCCAGGTGAGAAGCAGAGCTGGTGGTCAGACACTCAACTCTATACTCTCAAAGATTTACCCGTACAACTACAAGATGGTGGAGATATGGCTAGGTAACAGTTGATCTGAAAAGTTTCAGTGGTTTTGGCTGATATCAAATTCGTTGAGTCAACAGTGTGATTTGGAAGACAAAACAAAGTAAATGTTCTTAGCCTACCTTGTGAAATATGTGTAATGTCCAGAAGTAGACATGATAGCATCATTATTCTCTGACTTGGTCTGACCACATGTGGTATCTCCTCATTAGAAGACTTCTAGCAAAAACTAGGTGAATGCTTATTAGGGGATATCTTAGAAAGGGTTCTCAGCCACATGGTGCTGGATAGAAGAGAAAAACAAAAAAAATAATAGATTGTATTTTTATAGGATTTGAAGTTTGCAAAGCATTCAGCATCCAGATTCTCTCATTAAGGCAACCTATGATGGCCTCTTATGCCCTTTTACGTCCTGAGGTTAAGTCTAAGGTAGGTCAAAGGGACATTTGCTTTACCATGTGCCTGAGCAAAAAGGCGAGCTCTGAGTAGAAGCAAAGTACAATTTGGAGGGTTTGGAGGAAGAGTCAGGAAGTTTTCTTTTCATAAACCTGAATAATGGTATCCCAGAGCCATTTTCCTGATCTAACACTTTGCTTTAGTTTCTTTGTTAAGTAAGAGAGGTATATCATCATTTGAATGAACAACCAAGTCTCAGTTAGTGCGAAATTACACTCACCTCCCCCATCTCAGCCCCCAGCCCCAGTTGCATTGTTCAAATCAAACTGCATTTTCTTTAGGCTAGAACCAGTCTCCATATTTCACATAATTATAACTTTGAATAGTATGAATGTGAATACATGCAACCACTCCTGGGATCGTCATCCACACTAATGGGGACCTAGTTATGGTATGCCCTCAAATTCTCTAGGAATAGAATTCCGTGCAGAAATAAAAATGTTCATGTTCTGGAAATCTTGTTGGCTTGTAACAAGATTGTCAAATTGAGCAGTATTTGCAGGCTCCCTCCATTTTAATTTAACATATTTACACCAAATCCAGAATCATATCCCTGAATTTCTACCTCTTGGGTGTCTGCTTACCTACTTCCATGCCACCCTTGGGGTTTGCCAGATGGCTTTCTCTCAGTCTCAATTTAGACAGTACTTACAGCTCACATGGAAGGATACAAGTCACTGAGGTTAGCCCAAGGGCAGAGGAAATGATGCTCAGAAAAAGCTGAATCTGCCCTGTCCTGTCCTCCCTTACAATGAAGAGAAATAATATAGAGCTCTTTCCTCTACACCAAATCAGAAATATTGATTTGCTTGGTACAGTATATAAAATATGTATCTAATGGAATCTTGTTTGAGGAACTGTTATCATCACTGGCTCTGCACAGCCCTAAGAATCCAAACACTTCCCCCCCCCCCCCCACTCCTCCTCTTTTGTAGACAGCTTCTTAGCAAATTAGAGGCTTTACCTTAGGCTTTCTGGGTAGTGGTGACAGTACAAGCCTTCCCTAGTTTCCAAGGGAAACTGGGTGCTGAGACTGCAGTCTTTACCAGCAGCTGCTTTACCTTTCTTTCCTATCCATCTCCACGGTTCTTTTGACCTTCATTCTGCTATGCAGGCCTACACAAGGAGGTAACTGAACGTTTTTTATCAGAGATAGTTTGTCAACAGGCAGAGGACGCAGTGGGGTCTTGTGGGGTAAGTGATGAGGGGCGGCAGACTGCAGATGACACAGTTGGGAAGAAAGTGCCTCATTCAGGCGTATTCTCTAAATTTGTGCCTATAAATATCTTGAAAAGTGGGAGCCCAGTACTAACTACCTCATATAACTTAAAATCACTGTAAGCAGGGAGAGACTTTTGAGGAGCATGGGTGGAAAAGAAAGAAAAACTTTACCTTTAAGATAAAAAAAAAAAATTAACCACTTTGCAATTTGCCTGCCTAAAGAAGCTGCTGACTTAGCAAAATTCTATTAAGTTTAAATGCTTTATGAATTGTCTCTGGTTTTCTGGTTAAAGAGGAAGACTTGAAAACAATATCTTTTAACCAGGTTTTTAGAATTCTAGAGAAAACGACTCAAGAATATCAAGAGGTTTCATGCTTCACCAGCACTCAGTCAGGTCCCTAAGTGACACTCACTTTCTGATGGAACACAATTGCAATTTGTCCCAGTATATGGAGTGTTTGTACCCGATGCCTTCTAAGAAAAACAGCAGAGGAAGCAAGACTCAGAATCTCTCTTTTAAGGCCCTGGTGGCAGGACACAACAGCAGATTGTGTTCCACAAATGAAAATCTAGTTTGTTTTATCATCTCTTCCCTATAGTATTAGTGACAGCGCTTGGAGAGGTGAGTTCCAGTTTTCATTTAGGACAGTAAAGATATGCTAAGACAAAAGAACAGTTAGAGTTAACTTTATACCGTACTTCTGCTGTACCTATGTTTGATATCTTACACTATGAACTACAGAGCTAGGAGTGGTTGAAGCTCTGTTTGGAAGGCAACAATCCCCATTCTAAAGCAGCATTGTGTGACCTTGGACCCCAGCTGCTTCATCTGCAAAATAGAAATAATACTTGGGTGGCTCAAGTCAGGGAGATGCTTTGCATTACCTCTTGAGATCCATTTGAG
The DNA here is from genome assembly GCF_028372415.1 of Notamacropus eugenii. Classification (NCBI taxonomy): domain Eukaryota; kingdom Metazoa; phylum Chordata; class Mammalia; order Diprotodontia; family Macropodidae; genus Notamacropus; species Notamacropus eugenii. The sequence goes on along the minus strand of NC_092873.1, from coordinate 437,806,706 downwards.
ATTTAAGATAGAAGGTTATTATTCAGGGATTTTGTTTTTACTGCCATTCATATATCCATGCAAGTTAATACTAAAGAAATCTATACTCTGGGGCTCTTTAAATGTGCCTCGGTCAATTCTAGGTCAGATGCAGCAGCTGGACGTTAGAATCAATGGAGTGCTGTATTTGGAGTCAAGTAGGCCTGAGTTTGATGCCTGTCTTAGTCATCTACTGGTTGTTTGTTCCTGGGCAAGTCCACCCTCAGTTTTATCACCTGTGACACCTACCTTACAGGGTTGTGAGGACGATCAAATCAGTCAATGAATAAATGAATCAGCAAGTATTAAAATCCTCTTGTGTGCCAGGCACTGTGCCAAGTGCCTAGAATACAAGTACAGCAGTCAAACAGTCTCTACCTGCAGCAATCTTGGATTCTAATGGGAGAGAAAATAAATCCATATACACATTTGTGCAACGTGTATGTATACATACATATGTATATATACATATTTATCAAGTTAATAGATAGAAGTATATACAAAGTAGTTAAATTCAGCGTAGTTCATAAGTAAGGGGAGAGCACTAGCAGTTCATGTAATCAGGAAAAGTTTCATTCAGAAAGTGGTGTTTGAGCTGCATCCCACAGAAAGAAAGGAACCACATGAGGAGGAAGCACATGCCAGATGTGGGGAGTGACCAGGGTAAAAGCTCAGAGATAAGTAATGGGGTGCTGTGTACAAAGGACAGAGGAAAGGCCCATCTAGGAGGATCACAGAGTGTAGGAGTGGGAAGAGTATCCAGTGAGACTGGAGAGACAGTTAGGGTTTGGTTGTATAGGATTTAAAAAATTAAACAGCGTGTTTTGTATTTTATTCCCGATGCAATGGAAGGTCACTGGAGTTGGTTGAGTAGAAAAGTCACGTTGTCAGATCTATGCTTATGGGAAAATTACTTTGATATCAATGGGTGTTATGGACTGGAATAGTGAGAGACTTGAGGCTGTGGTAATAGTCTGTCATCTAGATAAGAGATGATGAGGGCCTGACCTCAGGTGGTAAATGTGTGTGAGAAATGACATGAAGATAGAAATGGCAAGATTTTTTAGATACATGGCAAGCTAGTTAGATACATGGAAGGAGATAGAGTGAAGAATCCAGAATCATGCCAAGATTGTGAACGTGAGACTAGAAGGATGGTGGGGCTCTCAGTAGAAATGGGGAAGTTTGGAAGAAGGGAAGGGTTTAAGGGAAGGATAATAATTGAGTTTTTCAGATATGATAGCATATTTAAAGTACTTTGCCAACCTTAAAGTACTAGAGAGATGCCAGCTGGATGATGATGATGATGATGATGATGATGATGATGATGATGATGATGATGATGATGATGATGATGATGAAGAAGAAGAAGAAGAAGAAACACATTGGTAGAAATTCTCTTTCTTTTACAGTTGTGTCTCAGTTTTATTTAACAGTTTTTCTTTGTTATATAGGGAAGTTCTCTGTGAATGGGATATAGCAGGAAACAGCTATGGTATTTTTTAAAAGGCATCAATAAAATTTAAACAAATATAGTACTTAAAAATGCTTATTGATTGATGAATTGAAGACAAAAAATGGTACTAATCAAGGTTGAAGAGGTTATGGGGAGCAGGATACCAGTAACATACTCTTGGTAAGTTAGTTAGTCCTACTCTTTTGGAAATTATTCTGAAACTATGAGAGAAAAGGAACAGCATACCAGTAAATGTTTATCAACCAACTCCCTAAGAAAAAAAAGTATGCGCAGTGTGCCTTAAAGTTTAATCTACCTTATTAACATTTTCTTGATCAATTTCTTAAGGCTCGACAGTCAACAAAATAATCTATTAAGTCTTGATGTATAGCACTTGCCAGTTTCTGAAATGTAAATGCTCACACTGAAAATTTAGCAGTCAGCTCTTGAGAGCCAGTTTCAGCTGGTTGTGGCCCACCTCCAGAGAATGGTGACTGAAAGTGCTCATGCTCCTTGCTCCAGCAATCCTACTGCTGTGCATGTGGCCCAAGGATTTCAGACAGATGTAATGTACACTAGATATTCACAACTACTGTTTTTGTGGTGGCTAAGAATTGGAAACAAAGTGGTTAGAATTGATGGGGAATGGCTGGTTGAGCAGAATGGGAAGTTTAGATGTAATCAAATATTATCGTGCAGTAAGGAATAGTTTGTGTGAACCTAGGCAATTAGTGGAACCCCGCATTGTTCTAGGTAGCTCGCTCAGACCGTAAGTTGGAGAATTTTCCTCATCTGGGAGTTTCCTTTGTCAGTGAAATCACATGTCCAGCACCCAGCCCCATTTTGCCATCTCATAAATGAAAACAACACCAAAAGGTGGCCAGACCCCGAGTCATTTTAGTCATTAAACTTTCTTCAGAAAAACAGATCATGGCATACAGTGGGACCAGGAATCAAAATGTTGCAGACATTGTCAAACGCTTACTGGATCATTGTTTGTATTGAACTGTTCAAGTTTGGTATGGCCTGGGGAGGCATTCTATTTTTAAAAATGTCTGTGGTATAAAAAACAAGATATCTTTCTTTTTATTTTTTAAGTAGTAGGTTTTCTCTCAGTGGGGACCTTCAAGTAAAGATTGGTTGGTTGCTCATTAAGAATGTTGTTTTAGAAATATACCTACTGAGGTCCTAGTCAGATTGGAAGACCTCTGAGTTTTCTTTCATCTTGTAGATTCTATGAATCTCCAGCCTTCCTGTCTTTGCTCACACTAGTCTTTTTCTCTGAAATGTGCTTCCCGGGCTTTCCAGTTGAATTCCTAGACATTCTCAATTGTCAAAGTCAAATGCTGCCCCCTCTGGGAATCCTTCCCTAATCTTTCTTATCAGACTTCACATAGCTTTTTGTTGCCACCTCTTTAACTTAGTATATTTTTGTGCATTGTAGAGTTATGGTGGTAGAGTGTATCGTGTTTGACATCTCTTTTTTGGGAATTCAACTTTATGAAGGCAGGGACTGTCTTATCTAAATTTTATCTCACCTACAGCCTATCTGATTTAATTTAAATTAGTTGCTATGTATTTTTTTAAATTAATGTTTTTCTTTAACAAGCATTTATTTTCTTTCCTTGTCAATCCTTCTCTTCCCCCAATGGAAAAAAAAGAAAAACAACTCTCATGACAATTAGACATAGGCATACAAGCATCCCCACATTGGTCAGGTCAATAATTGTTTATTTCGTTCTGCGTATTTAATCTGTCATCTCTCTATTAGGAGGTGAGTGGCACTTTTCATCATGCCTCTGGAATCATGGTTCAGCATTGCATTGAATCAGAGTTCTTAAGTCTTTCACAATTGTTTGTTTTTACAGTGTTGTTGTAGTATAAATGTTTTTCCTCGTTATGCTCACTTCTCACTCTGTATCACTTCTTAAAATTTTTCCTAGATTTCTCTGAAACTGCCCCCTTTGTTATTGCTTGTAACACAGTTGTATTATTCCATTACATTCCTATGCCATAATTTGTTCGGACATTCCCCAATTAAGAGGCACCCACTGGTTTCCAGTTCTTTGCCACCACAAAAAGAGCAGCCATAAATAATTTTGTACACATAGAATCTTTTCCTCTTTCTTTGATCTCTTTCAGATTTAGACATGATAGAAGTATCACTGGGTGCAAGGATATGCATAATTTAGTAATTTGTGGGGGAGGGAGGCATAATTCCAAAGTACTTTCCACATTGCCTATACCAATTCATGTTCTTGGTAGTCTCAGTAGAGTTGTTTGTTATATGTTTTATGTGATATGTTTCTCATCTTCTAAAAATTGTACCTAAAAGGTTTCTTCCTTTCCTTGTATGAGAGAAAAAAGGGAATAGGATTTCTTGACCCCTATTATAAGAATGAGTCTTTGTCTCCATAAGAGACCCCTTATCCTTTTATATTCCAATGTGGCAATATTAATCTCCCCTAGTGTTATTTTCCTTCTTCTCCTTTTTCCTCAGAGCATTCTTACGTACTGGAGTGGAAGTTATTTTCTTGGAAAGTGAAACTTTTCCAAATTGAAAAGTTTTTGAGAGTTTCCTATCAAAAGCTAATTTAGGTAGACTAGATTATTAGGAGACATGAGTTCTATATAGCAGTAAGTCTTTGCCCAAGTCATCACCACAGAGTCCTGAAACCCATGTCCTCTTATTTATTGTTACTATTCATTCCTCAAGTCCTAAAATATTGTGTGCAGTCTTTTAAGACAGAATTGTATTACTTCACCTTTTTCCTATGCTTGGCTGTATTAAGGATGACTGTAATTTGTAGAGAGAAAAGATAGTGTCAAACTGTGAGGACAGACTTAATTTTTCAGAGTAAAATGTTGAGTACCTATTGACTAAATAGCACAGTTAGAATCATAGCAAATGCAGAGAAGATGTGTTCCTGACCTTCTACAAACAAAATTAACACATATGTACACTGGCAAACGTGTGTAAGCTCTGGTCTCAATCAGCACAGGTACATTACTTTCTCTAGCACTGTTCAGCAGTACATTAATAGGAATAGAGGGAGCATATGGTGAGAATAATTCATTGGTGGAACTTGGTAAAGTGAAGCATCATTAGGACAAGGGAGTAAAGAAATGTGTCCGTATGTGTGCATATGTGTGTGAAGGAAAGGAAGGAGCCAAAGAGAAAGCAGAAAGAAAATCAGTAGATATCAGAGTTAAATCCCTTCAGTCTCTACCCATGTCATTGTTTAATAGTAAACTTAAGGGAGTTGACTGGAAATATGGTTTGGTTGGGATGCCAGAAGGTTTAGCAGTGGAATGTTGGTAGCTTTGGCATAATTTAAAAGTTTTTGTTTCTGTATCATGAATTAAGTTGTATTCCACTTTGTGTCACCATGAGGAATAATGAAATATATAGATAAATGGGGAAACCGCAAGAACATGTGGTGATAGAAACTATGATTCTTACCCTGAAATGGACAGATTCTGTATCTGGAAGGAAATTCAGGACAGTATCATCCCTCTGTTGGACTCCTCTCTAGGAGCAGTGATTGATTTGTGAGATAAAGCCTATCTAGGAAATGCCGTGCTTGATTTCAAGGATCTGAATTCTTTTTGCAGGGCTATGATGTATCTACAAGGTGACCTTAAGCCTGTTACTTCTTCCATCTTCTGTCACTCATGCAGACCTGCCTTCCTTCAGAAGACAGTGCATTCCTAACCGTCCTCTCTAACACTGGCTGCGCTTTCTTCATGCCCCCTGACACGCTAGTTCTAGAGAAAGGAATTGTAATACTCATGGTTCCTCACTGCTACTTTCATAGTCTCCCTTTGCCTCTGTCACTCAGACTTCTCTCCTTCTTTTATAATCTACCTCCTTTCCCAAGGAGTTCAGCATATGTTTCATAGTTTTTCACCCTAACTCCTGCTCTTCTACTAGGAAACATCTAAATACATATTGTTTTTTCCTCAAATACTCCAATGTACCCATTTCAAAATCTTCTCATCTTTTACAATCCACTCTCTTCTCCACCTTATCTCAACATTACCCATAAGTATTCTACTTTTACAATCAGAAACTCTGAAATTCCTTTCTTGGATCATATTGTGTGATTTTTTTTGTCTTCCCTCTACCCCTCAATACTGTTCCAAACCATTATCTTAAATCAAAACTCACTTTCTTCTTTTTCTCGATTTTACACCATACCAGACTTTAACCCTGAATTACTCTCACCATTTTCTTCATCCCAGCTAATGTATGGTTGAACCAAGGTGGAAAAAGTCATGCAACTCTGTTGACAGGGACTGCTGCAGATTTATGTAATCTAATTTCAACTGTCCCTAGCCACAAGAAGAGAATACATGGAGTTTTCTTTATGCCTTTCCAAAATATGTAAAATCTCATGGTAAAAGCCACAGAGCTTAATGGGGATAGGGGCATATCTCTGAACACTTTGTTAGTGATACATTAAAAAAATGGAAATCTAATTTAAAAAAAATACAAACTAATTTTGTACATGTTAGAAGGTTAAAGACTGTGTAAGTAATGCAGTAAATAATTGGTGGAATGGGTGGGTGAGAATATTTTGTTCTAATGGCCAAGAAAGTGACTGAAGCAGTCACTGCGGAGCACTTAGAGCTTGGTCAGACATCTAAGATGCCAAGGTCATCCACAGCATTCTGGGCCATTGCCAGTCTTTTATCTTGCCATTGTACTCCGGTGACACTGCAAGCAAAAGTGAGGCTGATGACTTTGTGCAACTCTGTTTCACTTAAATCCAATTCATGCATGAGTCAAGATATCACCGGTAATGTCATTGGTCCTTTTCAAAATGAAGAACAAACAACAATAAATAATGACTTGTCCTGGCCTTGAGCTTAGCCTCAGGCTGTTGCTCAGCTTGTGTCCCTAGGTGAGCTTCTGGAGCAAGTTGGGCAAGCCGAAACCTGAGCCTGAGGGCATGGTGGAAGGAGCTGGGGGTGATTTGGACCAGCATTCCTCCACACACATCTCCTGTTGCACCAGAAGATAAATGTGTCACTTTGCCTTGACAAAGACCTGGAAGTGGAGGTTGGAAGGGTTTAGCTTGTAAAGTATGCATTTTTCTGCATACTTGCTGTTTCTAATGGAAGAAATTACACAGAAGCAAATTTGAAATTCACATTATGCTCAAAATGTTCTCTAATATATAAATCACTTTGGAGCAAATTCACATTTTAAGTACAAATGTTACAACAAAACTAGCTATACTTTTACTCCTTAATTGATTCCCTATCCCATCCCTTTTAGAGTGTTCCAAACCTTCTTGATTTATCTAGCCTCACACTTTACTGAGAAAAGGGCCACCATTTACCATGAGCTCCTCCTCTCCCTTTTTATTCATCTTTTAACATTACTTTCCATTCTCTTCTACTTTGCCCCAATTTCTGATGAAGAGATGACTCTCCTTCTTGCCAAGGTCATTCCCTCTACATGTACCGTTGTTTACCTTCCATCTGGTACAACAGTTTCCACCATAGTCAACCCCTTTCCTCTCTATCCTGCAGTCTTTTCCTTATCTATTGAATTCTTCCCTGCTTCGCACAAACATTTCTAAGTCTTCATTAACCTTAAAAACCCTCACCAGACCCTATCATCCTCTCACACTATCATTCCATGTCTTTCTTCCTTTTCATATCTAAACTCCTTGATAAAACTGTCTACATTTATTATCTCTACTTCCTCCCTTCTCACTCTTTTCTCAGCCAGTGGTAATCTGGCTTCTTACTTCATCACTTAACTGAAACAGCCTGCTCCAAAACTACTAATGATCTCTTCAGTGCTAAATCTAATGGCCTTTTCTCTGTATTAATTTTTTTTTGGACCTCTTTATAGCATTTAACATGGACCACCCTCTCTTCTGGGTTACTTTCCTCTGGGTTACTTTTCTTTGGTTTTTGTAACCCTGCTTACTGTAGGCTCTCTTCTTTTCAATATGACTCTTCTTTTCTTGGTCTCCTTTACTGTATAATCATTCATGTCACACCCCTTAAGTTTGGATATACCTCAAGGAACTGTCCTCTCTGTCTTCTTTCTCACTTGGTGATCTCATTAGCTCCCACTGGTTTAATTGTTATCTATATATATAGATAGCTCCAGATCTATATATCAGTCCTAGGCTCTTCCCTGAGCTCCAATTCTTCATCTCCTACTTTTAAAACTGGGTGCCCCATAGGCATCTCAAATTCAAGATGTCAAAATAGAACTCTGTCTTTCCTCAAAACTCACCCCTCTTCCAAACATCCCTATTTTTGTCAGTGACACCAACATTTTTACAGTCACTCAGATCCACAACCTCAGCATCATCTTTGACTTTTTATTCTCCCTTAGTCCACATGTGCAATTAATCATCAGATTTTGTCATTTCTACCACCACAACATCTCTCACATATCCCTCAAGTGGCCCTCACTTTTTGCTGCAGTTGTTGCAATAGTTTCCTAACAGTTGGTTCCTCTGACTCTCCTCACTCTCACCCTCTGCACAGCTGCCAGATTGATTTCTGACTGAAGAACTCTCCCACTTGGTAAATTCTGGTGATTCCCTATTGTGTTTAGTATTTAAACTCTTGTTTGACTCCTAAAGTCATTCACAATTAACAAGTATCTATTAAGTGCCTACTGTCTTGCCTACCAGGCAGTGTGCTGGGACACAAAGACAAAGATGAAATAGATCCTACCCAAAAAGACCTTACCTTCTTTTGGGGAAGACAACATGTGCATATAGAAGTATGTACGCAGTCTAGACATAATGAATCGATTATGTTAATTGATTATTAACATAATCAAATTAATGCTAAATGCAGGGGTAGAAAACTAATAATTTTAGTTTAAATAAATAATAAAATTTATTTAGTTTAATTTACATAAAATTTAGTTTAAATAAATAATAAAATAATAAAAAGAAATTTAATGGGGGGAGGTTTCATGTAGAAAAATGATATTTGAGCCAATTTTTGAAGGAAACATTGCCTGGTGGATAGTAGGTACTTAATATATGCTTGTTGATGGATTGATTGATAATGAAATACATGTGATTCTACAAGCATAGCAAGATACTGGTATTCTAATGCTGATGTTTAATTCCCCATCAGGTCATATTTAACACCTGTACGGGACGAGGAAGCAGAGTCCCAGAGGAAAGCCCGTTCCAGACAAGCCCGGCAGACTCGGAGGTCTACCCAGGTGAATCAAGTCAAACCAACAAGCAAGAGACTAACTCTTCTGTCTGTCTCCCCACTTACATACCTTTGACTCTTTCTTCTTCTAACTTATTCGTTTGTGTTATATGTAAGTGAAGTAGCAAATTGTGAAGTAGGTACTTGATAGAACCTCTTTACTGTTCAGAAGCTGTTACCTTCCAGTGTGGTATTGGAATCTGACCATTGACATATGACCCCTGAAACTCGGTTATGTAACCGTGTATTAGATATCTGCTGTGGTCAAGGCACTAAAAAGACAAAAATGAAAATTGTTCCTGTTTTCTAGGAGGGCTTACAATATGTTCCCAGATAAGTAAATCTAAACAACTTAAGAAGAAAGAGCACTAAGAACTGGGTCAGGAAATCAGAAAAGACTTTCCAAAGGAGGGACCACTTGAACCAAATCTTAAAGGAAGATAGAAATTCTGAGACAGAAGTGAAGAGAAAGTGTTTTCCAGGTGCGGGGGACAACCTGTGCCAAAGGCATGTTGCAATATTAAGTCCTTGGAATGGCTAAAACATCATTTTGGCTAAATTGTACATTGTATTAAAGGACGTGATGTGCTATGGAAGTGGAAGTCAAATTGTGCAGGGCTTTGAATGCCTTTTTATTTTGCTCTAGAAGCAATAGGCAACTACCAAAAACTTTTCCTGTTTGTGTTGAGAGCATGCTGTCTTCTCAGTAACCCAAATTATGTATGACTCTTCTTTCTCCTGCAACTTCCGTGTTGCATCATTTACCAAATCTCAGTAATTCTTACTCCACAATAATGTTTACACCCATCCTCTTCTCTCCAGTCACAGAGCTGCCACTTTCATTCAGAACCAGTAGATATTTGTAGGCTTTTCATCGATCCTCTCATATTTTCAGTCTCTCCATTCTCTACTTCATCTTCCATATAATCGTCCTAAAGTTTATCTACATAGCTCTCCTTCTGTTGACTGAAGGAAAAATACAAGCTCTTCAGCTATCAGTTAAAGGTTTTCATACTCTGGCTTCAAACCACCTACCTTTTCAGCCCATTTTATGCAGTTTCCCCTTACACACTTTATAATTCAGTCAAATTGGACTGCTAGCTATTCTTAGAACCTGCCTCCATGCATTTGCTCAAGCTGCCTCTTCCTCACTCTGCCTCTCAAAATCCTTATCTTCCTTTGAGGTTCTTTCAAGTGCAGTCTCCTCCAGGAAGCTTCCTCCAAAGGATCAGCAAGGTGGTACAGTGGATAGAGCCCTGGACCAGAGGCAGGAATACCTGAGTTCAAATCTGGTCTCAGATGTTTAGTAACTATGTAACCCTGGGCAAGTCACTTATCCTTTGTCTGCCTCAGTTTCTTGTATTGTAAAATGGTGATAATAATAGCACCTACCTTTCAGGGTTGTTATGTGAATCAAGTGAGGTAATATTGGTTAATTGCTTTGCAAACCTGGGGCACTCTAGAAATGGGAGCTATTCTTATTGTTGTTATCCTCCCTTTCCTCCCCTTCAATTTATTTTGTGTTTACTAACCTATGTGTAGGTTTTCCATTCTACTTGGAAAGCAGCATGTGCATAATAAGAACCTGTTGTGTGCCAAACACTGTTCTAGGTGTGGATACAAAAGGAGGGGAAAGACAGTTCCTGCTCTCAAGGGGTGTGCAGTCTAATGTGGAAGTCATCAAGCTCTAGACAGGATGAATAGAAAATAATGCAGAGAAGGAAGGCACTAGAATTAGCAGGGTTGGAAAAACCTTCCTGTAGAAAATGGGTTTTTAGTTGACTCGAAGAAAAGCCAATAGGCAGAGATGAGAAGGAAGAGCTTTCCAGGCTTGGAGGACAGTCAGAGATTATGCCCAGAGCCTAGAGATGGAGTATCTTGTGTGAGAAACAGCGTGGGGCCAGTGTCACAGGATCAAAGAATAGTGTATCTGGGAGTGAGGTGTAAGAAGGATGGAATGAGATTGCTTGTGCAACTAGAGAGCTGGGTCTTGGAAAGGCGTAAGACCACCTCTTCATGTGACAAGGGTAAAAGAGGAGATGGGGCAGAAGGCATCTGAGTGATATGAGATGAGGAAGAGGAGAAAAGAGGGAGTTCAGAGCAAATGGCCTCAGTTTTTTTCTGTAAAACATGAGGTAAGGTTGTCAGTTGAGAGATTAGGGGCAGGGAGAGCCATGGGAAGTTTGCAGAGGGACGAAAATGTTTGGAAGAGCCACTTTAGAGAGTGGGATGGTGAGTTAATAAGGAAGGTAAAGTAGGATTGTGTAATGGCAGTGAAGGCCCAGTTGAGGTTATGTAACATAAATTTGTAGTGGACAGTAATTTGTGTGATTTTCTTCACCTACATTTAACAGGATGTGTATAGGCTGAAAGTGGTAGATAGTGGGAGTGATCCAAGAATGAGGCTTGGCAGGACACAATCAACCATGTGATAAGGGAGCCAGGGACTCAAGAGGACAGTGTTAAGTTGAACTGGTTCACCAATGGGTCAAGACAGAAAAGAGAAGAGAATGTTGACTGCAAGGGAAATGACCTGTGAAAGTCAAGGGATCAAAGGTCATGGTGTGGACAAAGAGTAGAGTTTTATAAAGGAAAGCAGAGGGAGAGGCAGAAGCCACTAGATTGTGGTCAGACAAGGGGATGTTTGAATTCTTGAACTTGGAAGTGGTTCATTTGTGGGTAGTGACAAGATTGTAGCTTAAGGAAATGAGTAGGTTAAGGAACTGAATGGCTAGGGGGTTTGAGGGAGAGTTAATATGAATGTTGCAGTTTCTCAGAGCATATTGCTCTCATCAGTATGAGAGCAAAAGATACATAAAAACAAGATAATCTGAGGAGAGGAAGAGCTCTAGCAACTTGTGGAATAAGAAGGGTTTGAGGAAGTGGTGTTACTTAAGCTGATACTTGAAGGAAGCAGGGATTCTAAGAGGTGGAGGGGAGGAGGAAGTATATTCTGCGCAAGGGAAACTTCTTGTTCCAAGGAGCAGAGGCAGAAGATGGAATGCCAATTCGGAGAATAGTCAGGAGAGGACATAAAGTGCATGAAATGAAATAGCAAGATTAAAGCTAAATTGTGGGAGGCTTTAAAAACAAAACCGAGGAGCTGGTGTTTTATCCCTGAATCAACAGGGATCTGGTGAAGACTTTAGAGGAGAGGAGTAGCATCTTCCAAATACACCTAAGTCTGTTCAAAGCTTAACAGTCCTACCTTCCCTTCAGTCGATCATCCTGTTTTTTTCCTTGTCTTTCATAGCCAAACTCCTAGAGAAAGCTATTTATAGCCATTGCCTGTACTGCCACTCCTTATTCCTATCTCAGGCCTCAACATTTTAGCTTTTGAACTAATCACTCAACTGAAATTGGCCTTTTCAAAATTACCCGTGATCTCTTAATTGCCAAATAGGATAGTCTCTTTTTCAGTCCTTATCTTTCTTGATCTTTTTTGCATCCTTTAACACTGTTGACCACTTTCTCCTCCTGGAGACTTTCTTGGAATTGTAAAGACTTCTATTGCTCTCTCTACTGTGTCTCCTACCTGCTTGACTGTTCTTTGTGTCTCTTTTGCTGACTTTTCCATATCATACTTCCTGATTTGAAGTGTTTCTGAAGAGTCTGTCCTGGGCCCTTTTCTCTCTATATACATACTTGCTTGGAGACCTTATCAGAACCTGTGGGTTTAATGATGATCTCTAAGCAGATGATACCCAGGTCTATGTATTCAGCCTACTGTCTTCCTTGAGCTTTGGCCCCTCTCCAATTCAACACGTCCAAAACAAAACTTCTCTTTTTCCCTAAGCCCACTCCTCTTCCAGATTTACCTTTTTCTATCAAATGTGATACAATTCTGCCAATCTTTCAAGTTCAAAACCATGGGTTATGCTTACTCCTCACTCTCTTACTCCACATTTCAGGTGCCAAAAACTTGCCATTTTTACTGCCACAACATTCCTCAAGTCTTCCCTCTTCTCTCTGCTGCCATGACTACCACTTTAGTTCAGTTCCTTATCTTCTCCTGCCTGGACTATTGCTTTGGCTTCCTACCTCAAGTCATTCTTCACTCCAGTGTGTCCTCTACAGAGCTACCAAGATGATAACCCTAAAACAAAAGTCTGATTATGGGTTGCCCCTTCTCAATAAATCCCAGTGGCTCCTAGGCTTCTCGTGGCTTTTAGGCTAAAATATACTCTTTTGTTAGGTTTTAAAGCTCTTTAAAGCCAATCTCTCTAGCCTTATGTTATAGGAGCCCTAGAAGTCTTGGTGTAGTTTTAATGAATTTAATAACTTAAAATTGCACTAAGGTTTTTGGAACACCATGTATATTGCTTCTCTTCTCACGTTACAATCCAGCCAAGCTGGCCTTCTGTTTGTTCTTGGTACGTTGAGCCCCATCTCCCATCTTTGTGCCATTGTAATGGTGATCCACCCCACCTGTAATGTGCTATCTTTTAAACTTTGCCTTTGAAAGAAGAGAATTCTATCTTTCTTCCCACACAGCTCAAACACCATTTATGTTTTATCTACGTGATGTCCTTCCTGATCCTCCTGGCTTTTAATGCTCTTCCTCTCAAATACCTTGTATCTGTTTGTATTTATTCTCGTTATCTTTATTCCATTTGTAATTATATGTTTATTGTTTCCCCATTAGAACATAAATTCTGTGCAGGTAGATAGTGTTGCCTTTTGTTTTGTTTCCCTGGTACCCAGCAAAGATGGTAGGCACTTAAATAATTATTGATTAACAAGTCTCTGGAGGAAACCTGGTGCTGTAGAAAGCCTCCATTTGAAATCTCAGCCCTTTTCCTATTTTTGCCTTGAGTTTGAATTTTTTCTTCCCTAGGCCTCACTTTCTCTCAGAGAAAAATGAGGCTCTTGCTTCTATCTCCTGTTGGCAGCTGTGGAATCTCTATATCTCTGTCACCTTTGGGATCACTAGGGCTGTTCTAATGATGATTCTGAGAGCAACTGACCATGGACTAAGTACTGTTGTGACAGGCAGCTGCCTATAGTAATGTATTTCCTGGGAAGGAGAGTTGGAAGAACCAAGGTATTGACTCTCAACTGTTGAGGACACAGACCTGAATGCTTTGCACTCTTGCCTCAAGGCCTTGTGTCAGCCCTTCTCAGCTTAGTTGTCTTCATTGAAGGAGCCATTTGCTCTTCTTCAGGAGCCTGAGGTTTTAATTCTAGTTGAGTTTTGCCTTTCAACAGCCCAAAGTCACTCATCTTTGTGGGAGGGATTTATTTATGGGCTAGAGCTTGAGGTAATAGACAGGATGCTAGATTTCAAAGATCTGAATCTTGTTTCTACCCTTGCTTTCTGTCAGTTAATCTGGGAAAGCTTTGGTTTAAAGTCTGACTTTCATCTCCCTGACTCTAAGGGCCCTCTCTCTCCTCCCAGGGTGTGACTCTTACTGATCTTCAAGAAGCAGAGAGAACCTTCAGCCGATCCCGGGCAGAACGACAATCTCAAGAACAGTCAAGTGAAAAAACTGGAAGTGGTCAGGAGGATCTCCAGAGCAGCAGTGAAAAACGGGAACCACTCACAACACTGACAGGAGAGACTGGGGAAAGCCGGCAGGACACGAGTAGGCGCTGGGATGAGGAGGTACACCGATCTGGACTCTCCCCCACTGCAGAGCGAGAACTTGTACTTGGAAGAGAGAGGAGGTGGAGAAACAATGTTTCTGGATAAACTTTTGTAGCTGCAAGATTTAACAAGATAGACATCTACCAATTAGGAGCAAACTTCTCTTTGCAGTTATTTGTGCTTCTTGCACAAATGTGCAGTCCTTCAAATGAGACATGCCCCTCACAGTTTAATAAAATTAGCAAACCCCAGGAGTTTAAAGAGCAGCCTTTGCCCAAGTGAAGACAAAAAGTCACTCACTGCTGAGACACTCTTCATGAGTTACTGCTTTTCTCCTGAAGTGAAATGGATAGGTTAGGATAGGAAATAACTTTTTCCACTTCTTTCTCCAGCCCTGAATGTTTGGGCCTGGCCAGTTCTCTGTATCACTTTGTTAAAAGGCATTCTTCCTTTGTGAAATGTTTCCCATATTGTAGCAGGGAACTTCTTTTCCTCTTTCTTTTTCTAGCTGCAACTTCCTGTTGCAAAGATTTTACCAAATGAATCGAATTAAAAGCTATATTCTTTACCTTATTCAGTAGGGTAAGAAACAAAATGGAAAAGAAAAAGGAGTATTGGGAAAAGATTATAAAAACTTAGCTCTAGAAAATTCGTAGAATACTCAAATGTAGCTGCTGGGCTCTATACTTAAGTTCTATGCATCTAACTTCGCATACTTATTGACCTTTTATTTTCCTAAGTATTAATTAACTCTTCTAATTTTCCCAACTTCAAAGTACCATCTTCCTTATCATTTTCCTTCTTTCACCAAAGGAACCTTTTTTAATAAGGCAGATACAATTTAATTGACTCTTAGGAAAATATTCTTGGACTGCTTTCAATATGGCGTTGATACAAACTATGTGAATCCTGAGACTGTACTTTTTTATGGTAGTTAGCAGTCTGACTTTCAGTTTGTATAGTCTGTCCTTCATAGAGGAAGCCTCTCATTTTCACTAAGAGTCTTAGAGAAGTTCATTTTTGAAAAAACTACAGTGATGATTTCTCCCATTCATTTTAATTCTTCTATGCAAGATGACTAAGATGAAAATGTATTTAATAGGAATGCATGTGTAGAACCTATATAAAATTGTATGCCATCTCAGGGAGGGAGTGGGGAGGGAGGGGAAAAAAATCTAAGATATATGGAAATGATTGTAGAACACTGAAAACAAATAAAATAATTTAATTTTTAAAAAAAGAGAAAGAAAAATCTACAGTGAAAAAATTTCTTCTTGTATATTGGGAATTGACTTCTAATATACAACCCTGTGGGTTATTTGTAGCCTTCTTATGGACGACTGCTAACTCAGCAAGATAAACCAACAACACCAATTTCTCCTTCTGCGTCAAGCCCTTCCCTTTCCATTGGATCCCATTTCCTCCGGGCAAGTAGGTCCTCAGGTCTGGACTCTGAGAGTTCAGAAACTGCCACAAGCACTGCAAAGGACATGGAAAAAAATGGTATGTAGACCTTTTAAAACTAAAGTGAACCTTCTCTAGGACTTGTGGGCCCATGTACTAAAGGACCACACTACCTTTTATTTTTGGTGGTTAGAGAGTGAAGATCCAGATTTGGATGACCAGTCCTTTAATAAGATATCCAACCGGGAGAGGCGTCGGCCCAAGGAAAGGCGAAGAGGGACAGGCATTAATTTCTGGACAAAGGATGTAAGTGGACATGTTTCTTTGGGAACCTTATGGCACTGTTTGTCTTGGTGTCCTTTACAGAATAAATAGCATCTACAGTGAGGTGGTGGTGGTGTTCTGTGATTAGCTTCACTTTGGTGCCACAAATTCAGCAGGCACTTAGAAAATATCCATGAGGAAGAGGAGGATATTATGCCTCTGGGGCTATAAAACTGTAGGTGAGCATGCTGGGAATTTAGGGGGTAGTGCCATAGAGGTATTGCCTGATATTAGCTGTCCACAGCCCTCTTCCCCTTTGGACATTCAAAAGACCAGTAGCAACTGGGATGAGGAGGTCTCCCAGTTGTGAATAAATTTCTTTTCTTTGGGCTTATTCATGCTTCTGACATAAATGTCCAGTCCTCTGAATGAGAAATGCCCCTCACAGTTGAATAAAATTAGCAAACCCAGGAGTTTATATTGTGCTTCAAGGTTTTCAAAGTGTTTTCCTCACAGCAAACCAATGAAATAATAGCTAGCCTTTATATGCCACTTTGGGGTCCAAAAAGTGCTTCCTTTACAATAGCACAAAAAGGCAGGGTAGTGTATATGTTATTACTTCTATCTTTAAATAAAGAAATCCAGACTCAGAAGAGTTTAAATGACCTGCCCAGTTCATACAGCTAATAAATATTGGAGCTGGGACCTGAGCCCCAATCTTTGAACTCCAAAACTAGTGCTCTTTCCACTAGACCAGGAAGCTAAGTGGCACAGTGGGCAGAGCAGGAAGACCTGAGTTCAAATGTGGCCTCAGATACTTACTAGCTGTGTGACCTCAGGTAAATCACTTAACCGCTGTTTGCCTCAGTTTCCTCAACTGTAAAAGGGGGAATAATTATAGGTAGTAATAACTTTGTCAGGTTATCGTGAGGATCAAATGAGATACTATTTTTAAAGTGGTCAGCACAGTACCTGATACACATATAAATGCTTATGCCCTTCCCCCTCCCTTAGATTACACACACTCAGGAAACACATTTATGTATACAGAATTCTGTACTAAACATTATAAGGAAATATAAGACCATAAGGAACTTTTGATGGGGAAAAGGAAGAGACCACAAAAGCATGAACTGACATGAATGCAATCAACTCAAATATTTATAGAATCAGATTGTTGGAACTGGAAGAGAACCTGGAGAACATGTGATCCAAACCCCTTAGTTTACAAATGAGGAAACTGAGGCCTCTGAAAGGTGAAGTACTTGCCTCTAACATCACACAAACTGTGGTGGAGTTGGAAGTCACACTCAGGCTACCTTTATACTCTTTAAAGCCCTTTACTAGTACTATGATACATAATTAATGGGGGGTGGGGGGAAGCATGGATGATTGCAAAGTCATTTTGAAAATAGATATATGCATCAATAAAATGAACCCTATTCAAACACTTTCCTGTCTTGCTTCTGTGGCACCACTGAGGAGTCAGCATGGACTGTAATTCCTGATTATCATGGATAACTTAACAATGTCGATCCATTCATAGATGAGATGATGAGGGTAGTAAAGCACTTATCTATTATAACCTATTCTCTTGGTAGAGATCTTTATTTGCTTTGGAAGAGTAGTCTAGGGGAAAGAGAATTGTGGAGTCAAAAGACCTGAATTCTGGCAGTTGCTGCCTCTGTAGCTATGAAAATCATTAAACTTTTGAGACTCAGTTTCCTCATTTATAAAATAAACATAATCGTATTTGCTCTACCTAATTTGCAAGGCTATTATGAGAAAGCCCTTTATAAAGGATAATGCTCATGCAGTTCTTTCCAAAGATGATATAATGTGAAAATAGGAAGAGGGAAGTTGTTTTTCTTTGTCAGCAGATGATTTTTGATTGATAAGACCTCTCTTTTACACAAAATTCACTTAAAGCGTTGATCTGCAGTTAATATTCCTTAGATTTCAGCCTATGATACCTGTTGAAAGGCAGCAGCAGCATCAGAGCATCGCTTGGCAGTCACCTTTTGATGCCTGTCACGCAACTTCTTGCTTGAAATACTAGGCTGTGTAAGTGATAGGAGCTGACTTGGTGACTGCCAGGAGGGCCGGGACAGGGACTGACCTCTCTCTCTCCTCTCTTCCTTTTCAGGGAGACGAAGCTGATGGCACAGAAGACATGAGAGAGGCATGGGTAAGTGACAGGCCTGTGCGACATGTGCCTCTAAGGTCAGATTTGCTCGCATGCATGAAATTTTAATGGAGGGAGCAACAGATCCCTTGTAGCTTAGTTGGCTAATGAAAATGTCTAGGTTCAAGTTAGCTATCCATGGGGGTTTGGAAGCAGTCATTCTGCTAAGAGACATTATTTTTTAGTTATCTTGTGTTCTTAGGGAAGATCTCCAAGGCTATGACCTTGAATTAGATTTAATGTTCTTCAACAACAGTCTGATAAGACCTGTCTTCTCTCTTCCTCTAAGAGATGTTAGAAGATTATGAAAAATTCTTTGAACTTTTTGGAAGAAAAGTAATGTGGTCAATTCCTGTTTATCTGTACTAATTAATGGAGAAGAAGAAACATGGATAATGTAAAGCATCAGATAATTCCAGAGTCCTTCATACTTGACTTTAGAATAAAATCAGACACCCAAGAAACAAGTCCTTCTGACACTCTAGAGACCTAGAGATCCCTTGCTGGTTAGAGGACAGGGAAAACCATTATCCTGAGGATTATGGAGAATTAAATATATTGTTCTTACGGTTATTCTTTGGAAAAAGAAGGATTTGTATGTTGGCTAAAGGATTTAAAGACTGCCACACAGGTTTTTTATTATGGGAAATAGTATAGAATGGAGATTTGTTAATATCCATCTTTGTTGTTTGTTTTCACAACCAAATCATAGTCTTAGAAGTGCTTTAGAATGCCACACAGAAAATCAGCAACTGAATCCGTGTGAGCAAATCAAGGAGCAAGTGGAGCAAATGTTTTTTCTCTTTTACTTCTGTATTTAAGCCGAAACTCCAAAAAACCACCTCCAATTCCACCTCCACAACCGAGATGGCAGTAATATTTTGTACTCAAGAGAGAGATACCATATTGGTGGAGTATAGGACTATGGAAGCAAGCAATGGACTTCTGTATTGTGTGAAGTTGTCAGCCACTCTTTGGAGCTGTGGTGTGTTAATAAAAATCACGCTTGGCTCATAGCAAGGGGCTTGAGGGTAGAGGAAGGGAATGTGGGTGAACTACTAGAAATTCTTCTGGGAAGAGTTATGTAACCCTAACAGAGTGAAGAAGATTATGGGACTATTAGAATTCTGATGTTAGAATATTAGAATTTAAATGGCACCAGAATCTTTAGGGTGCTAAGTCCATGAAGAGAATTGAAAATGAATTCAGTTCATTTCAATGGATGAAGGCTTTGGTGTCATGGAACAAATCTTTTTTCAGTGGCATTCAGGTTTTCTTTTAAACCTTTTTATACTTCTTGGCATTAGACGTACCTCCAGATAGTATAGCTCCGCATAAGCAGAATTGAGAAAAAGTGGGAAAGGCAATGCCTTGAAAAGTTTTCTTTAAGTCTGTTTATTAAAAACTGAAGAGTAAATCTATTTGGTGAAGACAAGCTAGTGTCTTCATGGATGGAGTGAGTTGCTTGACAAGCTGAAAAAGAGCATCTGCTAACAAATGCCAAATATTTACTCCATATGCCTTTTGAGGGAAGTTCAAATTGATTAAAATAGTCTCTCAGTTGTTAACCTTTAGGTGCCAGTATTATGATATGTAAAAATGAACATGGTCCAGGTCTCAGAGAATTAACCCTCACAAATGATAGAAAGTAAAGCTGTTGTCATGTTAGCAAAGAGAAAAACAGTACCTTGACAAACATTTTTAGCCCCTCTATTTGAGCCGGTGTGTTCTTGTAAAAGTATTAAGTATTGGTTCTCCTACTCTCATTTTCCCTCCCTTCCAATACTAGCCAGTGTGAGACCACTCAGTACCAGCCTGGATGCCTGGTCACAGCCTAATCTAAATTTCCAGTTTTGCTCCAAGACAAGTGGTTGGCAGCATCTTAAAATTGCTCCCTCTCCCTTACTGCATGTCCATCCATCAGAGTGGCAGCTCCCCAGTTCTATTCTGTCAGGAAAAAGAGAAACCTGGCAGCCAGGGATGCAGAGTGCTGGGCTTTGGTGAAAACGTCCCTTTGGCTGACCAGAGTGGGCATTGCTCTTTCCTTTCAGGTCTTTTTTTTAATTCAGTAAACTACAGCTGCTATCGAGGTGTATGCAGTTCCCTTCCCCTTCCCTGGCCTGCCCTGTAATGGGCATTGAGATTGCTTGTTTTCATTAACGCTGCTGGGGGGCAGAATGGATAGAATGCTGGGATCAGAGTCCCATAGTAAGTGTTTATAAATGTTCCTTCCCTTTTTCCTGCCTGCCCGCGTTCATCTGTACCAGAGAGGCCTAAACCGAACATCACCATCCCATGCATTTGGAGGTTTCCCTTATTTTAGAAGTTCTCCAAAGAACATTTGCCACCTATCACTTATTTCTTGCTTTAACAACATCAGAAGCATTCTTTGTAACTTGCCTATATCCCTAAGGCATAATTTAAGCCCATTCTTTCATTTGTGCTTCAAGTGGAGAGTAACTAATTTATATCCTCTACATAGTAATTTTGCTGGTTATCAGTTCTGCTCAATGTTTGATGTTAGTTTTTCACCTTTGCCCTTACTCCACAGTACTTTCATGTGTTTCTGTGTTAGTAACTTTAACAATGTTACTGCTTGTTGTCATCAATAAATTCCCAAAATCAGAACGGGCAGGGCTACAGCCATGTTTTATTTACTGTAGATATTACAGCATATTGCTATTGAGAGCTGGCTTTTATTCAAACTCTGGAAAGTGCATGGTTCTCCTCTAAACCTGTCCCCATTCAGAAAGTTCTTACTGAAGAGGAGCACATTTGATCTAGGAAGTGATGAAAGCTGATTCTTACAGCAACTCAGCTTTATCGTCTGCATTAACAAATCATATGTGGTAAGACAGTTTCTGCCAGTCAAGACTCTTCCTGTGTCAAATTTGGTAAAAATAGAAACTAGCTCTAAACTGTGAGAAGAAGGCACTACTCCCAATTATGTGTGAAAATGTAGGGAAACATTTGTAATGTTTTCTCTGTCCGTGCTGAAGAAGTCAGGAGACTTATTCTAGGGTCTGGTATCTTAGTATCTAGTGTAAATACGGCCTTAAAAACACTTTCAGAAGGCGGCTGTTTGGACTTTCCCTGTTTTTTTTCTTGTCTACCGCTCTGACTTTTTTTTTTTAATTTCTTTGAGAAAAGTTTGTGCTATTTCTGCCTTTTCTCCCCATTTTAAGGATTTACTCTTTTGTGTCTAGTATTCCTAGAGCCAATGTTGCTTTGGTACTTGAATTCCTCACTAGAGGGCGTAAGTGCCTAAGAGAAATGATGTTGGTCAGTGTGGAAAGGTACCGTGGGGAACTTAGTGGGGGTCAGATGGCTTTTATTTCAAAGGAATTACAGAAGAGCATCACTAGCAAGTTATCAAAATGTTTTTCTGGCTTCTGAGTTGTTAGAGTTCCCTAGGACTTTAGAGATCACCCAGTCTGACCCTTCCTTCCTTATAACTGGGGAAACCAAGCCCAGAAGCTTAACTTCCCCTAGTCATACAGCTCACCTGTAGCCTATAGTATAGTAGTAATTAGAACTGACTGACCACTGAAATATTTTTGAAAAACTGAAAACCATCAATAAAATGGTTTTGCTGTACAATGGTGTAGGGTATTAGACTAATTGACTTTTGATACACTTCTAACTCATAAGTCTACAAATCGGATATCAAGTTAGACTGATATCTGACTGAGTGGACTGATTTCCTACTAATTTTTCACTACTCTTATTTTACTTCCCAGAGTAATTTCATAAACTGAGTAAATCATAGGAATAAAAGATAAATATATTCATGAAATTTCACTTTTACTTTCCCTCTGCCAACTCTTCTTCATTCTTGAACTTGGCTCTAGATGAGACTTTTCCCTCTCCATTTTTAATCATTACTCCCATCATCCCATCTTTCTAAATCAGCTAAACAGCCCTTGATAACTTTTGACCTTGATGCATTGTAGAAATGGTCCCCACAAGATCTGTTAATCCTCTCAACAAAAGAGACACAAGAATGTCAGGGAGCTTGGTGTCCCTGAGCATTGTTCAGCATCTTGTCTGCCGCCTTTTGCTCCACAGACCATGTCCAGACTGCCTTTGAAGTCCAAGGGTGTAATGAGACTGCTCTTGCAGCATCAGAGGGATTCTATTGATTAAACTGTAGCTGCAAATGTTTTTTAAGTGGTTTCTCTTCTTTGTTCCTCTTGCCTTGCCTAATTTATCTTTAGTCCTATTTCAGCTTGGAACAAGGAGTACTGGCATTTTAGTTAAGAAGGTACTTGCTTTGAAAGCCCTTATTTCCAGTCACTACTCCCAAGTCCTATCTACCTCCTAGACAACTAGAATGATGGCTCCCTTATGTATATGATAGTCATATTTCCCCCATGACCAACTAAAGTGCCTTTTCTGCCATCATCTGAGATTTCATACCTTTCTTGTGTATTATAGATTTCATTTCAGTTAAGCACTAATTGCTTTTTGTTGTTGTTGTAAGGGGTTATTCATAAGAAGAGAAAAAGAGTAAATCCATACAAGATAGATTAATATATAAAGACAGGTAATTGGAGGTGCATAAAAAGAATATGTTAACTGTATTAATGTGTACCAAACTTGCTAATCTCTATTTGTCCTATCTGTTTCTGTCAACTGAATGACTGGTGATCATTTTTGTTTTCCCATAACAAGTCACCCAGTCATGACTTCTTTGCAATACCATCTTTCTCATCTCCTAGACACTATTTTTAACAGTTATATTTTTTTTCAATTGTTAAGCATGTTTCACCTACATCCCCCACCCAGAAAAAAAGAAGTATGAAACCTTTCTAACAAATAAGTATAGTCAAACAAAATTAATTCCCACACCCAAAAATGTACATTTCATTCTGCATATTAGTCCACCACCTCTCTGTCATTTTGTTGTACTTTCATCCTCATGACTCCATTGAGCTTGATTTTTTACTTCATGGATGTTATTTTAAATAATAACCTACATTTAATATAGCACTGTTAGAACTTATAGAGCATTTTCTGTACAATAGTTCTGTGAAGCAGGAAAAGCATATGTAATCACTCCCATTTGACAGATTGGAAAACTAAGGAAGCAGCATGATGCAGTAGAAAGAACATTGGTTCTGGTCAGAAGACCTGGGCTTAAATCTTGCTTCTGATGCCTTCTGCATGACTTTGAGTAAATCACTTAATCTCCCTTGCCTAAAATTGAGAGGTAGCTTCTGGTGCCCCTTCTGGCTGCAGATCTATAATCTTATGGTCTTCCGATTAGTCAAGGGATGAAGTGGCCTTGCCCAAGGTCACAGAGAACAGAGCAAATCCAGGTATTTTGACTTTTCCTCGGTCTAGTGCCCTTTCACTTAGCTTCCATAGTCTTACTTGTAATGTGGTGCATATGGAGAATCAGAGTGGCAGCCTCTCCTTTCTACATGCCTTTAG
Organism: Notamacropus eugenii; assembly: GCF_028372415.1. Classification (NCBI taxonomy): domain Eukaryota; kingdom Metazoa; phylum Chordata; class Mammalia; order Diprotodontia; family Macropodidae; genus Notamacropus; species Notamacropus eugenii. The sequence continues at coordinate 437,783,147 of NC_092873.1, read as the reverse complement.
TTGATGGCTATGTTGGAAGTCTTGATTGTTTTTCATTAAGGTCTTAAATTACTTGTTGAGATAAATTAGAGAAGTACTGAGGCCTAAAGGATTCTGTTTTTTCCCCAGGACCCTTTTGAGCATATAACCAAGTGAAAGGTCTGCCCTGCTAGCTAAATTATCAGTCTTTTTTTGTCCTACTTATGTTACTCCCTTCCCATCTCCCCATCCAGTCCTAATCCTTCATTTTACAGATGGGAAAACTTAAATGCATGCAGGTTACAATGACTTGCTCAAAGCCCTACATTCAGTAGTGAAGCTGGAATTCAAACCTAGGTTCTTTGACTCCAGTGATGCACGGCACAGTGGCCTGAGAGCTGCAGCTTTTCAGGTCTCTTCCATTCTAAAACCTTTCCCATAGTAAGTCTTTGTCTTTGATTTCCTCCACATCCTGGAACTTTCCCTGCCAGCCTTCTAAGTCTAGATTCTTTTCCTTTTCTGCAACAGCGTTTTCTACGAGTGCCTCTTTCCCCCTAAAGCACACCTAGTTATTTCCTAGCAACCCTCTCACTTTGGAAAACATCGCTGCCTACACTCTTTCTTTTAGGTAAATTCTGTGTCTGTTTTGTGTTTGCCTCGGCCTGGTTGCCTAATATGGTAAGGTATGTCCAAGCCACAGCCTTCGCTGTTGAGATAGGGAAATAGCTTCACTAAGAAAAGAGACAAGGGCAAGTGAGGCTCAAGCCGAGACTCGTTAAGGGGACGTAGTTTGTTTAGGTTGTTTTTGGTAAAGTTTCATTCCTCCTGTAACTGTCATGATCTTTTTTTTTTTAAAAAAGTGCTAACTTTTCTTGCTAGTAAAATAGAGGGAATAGATCCCAAAACAATGACCTTGTTTCTTTCAGTTAGTATGCTCCAGGGAGAGACAAGTTCAGACTCTCTCCAAAAAAGAGGACTCTTGGGAAAGGTTGGAGACATTAGCTAAAATGATCAGACTTTTAATGATGTGCAGAGTAAGAATAGATTGAGTAAGCAATGACTCTTATAAACAGTCTTTCTGGAACCAACTTCTCAGGGTCAGCAGAGACTCCCCCATGCTGGAGCCAGCCAGCTTGCGATTTAAGAAAGGACTACAGAAGGATGATGAGCAGTGGGGTCTGGGAAGGAGAGAGAGACTGAGAAATGCCCCAGACCAGCTTCTTAGGGGTAAGCTGCAATCCAGCCAGGGGGCAGTGAACAAACTTCTGTGCTTCTTAACTCCACATTGGCCCAGAAAGGTCATTCCTTTCTCCATAGACTCACTCTGCCTTGGACAATAAGTTTCTTAAAATACCCCAGCATGTTCTGATTTTCTATATATGGGTCATACTTGTGCCTCATTCTAGCCATGATCTCTGTAAACCAGTGTAAGAACAAAGTTGTTTTTGACATTTTCCTTTTAAAGTCTTGTCTGATTTGTGGTTGCTAAGAAAAGCCACATAACCAAAGCTCTGATTTACCTGATAGGAGGCCCTATCACTTATTAACACACTTCATAGTTTCAGTTGATTGTTACATAAAGCACTTGCTCCAGTAAAGAATCAGAATTAATAAACATTATATAAACTGGATTCCAGAATAACTATTTGGGGTTGTTTCATTATCTGGAGATAAAAAGATTGATCTCTTAAAGATAGTATACCTTTATTTATTGACCTCCTTTCTCTTGACTTTTCTCAGGCCTCCAGTCACTTGACCTTCTGAGAAAATAATCTCTCCTAGGCCACTTTGGAACAGACAGAAATGATTCTGTTTTGCTATGTTTAAAAGGGTATTCTTAAGAAAAGAAGTCATAACCGTCTTCAGCTTTGAACATTTCTGTTCTATTGTTACCATGATGACAATTTAACAAATTTGTTTACAAAGAAGTGGAGTTTATTTTTTAAAGTAGCCTGGGAGAGACCTTACTGAAGCAGGCCTTTGGCAATAGCTATTTCCTTTTCAATCTGAATTTAAGAGTGTGTTTGATTTTAAGAGCTGTGATTTCTTACATCGTCAGTACTCCTGAAGAGACTTAACAATGACAGTGTGGGTTTGGCCAGTGTTGAGGTTCTGATAAGTGATTCATCCAGCAAATAGGGTGTGGAGAATTCTGTGCCCTCTGAGGAAATAACTACGTTAGCATGTCTGATAAACTTCTACCAGACAAGTCCAGTTTTGCCAGCAGAGAGACAGCTGGACTTGAGACATTAAAAAGGGTTGCTTTTTGGTAAGGCTGAAATGGTGGAATATCTATGGTAAAAATGAGTATTTGGTTACATATTAGTTATCTATGCAGCAATATTAATTATTATCTATGTAGCAGGGATTTCACCAAGTGAAAGAGTAAGATTTATAGCTATTTAGTGAAAATGATGCCATCAGTGTATAAACTCTGTCTGTGTGTCTGTGTTCTTAATAGCCAAAGGGAATATTCATTTATGGCTCATGAATGTTTATACAAATGGGCCCAACTCAAAAACTTTTAAAGAAGGAAATACTTTTAAAATATTTTGCAACCTGTTTTTACAGCCTGAACTTGTCTCTCTCACCTTTAATGTCTTGTCTCCTTCCGAGGCCTCTTGTTTTTACCTTCACAGATCTCTTCATATGCCCCCTCCTCCCCTCTGACAGTGCCACCACCCTTGTGCTGGCCCTCATCAGCCCACCCCTGGATCACTGCAAGAGTGTTCTGGTGGATCTCCCGGCCTCATCTCTCTCTACTTCAGTCCATCTCCCACTCAGCTCTCAGACTGATCCTCCTAACATTTGTGGGCGTCTCAGCATCCTACCACACGAATGTGCATGTGTATACACACACACACACACACACACACACACACACACACACACACACACACACACACACACACACACACACACACACACACACCAAGTGGCTGTTACATCCAGGATCAAATATAAAATATGTATAAATATATACATATAAATAATTATTAATACAAATACAAAGTCCTTTGTTTGGTTTTAAAAGCTCTCCATAACATGGCCCCTTCTGCCTTTCTGTTCTTCTTACACTTTACTCCCCTCCAAGTACTTGTGATCTGGTGACACTGACCTTGCTGCTGCTCATACAAGACCCTCTGCCCTCTCCAGGACCCTGGCTGTGCACTTTCCCTGGCTCTCCCCTATGCTGGCATTTCCTTCCTCCTCATCTCTGCCTCCGGGCTTCCCTGGCTTCCTTTAGGTCTCAGCTAAAATCCCACTTTCTATAGGAAGCCTTTGTTAAATCCCCTGAATACTGGTACCTTCCCCTCAGACTAGCTCCAGTTTATCTTCTGTATCTCTTCTTTGTACATAATCATTTGTATGTTGTCTCCCCCGTGAGATGGTGAGCTCCATGAGCTTCTTGCCTTTCTTTATGTCCTCAGCACTTAACACAGTGCTTGGTATGTACCTGATGCTTAATAAATGCTTCTTGGCCTGACTTTGCTAGTGTGTCTGCTTGACTGAAGGAAATGATAAAGACATTCTTTATTACTCAAACTTAAATACACAATCAGAAAAGAAAAAGAAACATAAATTTAAATTTTGCAACTTCATACAAAATAAGAAAGGAAAAAGAAAAAAAGCATGTTATATGCACAGCACGTGATATATAAGAGATAAAGACATTTTTTAAAAGCACTTGAGTCACTTGACAGTTTAAGACAGAATTTTTACCATAGTTATGGTGCTTTCAGAACTAGCTTACATTTCCAAAATTATTCCAGATGACAAAATTTTAAAAATAAATGTAACATTTTTGAATGACACCACCAAATCAAACATTTGAGCTCAAATAAAAGACTCCATTTAGAACCAGGTCCGAAGTATTTCAAAAGTGTTGTGACAGGTTGGGGACCCCATTCTTCTGGCATGGGGTGATCTGTGGCAACTTCCTGCTGACCCTTGGGGAGGAAGAAGAATAAAATGTATGTGACTTGTGAACTGGAGGAATAAGAGAAGGGATGGTCACACTCTGATACTCCCTAGTCACATGGGAAAATTGAACCAATTCTGTAAGCTGCAATTATCAAAATAGGCAGGGAAGAGAGAATGGTGGTAGTGATCACCCCCTGTGGCACTGAATATTAGCCCACATGCCACCTTGGGCTCACATGTTGTGTGAGTTGTTGAGTTAAAGATTGCTTGCCAACATTTTACTTTTCTTTTATCCTAGTAACTAAGCATCTTTCCAATTCTCTCTGCTAACTCAATTGCTGACGGTTTGGAAGAGGGTAAGGTGAAGTTGGCTGTTGAGATGGTATTTGTTCACATTTGGAAAAACTTTGATGCGTTTTGGTTCAGAAACAAGCTCTTAAGTTGTGTGTGGCATGGATAGTGCTACTGCTACTGCTTTTTTGTGTTCTTTATGACTGTAGCCTTCATGTCATTTTAAATGAAATTTCTCTGTTCTGTTCTAGCTCATTACCCTTTGGGGAGAAAAATCATGAGTGGCCCCTCAGTGCCTCCCTTTCTGTTTACTTCATCTGCTTTCTTCCCTCTTCACCTTCCCAAAGACCTCTCTTGTAGGCAGACTGGAACAGCAGCATCTTGGCTAGATAAACCAAGGACTCTGTGAAGTTTTACATTTAAGATTTGCAGATCCTTGGAAAGGCCCCTGTCAGAAAGTTACTAACTGCCATCCTTCATTGTGATTGCTGGGCTGTCATTCAAATTCATGAGTCTGAAGGACATTTACCTTGTTAGTCTTTTTGCTTTGAACTTTCTCCTGACTATGAGGAGAATTTCTTTGGAGGTAGGGAAGGGACACACAACAAAGGGAAGGAGAAGGAGATTTTCACTTCTGAACACCTGGCTTTCAAACAGATTGTTAGTACCTAACTAGAAGTTCCTTGAAGGCAGGAAACTTGCATTCCATTTTTTGGAATATTCTTCAGCACCTAGAACCAGGCCTTGAACATCCTCAGTAAATACTTGTTGTCTTAATTTTGACTCTATTTTAAGTAGGGAGGAGAAGTCAAACTCATTGGTTTTGTCAGTCAATCAGTAAACATTTATTAAGCACCTACTATGTGCTCGGCACTGTGCTAAGGTCTGGGGATGCAGGAGATAAAAGATAGTCCCTGCCCCCACTAAAAGGGAACTGTGGTGGGGAATTGAGTGGGAGGTACCTGGAGAAGTCTAGGTGTAAGATGGGTGGGAGATGAAAAGAGTGCTGGCCTGGGCTCCCTCCTGACACGGCAGTATGATGAGTAGCCCTGTGACCTCCCCCACTTCACAGTCTTCTTCATCACAGTGATGTAGCCCATTTCAGAAATGGACATTTGAGCATGGGGCTTTCATTTCCAGAAGAGGCCAGACCAGGTTCTGCCTGGCAAATTAAGTTCTTTCAGAAGTTATTTTCAGTCTCCCTCATTAAATGGTGAGCTTCTTGATACTTAATCTTTCTTTGTATCCTCAGTGCTTGCTTAGCACAATGACTGACACATAGTAGGTTCTTGATAATAGTTGTTGACTGACTGACTGCCTAGTTGCCTTTCCCACTCCTCCCAGAAGGTTGCAGGGTTCCATCAGAAGGGTAACAGAAGTTACACAAAAGAGCGGCACTCAGCCATCAATGGAATTTCATTCTCTCTTTATGGCTCATCAGCCACTTATGACTTTGATGGATTTTCTTTACTTAACAGTATTGTGAGCTTCTTGTTAATTGCAGTTTGCTTTGCAGGCTGAGCTCTGTCAGTTTGCCATTTATTTTCTTGCAAAGGCTTGAGCAGAGCAGACCAATCATCTTGTTAGATTACAAATTGCATTGTTGGTTTGATTCTGCACTTTAGAAAAGAGCTCCTCCTCTCTAAACAATTTTCACTCCACAATTCTGCTTTTTCCCCTCTTAAGAACTGATGATAGGCCTGTATTCTTTATCTGCTTCTATTAGAATATAAATTAATCACATTTCCCTCTCCTCCTCCCCACCCCCTTGCATCCTAGAAGAGGATTGTTATAAAAGCTCTTTTGGATTAAAATAGTAGATAAGACAGTGACATGAGAACCATCATTGGGTTCTTATTATCCTGTAGTCAGTCCCAGGCCTGCCTTGCCCTTTCTGTTTCTCTGCTGCATTTGGTTATGGAAATTTTTCAGATGGGAGACTTAGTTGAGGATAAGCAAAATTTTGTCAACAAGTGACCCCAAATGACCTTAACCCAGGAAGTTTCACTAGACTGCATTAGTGAAAGAATTGAACTTAACTTTGGAAAAACATTCTCCAGAGATGATAGACTTTGAGTTAAGTAGGAATGGTTTCCTTTTCTTAAAAACAAATCAGGTTTTAGAAGAGCGGTTTCTGTCTCAGGAGAATACCTCCATCTGTCTTTTTCCTCCCACACATACCCTTAAAAAAATTAAAAAAGCAAATACCCTTTTGAGCATGAACAAGGAATCAGGAACTCATGGTTCTGGTCTGAAATGAATAACTAACTTACTGCTTGACCTTGAGGAAATCACCTAACCTCTCTGGGCTCATCAGCCTAAAGTTTCCATTTAAATGCTCTACCCTGTCCAACTCTTATAGTCCTTATTAAGATTGAAATAATATATCTCAGTGAGCCAGAGCCAGATTCTGTTATGTGGATGCTGAGTGTCCCAGATATGGATGATGAGGCTAATGGTCCCTGGCTTCTACTTATTTAATTTGAATTTTGAAGTGCTTTGAGTTCTTTTGATGAAAGGTACTTTTGAACTCCAAGAAAAAAAAGTGTTTGTGAAAGAAGATGGTACCTTTCTTCAAAATACTGCAGTGGTATGAGCAAGGACTTGTGAAATAAAGTCTGCATCTCCAAACAGTTTAGAAGCCTTATAGGAAATTCACTAAGGACTTGTTCAGAGAACTGTTTTTACTTGTCAGATGAGTATCATCCTTGGTTCTTACAGCAGAGGTTGGAAGATTAAATATGCTAAAAATCATAGAATCTGGGGATTGAAAGAGGCCTCCAAGGTTAGCTAGTCTTTCTTTTGCCTTAGCAAGAATCCTTTCTGTCACATTCCAAATAAATAGGCATCTACTCAAAGACTTCTGACAGTGGACAACTTACAACAGAAACATTCACCCTTCTACATATAGTGACTATGCATCCTGAACCTCACAAATGGTACCATAGACTGTTGAATTGGTACAGTTTGCTTTGGGTATGTATCATCTTAAGAAAACATCCCAAATTTCTACAGAGAAATGAATAGGACGCTGCTAGAAGAGAATCTTCAGGCTTTATAGGATTACAGACTAGATTTGCCATTTTCTCATTCATTCATTAGACTTGTGGCGGCAGCTAGGTGGTGCAGTGGATAGAGCACCAGTACAGGGGTCAGGAGGACCTGAGTTCAAATCTTATCTTAGACACTTGACACTCACTAGCTGTGTGACCTTGGGCAAGTCACCTAACCCCAAGTGCCTCATCCTGGGTCATCTCCAGTCATCCTGATGAATATCTGGTCACTGGATTCAGATGGCTCTGGAGGAGAAGTGAGGCTGGTGACCTGCACAGCCCTCCCTCGCTCAAAACAAAGTCAAGTGCAAGTCATGTCATTATTTCTCTGATGGTATGGTCTTCTTCCGTAACGAAGAACAAACACACATTAGACCTACAAACAGAGGATAAGCCAGTTTGGTATGAAATGCTTGTACTAAGGGTAAACCAGTCACATGTTCAGATTTTTATCTCAGAAAGTTCACATTGTATCCAGTGTTGTATAAACCAACTTTTAAGAGCCCCAGTTTTCACCCTTGCCTCTTTGTCTCTTCAGGGCTCCTGTTTCTCATTGATAGAATTCACATTCTATCCTACTGACATTTCCTTCCCCAGTTCTTTTTTTTAAATCATTCCAGCTCATTACACTAAATTCCCAGTAGGATATGTTTCTAGGGTTGGATAAGCAGGTCTCCAGACAGCTATGTTGTAGCCTTGCTTCATATTTCTCTCCTTTGTATTACCACGTTTGACAATTTTGCTTTTTCTTTTTAATACACATAGTCAAAAAGCCCTGACCTCTGCTTCCTCAGACAGCAAATTCCTCATTGGAACAGTCTGTATTCCATTTATGGAAAATGGCAATAGGGAATGTACATCATTCTTACTACACAGCCTGTTGCCAACTCAAAGATCTTACCTTCTTTTTTTGTTCTTCTCTCTTCCATGTTTGCAGTTTCACTATATCTCTTCTTTACTAAATAGCTGAATAAACTTCACCAAGCAGGGATCTTCCTAACCACAGCTACCATTGGGTTTTGACTTGGGCTATATTTGCCGTGTCTGCCAGCTACAGAGTCAGGATGGATATTTCAGCTGCAGAAGTCAGACTGGAATTTATGTAGCATTAGAAATGCTAGATTCTAGTGTTTAGGAGCATAAAAGTATACTGAGAACATGGAGTAGACAGAGCATGAAGTGACTTAGGCCACCAGGATAGTAGTTAGGAACTGTGTAGGAATAGGAAAGGTTCAGAATACAATCAAGATACATAATAGCACAGACCATTTTGTAATAATGTGGGGATTCTTTAATCCCAAGAATCTCAAGTCTTCTCTATCTGGGTTGAATTTCTCAGAATAGATTTATTGGAGCTGAGAAGAGAGATCTTTCAATAACTATTTCTAGGAGTAATCAAAATAATGAATTCCTATTCAGCACCCTTTGTAAATTCCCACCTTTATGCCATGGAGCAGTGATCCATAAATTCTCATCACAGACTATTTGTTGACAAGAAACACCTTCTAAAGTAAAAGTAAACACCTTCTAAAGTAAAACCAAACCCTGTTGGCTGCTATTGATTTGGAACCTTGTATTTCTCAGACACCCCTTAGGGAAAAAAGTTGTTACCAAGTACCACTCTTCTTCACACCCCTAAAACACAGGACCGTATTGGAATTGTTTCCTAGAATCCTAATAGATTATTTGGGAGACAGAGTGGCATCAATTATATTAAACTTCAGACCAACTGAAAGGACCCAAGAATATCAACTTCAGCAGTTGGTGAAATTGAGAACTATCCCAGAGGCCTCATTGAGCCCCTCAGTCACTTTCACTAATGGTGGTAAGGGGCAGGCATCAGACAGCAGGATAGACTCATTAGCCACAAAGCTTTACAGCTGGTTCATGATAAAGCCCTGATTGTTGTGTTCTCCACATGGAGAGGGGTAATAAGTCCCCTCCGTGTGGTGAAGTGGAGATGGATCCCTTATTTATAAAGAATCACTGAAGAAAGAACTCATCCAGGTGATATTGACATTAACCAGTGAAAAGTGATATTTAGACCAGCCTGGTATACAGGGATCACAGATGTAATTGGCTCTTCTAAACAAGATCTTAGTACAACCCAAGAAGCAGTATTACAGAGGTATAGACAACTAAACATTTCAACAATGAGTTATCTAATAGGTGGATAGCGTGCATGTTCTCAAGTGGGGAAACCTATTGGTTTCCCAGTGATGAGTCTTCAATTAACACCTCTTTGTGTATGCATTTGTACCTATAAATACACACACAACTAATATTCTGTGTTTTTAGGCGTAATTTTCCAGTAGTAGTGATATTATACTAACCCATTGACACTGTTTTACCCAGTACCTTTGAAGGCTAACAGCACCTATTCATGAAGAAAATTTTTTTCCTGTACAGCAAAGCTGCCTGGACCATGATTCTGTGAATTTTGTTACATTTGTTACATACAAATTTTGTTACATACATGGAGTGACTAATTCTAGAAATCTGATTAATTTGTTTTTCACATTGATTCTTTTTGCTACATCATGACTGTATTTTGTGAACTTAGCCAACTGCAGTTTTTCAAGAAGTGTATGTCATTCTTATACTTTCCAACACTATTTGTCTCAGCATAATTGTGTTTCTTTGCAGTGGCATTACAGTTTAGGAGCATCAGAAGGGATGACCATTTATTGCTTACCCTGAAAGTGTTTTCCTTCTAGGTAATCAACCTAGGGAACTTTAATTTTTGAGCCTTAAATTCATTTATTTAATAACATGCGAACTCCAGAAGTTATAAATTAGTAGGGGTAACGTTCCATTTAGGTATAACATCCTTCTTGGCTACTATTTCCTGACATGGAGGTGACTTTGAGTTCTCTAAGACTGTGCTAGCAGAGTGTGAGTTCTAGTAGGTCCTACAAGTCTGGAAAGGCTTAGATCAGGAATTCTTAACCTGAACTGTGAACTTGGTTTTTTTGTGTTTTAAATAACATACATATTGATAACTATATTTTGTTATAATTGATTTCCTTTGTAATACTATGTATTCATTTGAAAACATTTTTTTCTGAGGAAAATCCCATGGGCTTCACTAAACTGCCAAAGGAGTCTGTGACACACAAAAAGTTAAGAACTCTTGTTAAGAGTATGCACCCTGTGATGAAATGCCTTCCATGGACTAATCTAGCTAATGAGAGGGCAGGTAATCAGCTGATAAATATTTTAAGCCATAGCTGTTCATGCTAAGGCACAGAGGTGTGATAATCTGTATGTGAAGGCACTATCTACATTGATAAAATCATAGATCTTTGAAGTACATACTGCAGAGCAGCAGTCTTCATTTGGATTTCTTCTCAGTCTTATTATACAAGATGTCATTTAGGGCTTTCCTATACTTTTGACTATCTTCTGTCCTTCCTGCTTAGTCATTTCTTGAGAAACCCTTATTTCATCAGTACCTAAGGACTTGTCTCTTGGCAGAGCCACAGTGACTCTCATATTCAGGGAGCAGGGTTGAAAGGTGGAGAAATCAAAAGTTATTCTCATTAGTATTCAAAAACATAGGGTGCCAGGGGAAGATAATATGGTAAATACTGTGAAGAGAAGAAAGCTCAGCCTGATATGCCTTCTGTAAATATTTAGCATTTTAAAAGAATTACACTTCTGGATCTTTGTTAGAAGAATGGACTTCATAGGTATGTAATCTATAGAAATTTGGTAGAGGAAAGATGAATTGAATGGTCTAGTTAGTTCATTGTTTTATTTTTGCCCCGAAAAAGACCTATTTCCTTATCCTCTGTGCATTTTGAAATCATACAAATACAAACCCTTTCTCTCACCATCTGTTACAATCACGCTTTTTGTGGAGGACCTAAAAAAAATTTACCAAAATTAAAAGAAATGTAGCTGAACACAAATAAAAATTGGATTAATTGTAGAATGTATGATCCACCATACTGTTAATACTTTTGTAGGTTTCCAATGACTGCTTCTGATGTTTGCTGTTACCTTTTCATTGTAGATTTATAGATTCATCTTTCGTGGGGCCCAATCATTTCACAAACCTTGAGCTTATAACTTACTTGCCTTTTAAAAATTCTGAACTTAAATACCAAAAATGAGCCTTTCCACATATACAGAACACAAAAAGAGAATTGATTGTATGTGAAACTGTGAACCTCCATTTCACACAGCTTCATATCTTTCTAAACCTTGAGTCTATCACCTGTCAGGAGGTGTCATCTTAGGTCCTCTGGTGAAATGGTTATCATTGCAGTCATAGTACTTTGAAAGACTTAAGTCTTTCAAAGATTTTTTTTATTTTAATATTGTTGTTCATATAGAAATTATTCTTCTAGTTCTGCTTATTTCACTCTACTTCTACCCAGGCTTCATCTCTTTCATCATTTCTTAGGGCACAGTTAGAATATAATATATTATTCTGTTAAACTCAGTGATTTGTTCATTCCCTAATTAATGGACACATCCTCGATTCTAGTTCTTTTTTCTTTACTTTATATTCCCTTTTAATCCTCTTTTCTCTGCTATGCCTCCACCCTCACAAAAAAAAAATTGGGATCAGGAGTTTTATTTCTTTACCAAACTCATTGTATTCCTGATAGTGTGTTCAGACCTCCATTGTCACTTTTCAGTTGTTAGAGTTACTCTTTTTCCTTTGTTGAATTTTTGGATATCTCTATATCTTTAATAATTTCTTAGAATAATCAATTTTATCTTTGGTCGACTCACTTCTCTAGCCTCACTTCTTGAATTGAGGCTTTGTACCAGGGTTGTATGAACACTGGAGCTTCAGGGCCCTTTATAACATCTCAGGACAAAGTGTGAGGAACCTTGCAGTCTGTAGGCACCTGAGCTATCCACGCCACATTGGTTATTGCTATTCTCAGTGGCTTCTATGGTCTCTGCTGTGAGTTTTTAATAACTCATAATTTCTGATCACCCTGGGGCTATCTTGGAGAAACTCTTCTCTACCTTTGCTGCTTCTAGAAACAGAACCTTTCAGACTACATGTGTCTTTCCTATCTCTGGGCATGTTGGGCAGACTATCAGCTTGTTTGCCTTCACTGGCACTGGCACTGGCTTTACTTGTGGGTGTCTTTCCTGTTGCCCATGGACTTCTGACTAATTCTTTTGTGCTGTTATAAGGTGAAAGAAGTCATTTATGATAGTTTCTTGTTGGATTTCTTTATAGTTATTCAATCTGGTTTGAATTTTAGGTTTTTGTTGGAGTGAGGATGTAAGAGCTAGGCAGTTACTTCCATTCAAGTAGCTATCTTGATCAGAACTTTTGGGCCTACAATTTAGATGTGGTTCCACTAGGTGGCAACAGCTGGGTTTTTTTCCTCCTGAGTTTCAAAGATGTTGTTCTGATTTACACCCACAAATTGTACAGATTCTGATTATCAGAAATAACTTATCAAAAACAGTTGAAATTAAATGAGCAATCAAGATAGCAGAGTAGAAGAAGCACACAGCCCAGCAAAGACCACAGAAGAGCGCCAGATCAGGCAGTGGTAAGGGTGTCTAAGGGGGCAGACTTATTACCTCACATAATTGTATAAATCCGTATAGGCGAGGAAGGGGGAGGGGAAGTAGCTATCTGAACTTCACTTTTTCATCCGAACTCGTCAAAGGCCAGTAGAACAAACATATATAAAGTTTAGTTTAGAAATATATTCACCTCAACAGAGAAACAGAGAAGGGAAGGAGGAGAGGGAGAGGACAAGGAGAAGGAAAAGTGGAAAATAATAGGGTGGGTAGATTCAGAGGAGGACAGGTCAGAAGCAAAACAAACTCTAAGCTCAGAGGTAAGGTAATGAAGAGGTGTTTAAAAGGAAAGAAACAGTATAACGACCTGTGATATCAAGAAAGTGGGGGATAAAGACAAGAAAGAGTGTAAAGAATAAGGTAGGGGACAATATGCAGCAATCATAACTGAATGTGAATGAATTGGATTCACCCATAAAACAGAAGAGGTCAGCAGAATGGATAAATTTATTTTACCTCAAAGAGGTATGGGTAACAATCATGATCTCAGGTAAGGAAATAGGAAAAATTAATTTAATTAAAAGAGATTGTCATGAAAACTACATTTTGCTGAAAGGTACTATAGACGGTGAGCTAGCTTAACATGTGCAACAAAAGGCGTAGCATTTACATACTTAAAGAAAAGGCTAAACTACTTGTGGGGAGAAATAACCAAATTATAACAATGGGCTGCATCAACTTCTGCCTCTCAGAGCTAACAACTCTAAACAAAAAATAGACAAGAAAGAAGCTAAGGCCCTAACTAAAATTTTAGAAAAATTCAGTATTCTAGATCTCTGGTAATTATTGAGTGGAAATAGAAAGGAATATACATGTTTCTTGGCTCTGTATTGCATCTTTACAAAAATTGACCATGCAGCATAAAAACCTTACAAATTCAGAAAAACAGTAATATTAAACACATCATTTCCTGACCACAATGCACTTTAAAAACATATTTAGTAAAGAACCATTGGATTTAAAATAGAAGCCAAATAACTTAATCCTACAAAATTAGTAGGTCAGAGAACAAATCGTAGAAACAGTAATTTCGTTAAAGATAATGACAACAATGAGATAGCGTAGTAACGCTTATGGAATTCAGCCAAAGCGGTCTGTAGAGGAAAATTCCTATGTCTAAAACAGCTGGACTTAATGAGCAGACTTTGTTTAAAAATGTCTGTTTAAAGGCAACTTTCAAAGTGTTTCAGGTATAACTAGCTATAAACTTGTTTCACTAATACTTACCTTTTGCCTTATTAGCTTAACCTGAATTCTTCACTTATAGTAGAAGGTCTTTCATAGTTTGCCTTTAGGTTTTGGTTTGGCTTTAGATCAGATGCTCTGTGTGGCTTATCCCTCAGTATTTGAACACTTTTAGCTAACTTTCTCATTAGAGAATCTGTTCATTAAGGTGAATACCTCCATATGCTGTTCCTTTTTACAGATGATATTGTGCTGGTAAGTCCCATTGCAGAACCTCTTGGAAGAGCCATGTAAGCACTTGAGAGTTTGCCTTGATCTCACATAGGGAAAAATCAGGTACATAAAAAAATGTCTTTTGACATACAGATAGGTGAAAAATCTGTAGGTTTGTCTTTCAAAGCATATATATTGCATCAACAGTGCAAGTGAATAATGTGTTGGACCCAGGTGGAGAAGAGCAGCCAGGATCAACCTTGGAAAATTGCAAGGCTACCTTATGGCCTTCATATTCTCCCATAAACAAAGTCCTATCTTTTAAAAATAATACTGGCAAAATATTGTGTTCTCTGAAAAATTAAAAGTGAACACCACTCTTAGTGCAGTGGTCGAGACATACATGGTGGATGTGAGCAGACCACAGTAACAAATAGGGGACTCCAAAGATGAATCTGAGCAAAGATGCCATCCAAGTATGAAAAGAAGGAAGTAGCCTTGTTACATAGCAAAAGTAAAGTAGAACTGGTAGAAAGCCTGTTTGTTCCACTGTCATCCTTTTGACATCAGAGAAAACTGAGGAAGGCACCCAGCACAACGGGTGGACATATCTATGGGATATGAATAAGAGTTGCATAGGATGGACAGGCATTGATGAATTGGAATCTGTATCATTGAAGGGAACAACCACATCAGTGAGATCTTCGATCCATTTGAATGTGTTTTGAGTAATGGGTCTCTTTTAACTACCTCCAAACTAATCAGAGATTTAGAATGCTCCTTTTGCCTCTCATGGTTTTCCACATCTCCAGAAAAGAAGCTGCTGGTGGCATTCTAACTTCTGGATTAGGCTTTTGTTTTTCACTCTGCTAATCATGAGAAGATGGGAAGAAGTGGAAAGAACCAGCCTCTGCTCCCCTGCTCTGCTAGAGCTGGAAGAGACTCCATTTTTCATTCAGGCCACATCTCATAGCAGTACCTGGGACTCCCCAGCTCACTTACATGCTGGAATCTAAACTGTGCCATAATACTGCCTTTGGGGACCAAACATGGCTTTAGAAGGGTAGGAACATTTTATAGACTGATAAAAGTTTGCTGAGAGTTTAGATTTTTGGAAAAAACCTACAAATGTCTTTTAGAAAAATCTTGCCCCACCTATTTGTTATTAACCTTTTTGCTGAGTATTATCTTCTCCCTACCATCCCATCACATGTTGTGCATACCTTTAATGGATGATGTGTATTGTTTCAGTTTTCACTTTTTATTGCTTGTTAACAAAGAGCACATGTCAGAGGTACCCTGTTAGTTTGAAAGTCACATGATTTCAAACCATTCTTTATTTCCTCATATTACTACTCTTTGGCTGGGGATGGTTCATTTCAAAGAAGTGACCAAATGGGATGGTGGGAGGAAGAGATTCATTTTGTGTCAGATTTCTTGCAAATCTCTTACCACAAATTAAAGTCTACATTGGAATTATTGTACATTCTCCGGTCCCTGAAAACCACCTTCCAAGTATCATATTTAAATTTCCCCAAAGAAAAAGGGATCTCAAGATTCATACAAAGTTACAATAAAATATTAAGGTGTAGAAATTAAGGACAAAGGGCAAGTAGTGGAAAATTTCTTCTTACTCATCCTATTATAACCAATCCCTCAAAATGTTTTTGATTGCTAATAAAAACAGTCATGAAATATACATGGGGGAGATACAAGCTAAACTCCCCATATTTAGAAAGTGCACAGAAAGGAACCAGGAATTAATAATTTCTTATGACAGGCCAGGGGATGTGAACAATTGATAAATACTTCCTAATTAATAAACTCCCGTTAGATTATAAATTTCTTGAAGGCAGTTATCCCATCTTTTACAATTTTGTACGATATCTTAGTATACATAGTAGGTACTTCATACAGCTGAAAACTTGAGAGCTGTGCTTAAAAATAGCTGCTCCCTTTTGTGTTCCTCACTCTTAAAGGAGAAATTCAGCAACTGATACACTTATTTTTAAGGTTATTCAAGTAAAATTAATAGAATCTTGAATTTCCAAAGAGCGTCACAGATCATCTTGGAGCATGAATCAGTGTCTTTGATAGCAGCCTTGGCAAGTGATAATCCAGCCTGTCTTTGATCATTTCTAGTAATGAAGTCACTGACTTCTGAGGCAGCCCATTCCTTTTTTGGACAGCTCTAAATTGTAAAGAAGTTCTTTATGTTGAGCCAAAATCTACCCTCCTGTAACTTCCACCCCATTACTCCTTCAGTCCTCTGGAGTGAAATAATGACGGTGATAATAATAATAAACACTTACAAAGCACTTTAAAATTTGAAGAGTACTTTGCAGATATCTCATTGGATTCTCATTACAGATGTGGAAAGGCAGACAGATTCAGTGACTTGCCCAGAATCACAGAGGTAGTGTCTAAGAATGAATCTGAATTCTGGTGTTTCTGACTTCTGGTGCAACGCTCCATCCACTGCACCACTGATCTGCCTCAAGAAACACTGTAGAACAAAATCTTTCAAGTAGTTGAAGGTGTCAGTCATGTCCCTCATTCACATTCAATGCAATTCAGCATATATTTATTATGTGCCTATTATGTGCAAGGTATTGTGCTGAGTGCTAGGGATACCAGAATAAAAAGCCATATTGTTGCTGCCCCATAGGAGTTTACAGTCTAGTACAGAATGAGTCCTATACTCATCTACAATATAAATTAGGATATACTGTTTGTAAGATATACACAGACAAACCCAAGAAATTTGGAGAGGAACCTGAGAGGATTGGGGAATCCCTTCATGACAAGGTACCATTTGAACTGGGCCTTCCTTCTTCAAGGATTGGGAGAGGATTTTAGCAGGTGGAGCTGTGGAAGGAGGCCGTTCTGAGAGTAAGTAACAGAGTGAACTTGGAACAGGAGGGAGTGGGATGAGCAATAGCATGAAATAGGTCTGAAAAGGTAAGTTGGAGTATATTTCGCTTGTAGACAGTGAAGGGGGTGCCACTAAAGACTTTTGGGTAGGGGAATGACTTGATCAAACCCACTCATTAGAAAGACAGTAAGTGTGAAGGGTAGATTGGAGAAGGGAGAAACGGAAGGAAGGAAGATCAGTTGGCTATTTTAGTAGTCTAGATGGATATAATGAAGTCTTGGACTTGAGTAATAGCAGAGTAGAATAGCTGAATACATGATATATTTTAAAGGAAAAATCAACAGAATTTAGCAACTAATTAGAGAAGAATGGGGAAAATTAAAAGAAAAAATGACTTCAAAGTTTTGAGTCTGGATGACTGAGAGAATGTTAGTGCTAATCAAAAAAAATTAGTGAGGAGAATGATTGCGTTTGGGGAACAATAAGGAGATAAGTCCAGTTTTATACATATTTCATTTTAGATATTCTTGGGACTGCCAGGTAGGTGTGTCCAGCAGACAGAAATATTGACATGGACTACAGTAGATTTAAGGAGTGAGTTCTGAGCTGGCAAAATAAATTGGAAAAAGAAAGGACTTGTTTATCCAGGCTAAACATCCTCCTCTTCTGTGATTCCTCAAGTCAAGTCCCTTCACCATCATAGTTGCCCTCCTCTGAACATGGTTGTAAACATTCTGCCCCAACCTGGCACCTAGAACTGAATCCAACAGTGCTGCAGATCATTGATGGTCTGTCCAAGGTAGAATACAACTGGACTTATCACCTCCCTCATTCTGGATGCTGTATTGATGCAGCCAAGATCCCATTATCTTCTTGGGCTACCACATCATGCTACATTATTAACTTATAGTCAAGTTAAACTCCCCAGGTCTTTTTCATGTGAACCTCTGTTTAGCTAGACCTCACTTTTCCTTGTATAGTTGATATTTTTACTTAAGTATGTTTATATTTCTCTCCTATTGAACCTAGTAGGTTCCAACTGGTCAAGATTTTCAGATTTCTATTTCATCCTACATTTTATTAGTTATCCCTTCACCCTGTCCCTGAACAACTGATGCCATCTCTTGCTTTATCTGAGTTATGATAAAAATGTTGAATATAATGGTCAAGGTATTTCCCAGTATAGGTCTCCTCTATTTTTCCAGAATTTTTCATATGCATTATGCTCCAGAAAAACTGAACTGTCATCTTCTCTTGTCTTACACCAACCCCCATCCCTTCCATCTTTCATGGCTTTATTCTTGGAATGCCCTCCCCCTTTTCTCTTCTCTCACTGTCTATTGAAATCCTACCACTCTTTTAAAGGCCAGTTCAAATTCTACCCCCCACAAAAAGATAGTAATCTTTCTCCCACAAACCACATGTAGGATATTATTTGTATTTATGGTCATTTGGGTGTCTGTCCTAACATTCTCCTAAATTGTTTTAGAGTCTAAGTCTTTCACAGGGTAGGCACTCTGCCATGTACAGTCTTTGTAACTTCCTTCTACCACCCTGCCCTCATACTGGTACAATGCAGTACACTTAGGATACACTAAAGAAATTTCATAAACTAAATAATGCTGAGGAGAGAACATGAGATATACTAGTAGAGATGTCCCTCTAGGGAGACATTCCATTAATCAATACTTTGTATTTATATGATTCCAGATGTACTTGCTATAAAACCTACATCTTCCCATCTTTTCCCCAAGGCTATCATGAGATACTTTGTCAGATACTTTACTGAAATTCAATTGCATTATTTCTAGGATTTTTCTAGTACTACTTAAGGAACTTCTGTTTCAAAAAAGAAAAAAGAATGCATCTTATTGCCCCTATTAAATTGAAAGCACAGGCCTGGGCTGTGCCACATCCATCTTTATATTTCCCTCATTGCCTAGCATAGTGCATTACACATAGTAGGCACTTTTTTCCCCTAGAGAAAAAAAAATTGAATAAGTTCATTGAACAACATGCGAGACAATACAGCCAAAATGGTAGATTGGTTAGTCCTATGTCAATACAAACAATCTTAGAAAAAAAGCACAAGTGTTCTTGAGGATAAGATAGGAGGGTGTGAAAGTTAGGTGGTTTGAGTACAGTCTATATTTGCAAAGTAAAATTGGTTACAATTATCTGGTTATTTCAAACAGTTAGTGAATTTATATTATCCAGATAATTGAAGTTTAAATGGCATTTTTTTTAGTCTAAATTAAATAATTGCCTCACTTCCATTTCATTCTGATTATGTTCCTGTTCTTTCCTCAAAGTTTTCTAAAATCACTTAATTTAAAATAAAATAAATACACAAGCAATTTGACTATTCTTTGAAATGACAGAGTAGTCATTCCACAAGCATTTATTAAGATCAGTAGTTACTTAGTGGGTACTTAGCGCAGTGCCTGGTACATAGTAGGCACTTACTAAATGTTTATTGTATTATGTTGATAAATATTTATAGAAATAATGTTTAAAATCAGAGGATCATAAATTTAAAGTTGTAAAGAACCCCAAAAGTGATCTAGTACAGCCCTCTCATTTAACAATTGACTTATCCAAGGATTAGTAAATAGCAGAGCCAAAATTTAAACCCATCTCCCCTGGCTCCAAACCCAGTTATTTTCCCTGTACTGTGAAAGAAAGATCAAAGACCTATCTTGCTCACTAAATCCACATGATGAACTTTTAAAATAAATCAGAGGTAATTTTTTCATTGACATGAGTAATTAAAAATAAGTCTTTGGATTTTTTACACCTTAGGTGGCTTCTTTTTCAAGTCAAATCAAGAAGTGTTTATTAAACGCCAATGATGTATTTATTAGGCACCATGCCAAGTACAGGAGAGATGAAGAAAGACAAAAGCCAATCTGCTCCAAAGGAGCTCACAGTTTCATAGGGGGAAAACATTCAAACAACTACGTGCAAACAAGATCTATACAGGATAAACTAGAGGTAATCGCAGCAGGAAGGCACTATCCTTAAAGGGGAGCAAGAAAGACCTCTTGGAGAAGGTGGAATTTTATCTGGAACCTGAAGGAAACTGGAGAATCCAGGAGGCAGTGTTGGGAAGGGAGACAAGACCAGGCATGGGGAACAGCAGCTGATGAAGATGTTGTTAGGAGAGAGAGTCTCTTATGTGAGAAACAGCAAATCTGTATGTGTTACTGGATTGTAGCACACATGGAGAGGAGTGAGGTGTAAGAAGAATAGAAATATAGCAAGGGGAAAGATTCTGAAAGGGTTTAAAAGCCAAACAGGATTGCATATTTGTTCCTGGAGGCAGTAGGGAGTTGACTGAATGGGGGATAACGTAGTCAAACCTATTGAGTAGAGGACAGACTAAACTGGAAAGAGAGAGACTTGAGACAGGAAGATCAACCATCAGGCAATCTTAGTAGTGCAGGTATGAGGTGATAAAGACCTCTACCAGAATGGTAGCAGTGACAGAGGAGAGAAGGGGGTGTGTTGTAAGGGTAGAAATGACAGGACTTGGCAACAGATTGGATATGGGAGAGGGAGGAGTTGAAGATGGTTCCTAGGCTGTGAGCCTGGGTGACTGGTTGGATGGTAGTACTTTGATAGAAAAAGGGAAGTTAAGAAGAAGGGAGGGTTTATAGGAAAAGATAATGAGTTTGGACCATGTTGAGTTTAAAATGTCTATGGGACATCAAGTCCTAGCTGTCCAATGGGCATTTGGAAACATGAGACTGGAGAGAGGTTGAGGTTGGGTAAGTAGATCTGAGAGTCCTGGGCAGAGTAAACCCATTGCAGCTGATGAGACCACCAAGTGAGGTAATAAGTAGAAGCGAACACAGCACAGGACAGATTCCTGGGGCACATGCAGCCTGGATGAAGGTCCAGCAAAAGAGATTCAGATGCAGGAGGAGTACCGGGAGAAAGCAGTATCTTAAAACCTTGGGAAAAGAGCATCAAGGAGAAGTGTCATAGGCTATGGAGAGGTAAAGGATGATTGTGAAAAGGCCATTAAGAGATCATGGATAACTTCGGAGGAATCAGTTTTAACTGAATGATGGGGTCAGAAACCAGACTGTAAAGAGTTAATAAGGGGATAAGATGAAAGGGAGTGGAGGCACTGATTGTAGATGGCCTCAAGAAGTGTAGCTTAGAGAAGAGAGATAGATACAGAATAAGAGCTAGTGAGGATAGGTGGATCAAGTGAGGATTTTTTGAGAATGGGATAGAAGTGGGAGTGCTTGTGGGCAACAGGGAAGCATCCAGTACACAGGGAGAGATTGAAGATTAGTAAGATAGGCATGGTAGTTGTGGCAATCTGCTGGAGATGACCAGACAGAATGGGATCACTTGTGCAGGTAGAGAGGTTTACATCAGCAAGAAGGGCCACCTCTTTGTGTCAGATAAAGATGAAGGGGAGATAGTGGCAGAGGGCATTGGAGTGTTATGAGATGAGGAGAGAAGAAGGAGTTCTTGGCAAATGGTCTCAGTTTTTTCAGTGAAATATGAGGCAAGGGCCTTATATGAGAGGGTGGGGAAGGAGGAACCATAGGAGTTAGAAGAGTTGAAAAGTTTTAGGAAAGCTGCTGTGCTGAGTGGCATAGTGAATCAATAAAGGAAGTAAAAAAAGATTGTCTTGCTTCAGTGAAGGCCTGGGTGAGATTGTATAACAAATATATAGTGGACCTAATCATCATAGCCCACTTAATAAATGTTTAAGCAAGCATTTATTAAGCCCTTACTGTATTCTAGGCACTGTGTTAAAACCCTGGGTATACAAAGAAAGGCAGAAATAGTCCTCCCCTCAAGCAGATCAACCCAGTAGGAGAAACAACATATGAATGACTATGTACGTATAGGGTATATATACAGGATAAATTGGTGATAATCAATGGAATGAAGATACTAGTCTTAATGCATATTGGGAAAGGATTCTTACAGAGGTGAGATTTTAGTTGAAATTTAAGAAAGCCAGAGATCTTTGAGAATTCTTTCAATTGACCTCATCCTCTGTTAGCTCTACTAGATTTTAGGTAGATCAGACAGATTTAGAATTGTGCTTCCACATCCCTTACTCCAGTAGAAGAAATCTCTTGTTGAACAAACTACAAATACTTGATCCATCACCTTGTTCTCCTACTTAAATCTGGACAGAACAATATGTTGCAGGTACCAAGGGGAACCTAGAAAACTGGTGGTCTCTTTGATTGCTGGAAGAAAATTCTCTATTGAATTCTCTACTTGTTTGATTGGGTCCAGAAAACTCTATGGCATGGAAAGTTAATTTCACTCTCCACCAAGGATTTTCTATTCTGTTCCATTTCCAACGTCCAGGAGAGGTTAGAGCAGAGTGTTCTTCTGGCCCTCTATTGAGATTGGAAGCTTAGAGATTGCAGTTTACATTGACTGGGTTTCAAGTTGGAGGTCCTTTGGGGTTTATTAATGCTAAAAATTTCTGGCTTTATTCAGCCATTGTTTGTTTATGATATTAACTTCAACATTTACTGACAATTATATCTTAAACACACTTAAGTGTACATTCATAAGTGCTGAAGAGAGGCTTGTCCTCTCTCTCTTGACCAAAACCAGATAGTCTTGTTTTTGCACCAAAATTGTTTTCTGCTATCTAGTTCTTGTTTCTGCTGCAGCATGTGAATTTGGAGGATGTGTATGGACAAGTCCTATATGGAATAGGGAAGTTGCTTACAGATAAGAGCTTTAATTTAAGAATACCTAAGTCCAAGGGAATTTGATTTTCATGTACATTTTAGAGAAAGTCATTGTATCAGCATTAAAATTCTAGAGTAGTGAGAATTATATGTAGCATTTATCAGTTGTACATATACGTATCTGTCTAGCCCACCCTACCCATATGTGGTAATAGTTATACATCCTATCCTTGTTCACTTTTTTAAAAAGAATCAAATTGACTGCCTGAGCAAATAAACCGGTGCTAGTCTTCGTAATCAGTCTGTTGGTTTGCCTACACTTTCCCTTTCCCCAGTCTCCCCTCAGTTGTTGTTCACCTTAAATACTTCAGCCTTATTGGACTGGATGATGTTGATTTGAACGTCTCTTGACTGGCATTACATTCTGTTTCCTTGCTACTCATTCCCATCTTGTTCTCAGCAAAGATTAGATCCTATAAATTGGCAGGTATGGCAACACAGTTGTACTTCAATGGAGTAAGATTTAGTTTTTGTTTCTTGGTAAATTTAATCATTATACATACTATGAATGACTCCATCACGTTAATATGCTTGGACATTCTGAAGTAGGAACTTAGAAGTATCCCCATCTCCTTCATGTGTCAATGATCTTTGCTAATCATGAATTGTCACTTTGTTTGGAAGGCCTAGCTGTTGATTTGGGAAATAATCAGCACGAAATTCCAAACATTCCTTTCTTGGGAGGAATATTGGCTAATTTGGACTTCTGACAATTGCAACACCCTGAGATGGTTGGGACTAGACTTGTTCATCTAGTCTGAACCCTTCAGTGATATTTTTGGAAACTCCAATCATAACATAGATTGTCGAAATAATTTGCAAGAGGCACTTGGATTACCTGAATATATATGTGGGAAACTGTGACAATATGAGATTTGTGATACTTTCAGTGGTTTTGTTAACCATGAAAATCCTTTTTGTATGGTTTATGATGTTGCTTATCCAACAAACTATAAGATTACTTTAAGTTTTCCAAATGGACAGTCAGTAATATTACTGTGCCTTCTAAGTTTATATGCTGGTTGTAGATCTTAATTTTGCTTCTAAGTAAGTGGCATTTGGCAGTGTTATTGACTCACATCAATCAGGTTGATCAAGTCCAGTCTGTATCACTAAGCCTCGTTCAGTTAAAAGATTGAGAAAGGTATCCATTTGTCATACCCACATAGAAGCAAAAATTGCCATGTTCATATCCTAGGTTCCCAGTTCTTACAGACACTTAAGCATTTTTCACAGTGCCTGCCATCATAAGTGGCTGTCACTATCATAGTTTAAGATGTTGTCTTTGCCATTTGCAAAGTAAAATCTTGACTGAATGTTTAGTCTCTTGAAGATCAAAGAAAGAGGAAAAGGACCTACATGTACAAAGATAAACATTCCTGAGTGATTATAAAGCCCAATTAGGAGGCATAGCAGTATTCCAGGGTATTGATATAATCAACACAAGGTCATTGACAAACTGCGACATCTGGAGGCCCAAACCATTTATGGAATTCCTCTTCTATTTGGACTCTGATGTGGAAATCCTCTAGTGACTCCCTGTTGCCTCTCTGGCAAAATTTAACCCCTCTGTTCGCATTTTAAACCCCTTTACAACCTGGCTCCATTTTATCTTTCTAGCCTCCTCAGATTTGCTTCTCCTACATTCAACTGTCCTGAGCTGGCTATTTGTTTCTCACACACAACACTACATCCCCCATCCCTGGAACCCATCTTTAATTTTCCTCTGCTTCGTAGCATCTTTCTCTTCCTTTAAGACACAGCTTAAGTATCACCATCTATTCCTGATTTCCTCCTCCCTTCCACTGCTAGTATCCACCCCTTGCATTTATTTTCTTTTTATTCTGTATAATGCTTATAACATGTGCTTGTTGTCTCCTTAGTTAGGATGTGGATTCCTTATACATAGGGATTGCATACGTGTGTGTACATATGTACATGTACATCTGTGTCTATAAATAGATGTATACATATATACCCTGAGCAAGTCACTTAATGTCTCTTAGTCTCAGTTTTCAAAGTGGGGTTGATGATAGCATTTCCCTCCTAGGAGTGCTGTATCAAATAAGATGATATTGTATTGGATAGAGTGCCAGGCCTGCACATAGAGGAAGACCCAATTCAAATCTGGTCTCAGACACTTAGTAGCTATGTGACCCTGAGCAACTCGCTTAACCATGTTTTCCTCAGTTTCCTTATCTGTAGAATGAGCTGAAGAAGGAAACAGCAAACCACTCCAGTATCTCTGCCAAGAAAACCCCACAAAAGGGTCATGAAGAGTTGGACACAACTCAACAACAAAAACAGTGACACCTTGTTAGAGGCGAGCCTTCAAACTAACATTTTATTTCTTCAAATCAAAAAAAAATGTTACAGTCAACAAACAGTAAGCAGAATGGGAGCGTGTACTCCTTGTATATTTCAGTCAGTTGTGTGATTATGAAGGTGTAACCTCCTGTAAAATATCACCTGCAAAAACTTACTCCTTGTGACATCCTCAAACATGCCCTTCATGTGTTTATAGGTTATTCTCATACAGAGTTCATAGAGATGTGCTAATAATTTTCTTAATTCTTTTTCATTAATAATAATGCCCCCAATTCTTTCCTAGTATTTGGTGTCCTTTTTTTCATGTATCTTGAGAATCACTTTTTCAGTTTCCTGAAAATATATCACCCCAGTAAAGAGCTTCTTGGTGTCTATGTGGTCTGGCTCTTTCCATTTTTATTTTCTTTACTGACATGTCTGCTTCCTCATAACAGCAAGTCAGGAGATGTGATATTAAAAGTTAAATGTGACTGCCATGAGTGAAGAAAATAATTTGTTATAAAAATCTTGGCAGATCTTTTTCATTTTTCATCTCTTAGTTGTCCTTCCAGTTTCATCCTTAAATGTTCTCAGTTTGAGCAAGCTTATTGTTCCCAACATTTTTTTTTGTTCTGTGAACCCCTTTCACCAATAATAAGAAATGTGTTGTGAACCCCTAGACAATTTAATAGATTAATCATAATGTTATTTTAGGTTTATTCACTAAATATTTATAATAACTACGGTGAAAACTTTTGCTCCCCAAAACTCCAAATTAAATTTTATAATAGAAATTATAATAAAATTCACAATTATAAAATATAAAATTTTATTCTACCCCTTATGAAAAATATAAACATAAAATCTAAAACTAGAATTATAAAATAAATATGAATATTTTATGCAGAGCATTCTATAAGGATTAAAAGATATAATAGCAAGAATTCACACATTTCTGCAAAACTTCATGTTTAATTTCGTTATTTAACACATTTTGTTGAATATAAATAATATTTTAATGAAATAATATATAGCTTGGAAGAGGTTTAATGTGATGCAATAATCATAAATAAACCGAATTTCAGTGTTGGACTTTTTTAATTGAACAAAAGTTTTCAGTATTTGGCTCAACACTAAACACAATCTTAAATCTGGTTCCACATCAAGTTTACTTCTGTATTTTGATTTAAATAATAAAGTGAAAATGCTTGCTCACACAATTGTGTGATAGAAAATGGAGAATTTTGCAACCTTTCTTTCTGAGAAATGGAAATTAATTTTTTATTTTAGTCACCTAACCAATCATCAAAAATGAATAGCAAGTTATAATATAAAATATTTAATTTTCTGCTAGCTAATCACAAGTGCTGTATGAAATGATAAATGTGCTTTAAGCTCAATTGCATGTATTAATTTTGGGGGGAGAAAACAAAGGAAAGGAAAGAATCCGTTCAGACATAACTCTTCACTTGTAACACTGGCCCACCCACTTCACTGTCATAGAAACTGCTGACCACTGTTGCCAACTAGTTCATTTGAAAATTCCCTAGATACAAGGATAGTTACATAAGTGGAAGATGAGTGTAGTTCAGAAAAAGCCTTAATACTGCAGTGAGAGGTAATATAAGGTTTGTGTCTGCAGAACCTTTGTGATGCTCCATGATGATTTCAAGATGATTGTGATGTGCATGCCCAGCAATCATGGTTT
Organism: Notamacropus eugenii; assembly: GCF_028372415.1. NCBI lineage: Eukaryota > Metazoa > Chordata > Mammalia > Diprotodontia > Macropodidae > Notamacropus > Notamacropus eugenii. Next base: position 437,756,324 of record NC_092873.1, on the reverse strand, counting down.
TCAAACAGCCCAACATTTGCTCTTCAGAGAACACAAATAATCATAACATCTGGATCATGTGATTATACAGCTGATGAGGTACACTTATAGGGGAACAGAGGAATAAGGGAACTGCTTTGGTGCAGTATATAGAATTCAAGTGAGGGTCTGTATATGCATCTGACCATCCATTGGGAATCACTGATTTGCATTTGAAAGTCAAACTCTTGTGACTGTTTGGAAACAATTTGATTCCAGCTTGAGTACGTCATACTTAGTCCATAGTAGTCGGAATATGATGTAATTGCTGCAAGAACACCCAAATCATTGTGCATGTGTTTGTGAAAGCTTTTAAACAAAGCTGTAATTCTCCTAACATGCATATGTCACAGAAGAAAAATATATTTGCAACATAATTGGGCAGTCATTTACTTCTTGAGGTATCACTGAAGAATTTTTAGCATGAGTCCCCTGGACTATCATTGTGAACCCTTAAGAAATTCACAAACCACTAATCTAGTCTAATTGGTTTCTCACCGAGCTTTCTGTAAAAATGTTCTCATTCCACTGCTTCTTACTCTTATGTCATATGATACTGGTCATAACCTTCTGCATTCTTTTCCAGAAGAGTTTACAAATGAGCTTATATTCTAAAATAGTATTGCTCTCAGTTTGCATCTCTTCTTTGAGGTATTAGATATGCATTAGTTAACCTTCCATTTGGAAAGGAAACGGTCTGTGCTTATTGTCAGTTTTTGCCCATTTCCTATTTTTTAGAATCAACATTTTATTTTTAGGATATATTTTATTTCTACATTTCCCAATATGTTTCTCTTCTTCTTAGAGAGTCATTCCTAATAACCAAAAATAAATGAGAGAGAAAAAAAAAGAACAATTCTGTGAAACTAACAGATCTGTCAGAAAAAAGTTTGACATTATCTGCATTGTTTCACACCCATAATCCCCACCTCTGCAAAGAAGTAAGGTATCTACTAATTTCTCTTCTTTGTGCTTATAATTCCATAGTATTGAGTTTCTATTATTTTGTTATTTTTCTTTTCATTTCAACTGAACAACAGCTTTTAAAAATAGGTTAGATTGGAGTCATTTTAATTGTATACTACTTATTTACCAAGTGGTATAATGGTAAGAGTACTGAACTTGGAATAAGAGATCTGGCTTTGAAGACAAGCTCCAGCAGTTACTAGCTAAGTGACAATAAACAAATCATTCAACCTCGGGTTTCCATTTGCTCATCTGTAGAATGGGGATAATAAATGTAGTATTTCATGGGATGATATTGAGAATCAAGTGAGTGAATATAGAAAGGACTTTGTCAGTGGATGCTATTATTATCATCTCATTTTTTTCTAATTTGGAATTTGATCTTATTGTTTGCTGTAACAAAAACAAGTGTTCTGACTTCCTTGGACGGGTGGCTTATGAGTGACTCTGCCCTATCAGTAAGCAGTCATTTCCCATCTCATCAGTTTCCCTTTTTGTGATGTAATTTGGTATTTACCACATCTAGAATCTCTTCTTGAAGAAAGCTTCCATGATCTATAATAGGCAAAGGGCTTATAAACGTTTGCCCTACAAGCTTTTGGCTTGTCATTATCAATCTCATGCCATATTTTCCAACACATATTCTTCTGACTTCTCTTGCTCATTCTTTTACATCATTCACTATTAAAGTTTTATGGAATTTATTAGGGTATGCTGTGTAAGATTCTTTGTGGAATTTCTCTGCTTCTTCATCTTGCACAACAAGGGGTCCATTATCTTCATGGTGGATTTTTTTTTTTTTTTTACAAATGATAATCTTGAACATCAATACAAGGTGACTACTAAATATCCCATTATGTCTTTCTTACTGCTCTTGAAGGCCCAGTAAAACCAATTCCCTTATTTATCTCTCTGTGGAGAACTTGTGAACATCCTTCCATTTAGCTGCAACTTTTCTCTCCTTTTAATTTGTAATGAAAATGTCAATATTTATATGGTTTGATTCCTCCAGTACTAAATCTGCTCACTGGTCGCTGGAGAAGGAATCTCATACTTAGAGTACCAAGATTTGAGTCAGTGTTTGTTGATTGTGTAAAAAACTGTTTTAACTCCCTTTTTCTTTACTACAAAGCAGAGGAAGCATCTTCACCATGAAGCACAACTCCCTGGGACTAAGAACAAATTTTACGTTGATTAAAGACCTAAGAGTTCATCCCCTGGTCCCTAGCATACTGGTGATGAATCTTTCTGCGAACAGTTTGCTTTTACATAAAAATCACTTTACCTAGAGGTCTACAGAATGGTCCACTTAGGTAAAGTGAGAACTGTCTTTATATGCCCAGTTTCATAGTATAATGATTCTTCAGGAATGTTAAATGAATTTTTCCATTCTTGTTTAGCATTAGTTTCCCTCTGATATAGCTTTGATGTGTTCAGTGAGATTCAGTGGTCTAGGTGCATTATTCAATTTATGATGCATTTTATTGACTCACTTGCACATTTTGTGTATGACATTTCAGAGCCAGATAAGCATTTGTGGCCCATTTATTTGACTTTCATATTTACTTTGGATGCTAGAGTTAAAGGACCAGCCTGGTACTTTAATTTAGTGCTCACAAATGTATCCAAACATTTTATAAACATTTTCCTAGTCTGTCTTTCTTAAGAGGAGCAAAACATATGGAACAAGCTATTTATGCTGCTTATCTAGAATAAATCATTTTCCCAACAAGTAGCTGTTTGTAAGGCTAATTGATCCAAGTCTAGAGATGTTCAAAGTCATCTCACTCAGGTTGCTGTACTATGCTTTTTTTGAGTGTTGATTTGGAAAATTGCCTTCATCAATGAGCAGAACACACCCTCTGGGAAGATAGAAGTATCTACTTCTAAGGAGTCCTACCATATAAATTTTTCCCTTCTAATTGTATTTGAGTAGAAACCTAGCATACAGCTGTTTAACTTTATAAATAGTGTACTCTTAATAAATATTTGCTGAATTGATTTGAATTATAAGTTACTTGACCATTTGTCAAGTAAATAATCATTTGTGCTTGACCACTGAGTGCATACATATAGGTCATTTATTTTACTCAGAAAAGGTGAATTAATAAATACAAAATGCTACCCAGAAAACCCAAGCCTAGAGTTCCATTGATCACTATTGATAAAATTTTCTATCTATGCTAAATGTATGCAAACAGCATTTTTAGGTTTATTCAGCTCTTTTCCTTTCATTAATGAAGAAAGTCTCCATAAACAAATGGAATATAAGAAGTATGGTTATAACAAACAGTGCAAGTGTGAAGAATGTATACCAAGTCCCTAATAAATATATTTTGAAAGACTGAATAAAAAAGTATTAGAACCACATATTCAGAGAGCTTGTCTATGCTCCCACACCTCTGCCATGTTGCTATTAGCTACTTGATTTCCCAGAATCTTCTTGGAGGCCTTGGGACAGTGGATGAATTCAGATCCTGATTTTATATTCTGTGCTTTAACATCAAAGTTTCCTTTTGAAGGTATCATTCTTTCAGAGATTGGAGATGTGATGGGAGGGGGCAGAGGCTAAAAGACAAATCAAGAGTAACAAAAATTCACATTTTTGTCTAAATTACCCAAAAAAAAGTGAATTGGATATAAAAAACAAAAAACCTTGGCAGGAAATCTTTTGCTTATCAAGATTGTTCTTGCCTTCCCCTTAAGGACTTTAGTAACCTGTTAACCTCTGTTCTTCATCTGGATTTGCCATGTTGAAAATGAATCCCTAATTATACACCAATGAGACATACTGACTTTTTGTTCGCTGAATCATTTGAGTCATGTGCGACTCTTCATGACCCCATTTGGGATTTGCTTGGCAAAGATACTGGAGTGGTTTGCCATTTCCTTCTCCAGCTCATTTTACAGATGAGGAACTGGGGCAAACAGGGTTAAGTGACTTGTCCAGGGTCACACAGCAAATTGTCCTGTAATTTTGTTCCATAGGTTTGTTTGAGCCATCTATGCTGTGACTGTTTTCTTTAAAGACAGTATATATTTCCTGAACTCAAAAATATGTAATTTTTTTAATGAAAAGAAGTAGTTAGCAGAGATTTGGGTTATATCAATTGATGATAGCTCTGTACATATATGTATGTATGTACATACATATTCAGACATTGTAATTTAGCACACTTTAACTAGAATCACAAGGACAACTGGCACTTGACAATTTCATTCCAGACTCATTTTGAGTTCCTTGCTGTAATGCTGTGGTCTTGCCAGTATATCCAACATGTCTTCCCATTTAGAAATTGACCCTAGTCAGATCAAGTCTCCCCAGGAAATTTCAGATTAGGGAAAATTCTAATGCTAGATTAGGCTAACTGATTTTTTTTTTTTAACTTATATATCCCATGTCATTATAGAAATTTTGGATTGCAGTAGGAAACTAAACAGGCATCTGGTCACCTTCTTCAATTTGTTTCCACCAAAAGGGTCACAAGAAAGAAGGAAATGGTGGGCCTGTTATAGGGAAAAGAACAGAGTGATGGGAAATTTTGGAACATTACAAAGGTTCCAAGAATCCAATCAAAAGTAGACTGTTTGATGGTTTCCAAGGCAGTGACACAGGAACTATTAAGTGGTACAGTGATAATAGCAAAAGATTGACTCTGTGAGATGCTTCTTTAAGCCATATCCAGAATCCTTCCACATCAAGGGGAGAAATGTATTTTATTTTAATCATCTGACTTTCCTATGGCTATCTGAGCCTACAAGTTGTGATCCTGCCCCTTTTCCTCTCTCCTTTTTCTCCTCCTTCTCCTTGCTGATCACAGCCTCCTGGCAGACCCTAGCAAACTTCTCACTCAGGGACGCAGCCAAGACAATCCCTGACTTACAAACTGGCTTAGTTTGTGGTGGGCATTTATGGGGCAGGAGTCATGCCATTAAAAAGTGAACATTGTGAATGAATTACAAGGTACTTTGTCTGATGCCTCTGTATATTGTGTTTTATTATTAGGAAAAAGTTCCATTAGCTTAAAATCCCTTTGTTCTTAAGAGAAATGTTTAGAGAAACTGGTCTTTGAGACAGAGGTCTACCATTTAATCCCTGACCAACCTAACAAGTGCCCCAGTGAGGTGGGGTTTGGATGTGGATTTGCCCGCAGAAGATTCCCTTCCCCCCCCAAGTAGATCCTGAGAGTTAGAGGGTTTTCTTTTCCTCCTACAAGTGGCAACCCGAATCCCAAGTTGAAAGTGAATCTTTGCCCTTGGCCCCACTCCAGCATTCCTCACTAAGCGAATAGGGATTTGGAATGTCAGAAAATAGCAAGAGGGAGGGGAAAAGATTGTGTGTGTGTGTGTGTGTGTGTGTGTGTGTGTGTGTGTGTGTGTGTGTGTGTGTGTGTGTGTGTGTGTGTGTGTGTGTGTGTGTGTTTATATGTAAAAGCAGCTCCGGCTGGAAGGACTTAGGAAAACTTCACTTCCTCAGGGCTGCCTTTTTTTTTTTTTTTTTTGGATAAAATCTTGGTTCCTTATTTGTACTTTTTTGGGGTTTTTTTCAAATTGCCCAGCCTGAGCTTGTCACAGCAGCCCCATGTACTTTTGGAGTCCAAAGAAGTCAAGGTGAAGGAAGTGTGTTGATTTCCATAGGGTTCCCCTCTTTCTTTTCCCTCTGGAAAAAGCGGCAATAGTTGCTCCCCAGACTTATCTTCGGCAAGGACAGAAGCTGTTCCACTGTGCTTTCATCTAGGCTCATCGGGAGCCTGGGGTCAGGCTTTATTAAAGGGTGAACATCTTAAAGCCTCATTAAGAACTATCCTTTTGTGGAAGATCAAGAAACTACTCTGGGCACAGGGAGGTGTCTCAGCCCAGTATTCTGCACCATAAAGGTACCTGCCAGTCCTGGGCACCCGTGGTCAAAGCTGAATTGGAAGCATTGATGGAACACAGTTTACAGACTCTGCCTAGCTGTGGACTGGTTTAGAGCTCAAGACTATAATTACCAGGCGGTTTGCATCCTTTTTTTAGTTCTATCAGAAAGCTTTTTGCACCCACTCAGAAGGAGGGGTTCTCAAAGGGCAGCTCACAGGACCGGTTTCCAAGCCTTGACTGAAGATTGCTAAGGTTGGGTGTCTCTCCATCCTGAGGAACTATGTCTTCCTTATATACTCGAAGCAAAGAGTTCACTCGGAGTAGAAAATCTCAATCTGATTCTCCCCCGGCATCTCCCTCTCCAATTGCCAAGACACTCCGAGTAAGCAGTATTTTGATTTAATGTACATTCATAGTTGTGTCAGAGGTGAAGTGTGAATGTGTGCCTGCATGTGCTTGTTTTCTCTCCAGAAATTAGAATTTCCAGGGTATTTGGGGTGAATAGGAAAAAAACAAAAACTGGTTGACTTTGTAAATAAAGTCCCTATTAGCTTCTCTGCAAGAAGTTATGGTTCAAAATATTTAATAAATTCCTAAAGAAAAACAGGTTCTATCTATGTCAGAAATAGCTATGTCAGAATTCAAGTGATGTCTTGCATTCTTTTGTGATTTGTTTGGTAGCAGGATCGTTGATCCCTTGTCATTGTATTGTGAGAGACTTTTAAAAGTTTCTTAGTTTTGTTGAATAACTGGCTTTTCTGTATATTATGTGGGAGAAGACATGTTCCAGGGGAAGTCTCCAAATGGAAAGTAAGCTGAACTTTTTATGAAATTACAATTCAGGATATGTGTGTGTGTCTGTGTGTCTGTGTGTGTGTGTAAAAGCCAGAGAGAGAGCACAACAGAAACAGAGAAAAGACAGGTGAGCTTTGGGACTTTGCTCCTCAAACTACCAGACTCTAGAACATATTCACACTGTAAAAAGTAGAAAGGTGGCCCCTTGGGCAGAAACAGGCAGAGCTGGGAGAGTAACATCTATCTAAAGTTTGGTAGTGTCTCTGACATCCTGAAGAAATGCATATGAGGTATGACTTTATATTTTCTTCTGAATTTCACTATTAAAATAAGCCATACTTCAGGATTTGCAACTAATTTAGGAGTTTCCACTGGAACAAACCAACAAATGCAAAAATTACTATGGATCATAAGAGGAAAACTGTGGTGAACTTACAGGTAACAGTCATTTCCTAGAAAACTAGCTTCACTTCTATTGGAGGAAAAAAAGGGAGAGATTATTGTTTCTTTCTTTTGGAATCTCTGAGGAAAAGCCAAATTGATCTGCAAGTTTCAAGAAAGATCCACCATGTCCCGTTGCTTTTGAAATGTTTGTTTTCTCTCCAAGCCTTGTTTATTTTCTGTTTCGTTTCCTATAGCATTGTTGCTTCTACAGTAGAGTTTGGTATAAAGCACATTGGTCTTTAATCCCATCTAAATGCTTAATTGCTAAAATAGCAGAAGAACCATTGTATAAGTCAGTCTCATCCATATTGCTGTACTGTAGTAAGTACAGGGGGTCCCAACAGTCTTAGTGCAGTTTTAAACTTTAAAAGCTTAAGAGCTTTTAGAGTCGTAGGCACCCATGTTCAAGGCTGATTTAGAAGCTTTGATGGAGTCAGGCTTCCAGACAGTGCATAGCTGTCAACTGGTCCTTTAAGCTTTAATAGCACTAAGATTTTTGGGACACTGTACGTTATAATGAAGTTCTAATGTATATCTGAAAGGACATAAAAATTTCTGTGGTTGAATCTTGGAGCATTAGTTTATTCTCTATTTTCTGAAGGAGACAAAAAATATTCATTTTATATATTTTGTATAGCCACCGCTTGCTGGTCACAAAACTCCTAATGCCCCCCCCCCACCTTTTTTTTTTAACAGTGATCACTTCTACCCCCTTTACACGTCTTCAGGTTTTTGGCATATATTGATTACCCATCATGCGCAGGGCTTCCTTTTTGTCTATTGTCATCTTACTTATCTTTTTCAGACAGCTGGCTAGGTGGGATGAACAGTAATGGAGAAAATACAAATATTGCATTGTAAAAATCATAATGATTTATAAGTTTGCTAAATATTTAGTATTATACCTGATCCTCATTTCCCAATGGTTCATAGCTATGGAGTGCCACAGCAATAGCAATTTATTGTAATGAGTTTTTGGTGGTCAGTGGCTTTACACTAGTAAAGAATATTTTAGTTTCCTACCCCTTATCTTCCATGTTCAATGTTTATTTTTGTCTGCTCAGGCAAAGAGTTTGCAAGATTGGGACCACTGAAAATAAATACTCATCCAGTACTAGTTAGAGCACAAGATTTCCCTAGTTAGGTTTATCTGTTGGTGGTGTGGGTCATCCACCCCACCTCCAGCTGACTCCGGGCTTTCAATGTGTAAGATAGAGACACCCTACAAATGCAGCTGTGGTTGATGTTGCCCCTGTGTTTTCTGCTGCTGCCACGGAGCATCCATCATCTGCCTGGTATGGAGACTTAGAGTAGTGAGAACATTAGCAGCGTGGCACAGGCACCACTGTGGGCACTAGCACCCTGACATGAACGGTGGATTTATTAGAGACAACAAAGTGAAACTGTTAGTCACAAATGGGCAATAAAATATTTGCATCAAATGTAGGTCAAGGTTAAAGGCATCTTAAGAGTGAAAATTGAAAGTAAAAGCTTTAGAGCAGCTGTGGGAGTTCAAAGACCAGACAAAGTGGGGCCCCTGGAGACTCCAGCTGAGGGATACAAGGAAGGGCTGGGTCCACAGACAAAAGGCAGTGATTAGACCAACAAATCCAGGGGGAACTTTATAGGCTTCACAGGAGATGCCCACCTGTAGGACCCTAGTCTACGGACTCCAAAGACTGAACCTTAAAGACCACAGAGTTATCTAATTCTGGAAGTGAATTTATCAGTTTTTAGGATCAAAGCCTAGGTAAAGTCTTTGATTAGTATCATCCAAAGCCTGTAGTAAATATTGTGTTCTGGGTTAGTCATTGCAGAAAATAAGGTGCATACTTCCTGCACCAATATGTGTGAAATAAAGAACATATGATGTTGACATTCTTGGCTGTGTTTTCTGGTAATATAGCTAAACTTTTTCAAATTGGTTTTCAAAGGCCCTGATATTCAAAGCTTCTTGCCTTATACGGGAAATGTTTTGAGAGAGAATTGGAAAACAACATACATTCAGATAAGGACCTAATATTTGGAATACATATTTCAGAATAACTATAAAGTGCAAAAGATTTTATTTTGAATTTTAAAATACAAAAACAAACAAAGGCAGAGGAGGTGAAGGCAACTTTAAAACAGGCGTTAGATGATGGTCAGTGCTTTAGAGAGAGAAGCTGTCTTTTCTTTCTATGTATAACTTGCAGTATCTAAGGCTATATACAGTATTAGAGAAGTGATGGACACAGTGTTTTTGACTAAATATTTCAGCGTTGGTTTCCAGTAATTCAATTTTTCTACCAATTCTTTTAAACAGTTTCAAGGTGGCTCTCAGTCTGGGGATGATAATTTCCTTGGTTTCTAAGTTGGTGGGGAGGAGGGGAAGGGTAAAACTTGATTTTATTTTAGAACTATTGCAAAGGGCAGCCCAGAAAATCAGAATAACTTCAATATTCCTTGCTAATTTCTGTGCAAAACAATACAAAATAGTTGCTAATGAATTTGAAGGGATTGTCTGTGTTATACTCTGAGATAATTAATATGAAATTCATAAAATATCAACATCATTCCCACAATTTATAGAAAAACTTTGTTGGGTCTTGAGGATCTTTTCATAAATCCTGAATTTTCATTGTAAACTTATCTGTAGCAATGGAATTTTACCTGTATTTAAAGCCGAGAGTTAATGGCATTTTTCATTTCAGTTCAGATTGCTACCATTCATGGCCAGTATCCTCAACAGAAAATACCAAGATTGTAGGCCATTTTTTCCTCTACTTTATAATCCTCTACTTTATAATCTATTGTCTTCTGTTGAGAAACGTTTATCTGGTTGAATAAATGCTAATGAGGGATGCAATCTGTTAACCATTTTCTCTCTAATTAAAAACACTATAGCATCATTTTTAACTTTAATCAAGAAAATTCAATATACAATATTCAAACCAGGAACAGTTTCATAGGCAAGAATGGTTTCTGTGCATAAAGATAAGGAAAGATTTCCCCACTGATATCCACCAAGTATTTAGGTTTGTGATTGCTAGCATTATTAACATATGTCCGTCAAACAACAAACATTTACTTAAGCAACTACTATGTTCTAAGCATTTTTGCAGACAAAGGTACAAAGACAAAAATGAAACAATCCCTTCCTTCAAGGAGATTACATTCAATTGCATAAAGAGCATGTCAATACAGAACTTATACAAAGTAAATACTCTGTCCCTTGGAATGAGGGGAAGACACTAATAGATGGCAGAACTGAGAAAACACCTCATGTAGGAAGTGGCCTGTGAGCTGAGCTTTGAAGGAAACTAGGAATTCTAAGGGAAAATGAGGAGGAAGAACAAAGACACAGAGACAGTGCCTTGTAGACCTGGACTGGGCAGAAGTCAAACCCTTGTTCTTTCAAGACTTAGGAAAAGTTTATAAAAGCAGCAGCTACTTCTCCAGAGTTTGTTTTTTTTTTCTTATGTGACAGGTTTTTAAAAAAATTTATTTATTTAATTTTTAACATTCATTTTTACAAAATTTTGGGTTCCAAATTTTCTTCCTATTTGTCCCCTCCCCCCACCCCAAAACACCGAGCATTCTAATTGCCCCTATCACCAATCTGCCCTCTCTTCTATCATCCCTCCCTTCCCTTGTCCCCATCTTCTCTTTTGTCCTGTAGGGCCAGATAACTTTCTATACCCCATTACCTGTATTTCTTATTTCCTAGTAACAAGAACAGTACTCAACAGTTGTTCCTAAAACTTTGAGTTGCAACTTCTCTTCATCCCTCCCTCCCCACCCATTCTCCTTGGGAAGGCAAGCAATTCAATATAGGCCATATCTGTGTAGTTTTGCAAATGACTTCCATAATAGTCGTGTTGTGTAAAACTAACTATATTTCCCTCCTATCCTGCCCCCCATTGCTTCTATTCTCTCTTTTGATCCTGTCCCTCCCCAAGAGTGTTGACTTCAAATTGCTCCCTCCTGCCATTGCCCTCCCTTCCATCATCCCCTCCACCCTGCTTATCCCCTCTCCCCCACTTTCCTGTATTGTAAGATAGGTTTTCATACCAAAATGAGTGTGCATTTTATTCCTTCCTTTAGTGGAATGTGATGAGAGTAAACTTCATGTTTTTCTCTTACCTCCCCTCTTTTTCCCTCCACTAAAAAGTCTTTTGCCTGCCTCTTTTATGAGAGATAATTTGCCTCATTCCATTTCTCCCTTTCTCCTCCCAATATATTTCTCTCTCACCTCTTAATTTCATTTTTTTAAGATATGATTCCATCCTATTCAATTCACTCTGTGCTGTGTGTGTGTGTGTAATCCCACCAACTACCCAGATACTGAAAAGTTTCAAGAGTTACAAATATTGTCTTTCCATGTAGGAATGTAAACAGTTCAACTTTAGTAAGTCCCTTATGACTTCTCTTTGCTGTTTTACCTTTTCATGCTTCTTTTGATTCTTGTGTTTGAAAGTCAAATTTTCTTTTCAGCTCTGGTCTTTTCATCAAGAATGCTTGAAAGTCCCCAATTTCATTGAAAGACCAATTTTTCCTCTGAAGTATTATACTCAGTTTTGCTGGATAGGTGATTCTTGGTTTTAGTCCTAGTTCCTTTGACTTCTGGAATATCCTATTCCATGCCCTTCAGTCCCTTAATGTAGAAGCTGCTAGATCTTGTGTTATCCTGATTGTATTTCCACAATACTTGAATTGTTTCTTTCTAGCTGTTTGCAATATTTTCTCCTTGACCAGGGAACTCTGGAATTTGGCCACAATGTTCCTAGGAGTTTCTCTTTTTGGATCTCTTTCAGGAGGTGATGGGTGGATTCCTTAAATACTTATTTTGCCCTCTAGTTCTAGAATCTCAGGGCAGTTTTCCTTGATAATTTCATGAAAGATGATGTCTAGGCTCTTTTTTTGATCATGGCTTTCAGGTAGTCCCATAATTTTTAAATTGTCTCTCCTGGATCTATTTTCCAGGTCAGTTGTTTTTCCAATGAGATATTTCACATTATCTTCCATTTTTTCATTCTTTTGGTTTTGTTTTGTGATTTCTTGGTTTCTCATAAAGTCATTAGCCTCCATCTGTTCCATTCTAATTTTGAAAGAACTATTTTCTTCAGTGAGCTTTTGGACCTCCTTTTCCATTTGGCTAATTCTGCTTTTGAAAGCATTGTTCTCCTCATTGGCTTTTTGAACCTCTTTTGCCAATTGAGTTAGCCTATTTTTCAAGGTGTTATTTTCTTCAGCATTTTTTTGGGTCTCCTTTAAAGGTGTTGACCTGCTTTTCATGCTTTTCTTGCATCTCTCTCATTTCTCTTCCCAGTTTTTCCTCCACCTCTCTCACTTGATTTTCAAAATCCTTTTTGAGCTCTTCCATGGCCTGAGCCCACTGAATATTTATTTTGGGTGTTTGGGATACAGAAGCCTTGATTTCTATGTCTTTCCCTGATGGTAAGCATTGTTCTTTGTCATCCAAAAGAAGGGAGGAGATATCTGTTCACCAAGAAAGTAGCCTTCTGTGGTCTTATTTTTTTTTCCCCCTTTTCTGGGCATTTTCCCAGCCAGTGACTTGACTTCTGAGTTTTCTTTCCACCCCCACCTCACCTCCAGATCTGCCCAGCCAGCCCTTGGGGTCTGAGATTCAAATGCTGCTTCCCAGCCTCAGGGCTTTGGGTGGGGGAGGGGCTGCTATTCAGTGTGAGATTAAGTTCAGGTGCTCAGGTGGGGGCAGGGCTGCCACATGGAGCTCAGTTCCCTCAGGGGGTTTATGCAGAGACCTTCAACAGTGGATCTGGGCTCCTGCCTGCTTTGGGAGCCCCAGTCTGCTGCCGCCTCTGCTGCTGCCTCCTGAGGGGGCCTGAGTTATGGGGACACCCCACTCCCCTCTCGGTGTGCTGAAAAGACCCTCTCACTGACCTCTGGTGCCTGTGGGTGGAGGGACCTGCGGGGCCGCTGGAAATTCTGCCCCTGAAGCCTGCTGGGATCTGCTCCTCTCAGTGCCCCGCAGCCAAGGCAGGGCTGGGCTCTGTTCCAGGTCCAGTGTGTGACGGACCTTTCGGGTCAGTTTTTCAGGGCTCTCTGGAACAGAAATCTCCTCTGCTCCATTGTTCTGTGGCTTCTGCTGCTCCAAAATTTGTTGGGAGTTCTTCTTTACAGGTATTTTATGGGCTGTGGGTTCGGAGCTAGTGTCTTTCTACTCCGCCATCTTGGCTCCTCCCCCTCTTATGTGACAGTTTTAAGAGACCCTATCTTTACTCTCTTTAAATGAAGGATCACCTGTAAATGGAAAGCTTGAACCTTGTATGAGTAGCACACTTGAGGGGAAAAGAATCCTGCAAACCCTACACTTCTTTGATTTGCCCCATCTAGTTTAGAGTTATGTCCCAGGCCAGGGGAAGAAAGAACTGCCTACAAGTGAGGCAGTTAGAGCTGCACTTCTCTTTAATCCAGTTGTTGTCAAGAAAAAAAATACCCCTCTCAGGCAAGTGGGGAGGGATGATCAGGAGGCTGGGCACTTTTTGTTTCCTTGTCTCTTTGATTATATGTTATGTATAACATAGATGTTTCTTTGGTTCTGTGTTACAGAATGCAGCCATTCCTTTAGCTCTAGTTTTTCAGGATAACCTAGGTAATCAGTTGAATTGGTTAAAGTATATGTATGTAGCCTACTGAAAGGAAGCCCAAGCTCAAAATCTGAGCTCCTGTATTCTAGGTAGGCCTCACCATTCTATGACCTTTGTACTTAAGTATACCTTAAGAAGATTAAATGTGAATTTGGTGTGAGAGCACTCTGAAAGTAAACGTACTAGAATAGAATTGTAAGAGATTTTTATTACAGCTTCTAAAAAGATAATGCAGACCAAGTATGCAGGGCAAGACATTTTTAGGCATAGTCAATATGGGAATTTATTTTGCTCAAACATATATGTACATATATATATGTATATATATATATATATATTTGTGTGTGTGTATATAATTATAACAATAATTTTTTTCCAGTGGGAGGAGAGCAGGTAAATATTTAGCAATCAATTGGAACAGGAGGGAGTGGAGGTGAAATGTGTTAACATTTTCTCCATCACTTTATTAGATTTAGACAATCAACAACAACAAAAATAAATCAAGCCCTGATTTTTGTAGTGTTTGCCTCTTTACAAGGTGTAAATGCTCATATTGAAAATTTAATAATATGCTCCCAAGAGCTAGTTCAAGCTGGCTGCAGCACACCACTGGGTAGGGCTGAGAGGGAGGAAGGTAAATGCTTGATAATTGAAAAAAATAACAAAAAATTAAAACTCATAAAAAATTAAACACCCTCTTATTCCCCCCCCCATTCTAAATGCCAGTATCTTTAATTAGATTAGCATTATTGAAAATAGATCTGCAGATAGCTTTAAGACAAAGGGTTTAATGATCAGAGTTGGCTTTCTTATCTGGACTCAACCCCTCCTTGGCTGTGAGTTTGACCTGTACGTTGTCTAGTGTGGGTGGTGGTTATCCATAACTAGGGAGTTGGCTTTATAGCCCAGCCTTGAAACCCAGCAATGTTCTTTAAAGTTACACAACAGACACAGACACTAAGTGTGTCAGATTAACTCCTGTGGCAGGGAGCTTTCTAGAATTGCCTAAGCCTTAAGAACGTTTTTGATGTAAAAATTGCCATATCTTTTATTGTACAGAGACTTTGTAATTTATAATTAGCGTAGTAGTATCCAGGAAGGGGCAGTGAGGTGACCAGTGCCAGGCCTGGAGTTCAAATCCATTCTCAGACACTCACTAGCTGTGTGACCCTGGGCAAGTCATTTAACCCTGTTTGCCTCAGTTTCCTCAACTGTAAAATGAGCTGGAGAAGGAAATAGCAAACCACTATTTTTGCCCAGAAAATCTCAGATGGGGTCACAAAGAGTCTGACACAACTGAAAATAATTGAACAACAGCCAGAAAGAGCAAGGCAGGTGAAGTCTGGTGGCTGTAGTCATGCACCCCAGGAGGTGATACCTCTTCTTACGATGAACTTTACTCGTTAGATGTGGGATCTAAAAATTGTATGCCTAATAAGGAAGCCTATGAAAGACTGGACCAGTCTCTCACAACCGATTGCCATAGCTGAACTAAAACTATTGAAAAAAATCCCAGTTCTATGTTCTTCCTCTTTCATGGTTTGCTTTCTTTATAGGATATAAACTTGTTTGAAAGCTGTATGTGAATAGGGAAGCAAACTCACATTCTCTGGTAAGATGGAATAGTAGAACTCCTGAGTATCCAAGGAAATAGGGAACAAGAATTAACCTAGCTAAACAAAATTCAAAAGTAATCCTAACATCTCGTTCTGGCTATTCAGCTCCTCACCAAATCTTCTGCCCAAGTTGCTAACCAATTGCTTTGGGCCCCTCCTCCTAGAATTTCTAACAAGCATTTATTAAGTGCTTACTACAGTACTGTGTCAGTGCAAGGAATGGAAGGACAAAATAAAACCAAAATAAAAGGACAAAAGTGCAAGAAGAGGCAAGATAGGATAAGGAAGAAACTCCTATCAGCCCTGGAAAAACCTCTTTCTTGATAATTCTGGAATCAACTGAATGTAAATTACACTATATTCTTGAGTATTAAATCTAATTAGGAGCAGAGTATGTATGTCCATGTGTCTGTAGTTATACATTGGGCAAATCTCGTAAAACAAACCTGTTTAAAAATTTTATCTGGAAAAATAAGTGTTTGAAAAGGCAAATCTGCACACATAAAACATTCATTTTTATTAGTTGTCTTATTTTTTAAAATAGATGTGTAATTATAGAAATAGTGACTAATAGAATCTTTTCAGTCTTTCTCTACCTGTGTTTATTAGTGAGCAAGTACATGTATACCATTTGCAATTAGTATAGCAGTTGTATATGTAAATGGGGTTGCTACTGATTTTTAAGTCCTTGAAAAGCACTTTTTTCAGAAAATCATTTTGTTTATTCTACTGGTTTTCTTAGGAAATTTTGTTATCATAGATATATTTCAAACCAATACCTATTCCGCTTATTATAAATTAATGCTTAATTAATGGGCTTTGCTATGGTAGAAAGAGTACTAAATTTGGGGTCAGAAAACCTATATGTTACAAACTTGGCTCTTTAGTTTCCTCTTCTGTAACGTAAGATTGGAATAGATGATCTCCTAGATGTTTTCTGTGATTCTCAAAACACCGAAGGCGTCATAGGACCCTAGAGTTGTGCCTGGAAGGAATCTTAGAAACCCTCATATTAGAGAGGAGGAAAACAGAAGCAGACACAGAAAGGTTAGTGACTACCAGGTCATGCAGATAGTGCATGTCTTAGGCAGGATTTGAATCTGACACCAGTTTTAGTGTCATGCTGTGTTTTGACTTTTGAACTGAAAGAAAATTCTTAAATTTAAAGTATTCCTTCCAGGATTTGAAGGGTCAAAGTCCACATCTATGGGGAAGAAAGGATTGAGGAGTTAGTGAGAAACTAAAGCACCCAGAACCTCAGATTTCAGAATTCCTCATCCAGCTCAGAGCTCATAGTGCTGCCTTACTGTTAGTAGCTGTGTCCCCAGCAAGGTATCTTACATTCTTTCCTTCCTAGATCTTCTCAGGCATCTCACATCAGGAGCCAAAATCAAGCCACACAGCCTGACTTCACTCACTTTCAGTGAGGCCTGATTGGTCCTGTACATCACACAGAAGTAATCCAGTTTCCTCCATGAATGAAGCCTTTCCAATAACTTCAGCCCTTATTTTGCCTTTCCTGATAGCTCGTACATAGTATTTATTGTCTGTGCCACATATTTTGATTATATTCATATCACTCCTTTCCTGTATTCTTTCTGTTTGTCCTGTATAAGCCCTTGTATCAGACTGATTGCTTTATATATTTATCTCCCCCCCTCCATCCCAGCCCCACTCCCCAGTTTAAATTCATGAAGGAAGGATTTGTATCTCCTGTTTTTGTTATATTCTCTGTGGTCCCTGGCACAGGAGCATTATAGACACAGAATAAATATATATTGTGAGGAATTGATTGTCTCCCATCTATAACTTTTGATCACAGGATCTGATCCCTAAAGACAGGTTGGGCTTTTCCACTGCATTTTTCAGACTCCACAACCCCTTGGCCCTCTCTTAAACCTCTTGAGCCAGTTTCTTCTGATTGCATTGGCAAGGAATATGCTGTGAATGGGAGAATTGTAGGTGTTGGTGTTGTTGAGTTATTTCAGTCTTGTCCTACTCTTTGTGACCCCATTTGGGGTTTTCTTGGCAGAGATTCTGGAGTGGTTTGGCATTTCCTTCTCCAGCTCATTTTACAGATGAGGAAACTGAAGCAAACAAGGTTAAGTGACTTGCCTCGGGTCACACAGCTAGTAAATATCCAAGGCCAGTTTTGAATTTATGAAGATGAGTCTTCTTGACTCTAGGCTCAGCACTCAGTTCATTGCATCACCTAACTGCCCAGATTGGAGGTAACCTTGTAAATTAGAGGCACTTCTTGAACTGTGTATTATGCCATATATTGAACAAGAAAGCTAGTATAGAAAATTATTAAAAACTCTGCTTCTGATCTCTCTTCCTGGCAGCTAGAGATGACTCCAATATTAAATTACACAAATGTTGAAGGAAGAGGTATTTCATTTGGGATTAATGGATCAGTAGATTTCAGGAAGTTTTTTAACTGGTATGGGGGGAAAATTACATTATAATTATAAAATATTTCCGTTGTAATCCTATGCATTTTATTTTATACATTTAAAACATTATTGTGAGAAAGTGTCCATAAGCTTCACTGTACTGCCAAAAGAGGCCTATGACACCAAAAAGATGAAGATCTATGGTCCAAGGTGAGAACAGAAGAGGCAAAAACAGACTTCCTAAAAAATCGTGTAGTAGTCTCTAGCCCTTTCAGCACTTGAAAGAACTGGGAGCCAGGAATCCTGTCACTTTAAACCCTGAGCTTCCTACTTACCAATCTCTGATTAATGCTGAAAAACCATATGGGTTTAATGACTTTAATGGTGAGCTCAAAATGCTCACCATTGTCCTTTTAAAATGAAAGTCTACAACTCTGCTTCTTTGAATTTTAAATTTTATTTAAATGATGTCATATTGTTGTACTTCTCTATCACCAGTCTTTTCCTTCTCACAATAACCACAATTATCATAATAACAAATAAGCTAACATTTCTGCAGAACCTCCTCATGTGCTGGGCACTGCATTAAGTGCTTCACAGTTATTACTGTCTCATTTGATCCTCACAACAGTCTTACAAAGTAGGTTCTGTCATTTTATCAGATGACACATGATCATTTGTTCTAACGTACCAGCACTCCTTCCACTTACTTTTCTGAGATATACATACCTAGAGATAAACGCTATTACATCACCAATCCTTAATACTCCTTGGTGCTCTGGAAAGAGACACATGTTTGTAAGACATTGAAGAGTTCTTGCTTCCTCCAAAATGAAGGCCAATTACTGGACCTCCAGCTCAGTCCATTTTTCCCTCTGTCACTAATCAAGTCCCCAGAGCAGTGGGAGGGAGGAGAGAGAAGGGAGCCTGGCCTCTGGCAGCGCCTTTTCAATGAAAAGATTCCCTTCTATTACTTCAGTATCTTCCATTCACTTTCTCTTTTGAGATTCTGTCTGGGCTTCAGCAAAGACTCTTTAACCTCTTTGCAAAAGTTTTGATTCACAAGCTAATCCAAAGAAAATTAAAATATCTGCAACCCAAGTAGGTTTCTGGATTTTGGCCTTTATTACAACTCCTCCCCCACTCCTCCCCTCCCCCACCACTGTGGACTTGGAAAGTTTAATGCCTAGGGCTGTGTGGTGGTAACCAACAACAGCTGTTGCAGAGTCCAAGAGCCATGATCCAGAAGAGGCAAAAGACTGCAAAATTGAGGTAGGGATAAGAAAAGTAAATTCATTCAGGAAATAGATTTGCTAGGGATTTTTATATCTATGATGTATTACATGATCTGTCAACCTTTTCTTTAGAGTATGGTAACTGAGGGGTTTTTTTTTAATGTCCTTAAGAGCAAATCTCATCAACTATTGTAAAGTAAAATAAAGATTTAAATCAATATTGGCCCAAAATATGGCTCAGCTCCAAAGTAAATCATGCTGAGGACAAGGAAGAAAAGGGGAAAAGTTTATAAACGTTAGAGATGTAACTTCAGAAATGTTCTGCATTTTCAAGCAGCTGATTCTGCTTTCATCTTATCTAGGCCAGGTATAGAAAAGGTTAGTGACAATGATTTAGCCCAGGGGTAGGGAACCTACAGCCTGGAAACCACCTGTGGGCCCTCTAAGTCCTTAGGGGCAGCCTTTTGTCTGAATGCAAGTTTTATAGAGCAGACCCTTTTATTAAGGGGATTTATTCTGTGAAGTTTGAATTTGGTCAAAGGGCCACCCTTGAGGACCTAGAGGGCCACGTGTGACCACAGCTTCTTCATTCCTGATTTAGATGAGCCATTTGGTCAGTTAGTCAACAAGTGTTTATTGTGCACTAAGAATTAGGGATACAAATACAAACAGACGGCTAAAGTTCTAATAAGGGAAGAACGCAGAAGAAAACTGGAGGTAGGAAGTAGAAAGACCTTGTTCCAGTGACAGCAGTGCACCCTGGGAGAAGTGTGGACAACATGGACCCTGGCCACTTCCTTAGATTGGAGGCTCCTGAAGGAGCTGGCAATCAGGTGAGGCCTCAGGGCGTGGTGGAGGGTGCATGGATAGAAGTGGTGAGAGCTTCCAGAGGGCATAGGAGATAAAGTCCTGTGGAGGTGAGACCACAGCACAGCCAGAAGGGGGGCTGAAGGCAGAGGTGTCTATGGACCTTAAAAGCTTCCAAACCATCAGCGTAATGTGGTCTTTGCCTGAGATGGCCTAAGCAATCCTTGGCCTCTTCTCAGATTTACACCGTCATGGACAGGGTTTCTAAATCTTCAAGAGAGCTTGAAATTCTCTTGGGAACTGTGAGCTTTCTCAAAGAAGTATGTTTTCTGGATTGAAAATAACGACTTGAATGTTCATAGCACATCCAAGCAATATGATCTAATGGTTACAGCAGGGGTAGATGTCTGGAGACTGAATTCTAGGAATGGCTCCACCCTGTAGGAATGAGTTCAGCTGCTTTACCTTTGTGGCTCAGCTTCCTCATTTGTAAAGAGGTAGGAAAGAAGCAGTCTTAGCTTCCATTTATTCTACCCTTGCTATGGTAAGAGCAAGACATATCAGAATTTATGGTATGCAATGAAAATAACCTCTTCTTTTTACCTAAAATGTTAAGAGGAAACAAAATAGTGAGGTAGCGAAAGCATTAGATTTGGGATCAGAGGACCTGGTTGCAAATCCTGGCTCTGTTTGATTACTTGTATTACTTGGAGCAAGTGACTTCACCTCTCTAGCCCTCAGTTTACTCATCTATGAAATGAGGACTTTAGACAAGATGACTTCTAAAAAATTTTCTGCCTCTAAATCCCATTAGCTTAGTTGTCAGGGATGCCCTAGTCCTCCTGTATCTTTTGATTTGCTGATAATATTCTGTATAGAATAAATAGTAATAATGATCAAAAAGGGAAAATGACATTGAAGTCATTTGTGCCTCTCTGCTTATCCCACTTAGATTGCCTTTAAGTTTGAACTGTCTTGAAATAATGTCCACACACCATCTATCCCTTTGAGTTGTAAGTAACTGAGAGTAACCCCTCTGTACCAGGAGAGGAATACAGAGCATGTGTTGTTCATTCCCAAGGTCTCAGCTTATTTAGGTGCTCTTGTAGCTTCCTTCCATGGCCTTACCTTTACATGATTAACAATTATTAATTAATTAGCAAAAGTTTAAAAGTTAACAAAAGGTTTATTCTCAACCCTGCATTTCCTTCCCAGTTTTCATCATGTCACTTCTGAGATACAGATTTCTCATTTATAAAAGAGAAATTGTACTACCCTCTAGGATTGTGAGAAAAGCGCTCAATAAGCTTCAAAGTACTTTCAAAATGTGAATTTTTAAAAATTATGCATTATTGTGATTTTTTTTTATTATTACCATCTATATTCATTTGACCACCAGGAGCCCAGAAGAGCAGTTCAGAAGAAAACAAACTCCAAGACGGGAAGTTGAAGGGATTGGTAGACCAGCCCTCCCTGGAGTATTTCAGTTAAATGGAAGACTGTTCTTTGGGTTGGATTAGAGGAAGACCAGAGGCAGCAGGCTGAACTAGATGGCCTCTGGGTAGAAGCAATACTGTTCAGCCTTAAAAGGGCAGGTGATTGACTCAAATTTATGTTTTTTCACTTAACCTCAGTAGATCTTTAGCAGCATCCATGCTCAGATCATTGACTTGGTCATCAGTCATTAATGAATGAATAATCTGAGAGAAAACAAAAATTAGTTCTCCACAGCCCATCCCAGAATAGCTCAATTATTTCCCCAGGCTTTGCTAATGCACCAGAACATAATATGA